>NC_135547.1:73515861-73815861 GCF_045843805.1 Urocitellus parryii
ATGCTTTTTTATTTTATAAAAATACTATTTATCAAAAAGAAACTGCAGCAATACAGGTAAAACTATTTCCCAAATAAATTTATGAAAACCCAAGATTCCCAATGGAATTAAGATTGCTTTCCTGCTACCACCACCTTAAGGTTTTATAAAAACTTAACCAGATTTTTAAATAAAAATAAAAAATCAAGAAATGTCAGATGCATTATAAATGTTTCCAACACTAAACGTAGGTATCATGGAAAAATATTATTCAGTTAAAAATGGTTGGTGGGCTGGGGCTGGAGCTCAGTGGCAGAGTGCTTCCCTAGCAAGTACCACATATGAAAAAAATAAGCAAATATAATAAAGGCATGCTGTCCATCTGAAACTCCAAAAAAATTTAAAAATGTTTGGTGGGTACCTGGATGTTAGATTGGCCTCTATTTCTGTGTGTTGAAAATATTTCTTAATTTAAAAACTATTTTGAAAAACAGCTATTGCTCATATAGAGCATGCTACCAGCCATGCCAAAAGCTTTACATTTAATTGGTGTATGACCATCTCACGAATAAGGAGACTATGGGTCAGAGAACTTTGCATGTAGCTTCATGATGTTAATGATTACTGGACACCAGGTGATAAGTTTCTTGTGCTTTCGTTTGCAGAGAGAGAAAAAGGCCCAGAAGCCATTGATTTGGCCAAAGACCATCATACCATAAGGCAAGGGCTCCTCAAATCCCCAAGGCCTTTCAAGTGCTGAGACTGAGCAAAGATCCAGGAAGTGTTGCAGGCATTCCCATAAGACAGCCCTACTGAAGGAGGAGAGGGGTCGAAGGTCCATCATTGCCTTCCAGAAAATAACTACATACATACACAAAAGGGAAGGTAAAGGACTGCTCCTGGTGGCTTGGGGTCCCCACCCAGCCTCGTGAAAGAGGGCCATTGATCAGATGTGAACAACATGGAGTGGTCGTGGTTTATTAAGAAAATTCCTGAGGTGCTGTGGCCACGGCAGGGGGACCTGCACTAAGGAGGGGGCAGTGTGAGCAGGGGTACATCTCAGGAGGCAGAGGCTGCAGTGGCAGGGTGGAAAGGGGCCGCGCACACAGGCTCCTCACTGTTTGGACCTTGCCAAGTGGGGATGGGGGACAGAAAACGGGATCCTGGGAGGAGCACAAAGACCCCTCTCAGCCCTCAGCCCAGGGCACAAGCATGGCCGCACCCACCTGCCACCTCCAAGCAGCCTGGAAGGAGGAGCTCTGCGCTGGCACTAGGGAAGCTGAGAGCTGGCCAAGCCCCACCCAGGCCAGGGGACTTCAGGGTCACCCTGCCTCTCGGCGCTCTCCCCCCCTCAGCTGGGACACAGAGGTGCTCCATGCCTGTGCCCGGCAGCCTCAGCAGCCCACAGGCGACTCCAGGCACTGGGATTGGGCACGCAGGCAGACAACCCAGGCCCCACTCTCGCCCAGATATGCCAAGAGCTGTCATTGTCCCTACCAAACACCAGGCAAGGTGTCAGCCCGGTGGTGGAAGGCTGGACCCCAAAGCCATGCAGCAGACCCCAGCCAGAGCCTGCACGGGCTGGTGGGTTCGAGGGGGCCCGAGGTTTGCTGCTATAGGCACATGGAGCACATATGAACCCCCATTCCCTCAAGGGGGTCTGCCTGCCCCAGGCCCAACCCAACAGGTAGGTCACCATGGACAGGGCAACTGGTGACGGAGGCATGGACTCCCAGAGTAGGATGTCCACCCCAGCCACCCCATGGCTGCCCTGCAGTGGAAGGTCACAGTGTGCTGAGGACATGAGCCAAGGCAAGCCCACCCTTAACACTGCCCCCTCATCTGGCCCCGCGCCCCTCAACAGGAACACACACACACAAGCAGCTGCGGCCACACGGTCACTGTCTCTAGACCCCAACTCTTCCCTTGGCCTGATCCAGTCTCTGCCCTGGATAGGTCTTATTTCCTCACCTAGACAAGCAAAGGCAGGACCCTAGTTCCCAAGGCCTTTCTTTCCAGAACATTCTCTGCTCTGTGAGATTCTCTGTGTGTTCCTGAGCATGTGGAGCTTCTGCAGAGCAAGAGGCCAGGAGTGCAGTGAGGAGCTCTGAGGAAGGAGGGAGCTAGGAGAAAGGCCAGAAAAAACAGAGGAAGGGAGAGAAAGGAAGGGTGAGAGGAAAGCTGTGGAAGGGAGGGGTGAGGCCAAGTAGGCTCAGAGGCTGGGACCAGAGAATCACCCTCAGCGCACCCTAGACCCATGGGCACCCAGAGCCCCTGAGCAGACCTCAGGATCCTGTCCCCTTGCCTGGGAGCCTTGCACGTGTCCTTCTGGGGCTGTGGCTTCCACAACAAAACCTGGGAGGGTGAGGAAGAGATGGAGGGCAGAGAAAGGGGGCTCTTCCTCTCTACCACATGCTCCCCCATCAGCCCACATGGCCTGCCCTGCTGCTGCCACCAGACCCCGAGCCCTACACATTGGAGGGCTGCTTGGGGAGGGGTAAGGCTCTCACAGTACTGCCCAGAACTGGCCCAGCCCAACCCTGTGACAATGGGTCTTGAGGGCTTAACTCTGTGTGTTCAGGCCACTAAGCCCACCTCCAGACAACCACCCCCTGCTGTCCCTGAAGGGCAGCCCTCAGAAGCCCCAGGAGGCCATCAGAGAGGGGGTGGGATGTGTGGTGAGGTTCAAGGGTCACTTAGCCAAGGGGTTAGGCTCTGCTTGGCTTCAAAGTCCCTGTCCCCTCTCAGAGGGCTCTTCTCCAAGTATACCTCCCCCCACACACACACCACCACCATACCCCTCCAAATACACACCCTCTCACTAAATAACGCTTCGGATCTGATTAGCATCAGCTAGGGTTCCCCATGCCCAAACATATGGTTCAGATAATGTGGTGCCCAGACCCTGTCTATGCCAGGGGTAAGGGTGGGGAGAGGGATAGTGCAGCCCAAAGCCTGAGTCCCTGCACTCCTGGAGCTCCACCTCAGTGCGGGAAGCAATGGAAGCCCCAGACAGAAAATGCCTGTTGCTGGCATGTGAGCAGCCAGCTTAGATTCCAGAAGAGCCTGAAGGCATAGCAGCAAGGCTCTTAGGGTGAGCAAGATCTAATGTCTCAGGATCAACAAACCCCTATGAAAGTGGCTTCTGTAACCCACCTTCTCCAAGGGTCCTGGATTAGAGGTCAGGGCAATATAATTCTGGTTTCTACCCTGCTTCTACCAAGGAGGATTTGTGTGACCTTGCTGAGGTGTCTTGCCCTCTATAGACTTCAGTATCTCAGTATGTACTATCAGAGTCTGATCCAAGGATTTCAAAGATTTGTCTCATGACAAATCTATGATAAGAATCCTAACCTGGTCTGTTCTGTTCACTCTAACTGGGGAAGGGGGAGAGTTGGTAGGGAATTCCTGGGACAAGAATCCTGCAGAGAGATTTGAAAAAGCTCAGGCCAATCACTTGCCCTCTCAACCTAGCCGAGGCAAAGTTCTCTCCATTTCCCTAGGACTTGTTTATTCCAGAATGAGTCCTGGGATTTATTACCCAACTGTCCCTCTCTCTTTCATTATTCCAGATACAAATGTACCTCCTTGGAGGGCTTGTTTAGAGGACTAGGAGTGAGTCCCTGGGAACAAAAGAAGTGCCCATTAGGTGAGACTACAGAGTACTGGTGTCATTTTGCCAGCCAGAAAGAGGGCAACAAGATTCACTCTTCTTCTCTGTTAATAGATCCGATGTATCACAAAAATATGATTCCTTTATGCTATATTCCTCAAAGTACTTTGTACATACACTATAGGCACATCTCAACAAGGCAAACTGATTATTTTATACATGAGAAAATTTGAAATTCATAGACATGTATATGGTGGCAGATCTGAGATAGTACTCTCAAAGCCACAGAAAGTTGATGCAAAGCTCAGGGACAGAAGAAGATGGGTACTGCATAGTTTGCTGGAACTCCCTGTGACCCCATTGTGATCCTTCCATATGAGGATTCTTTGTCCTGTGTATAGATTCAGGGAGTACTTGGGTTTGTGGAGATGGCTGTGGCCTGGGGCTGCAGGTCTCTATGCCATTCTTCCTCTTTCTCCTTCTTCAGCACTGAGTTTGACTCTGACTCTGGGGTTGAAAACAGGATAGAAAAAGTAGCAATGGGAAACAAATCATGAAAGAAAGTTGCAAATGGTCCAAAAGTCAGCATTCCTCCACGGGTAAGCAAAATGGAATGGTCTGATTGCTACACAAGGTGGCCTGAAGTGTAAAACAATTTACTTCAATGTGAAATGCTCTTTTGAAAAATTCCAGATGAGAAATAAAAATGAGACAGGCTCAAATGGATTCAAAATTCCAAAAGGTTAGAAAGTGGAAGAATCTGTGAGTTGTTTGTTTCTATCTTTTTCTCTCTCTTCCAAGAACTTTCCAGCAATCTTCCCAGCCAATTAATGCTGAATAATGACAAAGAATTATTTTAAAGTTGTTTCTTGTAGTATTATGAAATCTCTTGTTTTGTTTTTTTGCAAAATTAACGTTTGGGAGATGAGAATGAAGTGATAGAAATGAGACATGTCTCATAAAAGGACCTGGATTTAAGTCCTAGCTTTGCCAGTACCCTGCGCTGTCGGCCAGGTTAGTTCCCAGTAGACCATCATTTCCTTATCTGCCAAATGAGAGTAAGAGGGGCAGATGTTACACTAAATAATCTTTAATGCCCTTTCTGGTTCTGCAGGCAATATTCAGCCTGTCTTCTCTCTCAAGAGTATAGTTCCCTCATTATAAAATGGGCTCCATTACCTTAAACGTCTCTCATTCCCAGTCCTTCAATTTGGAGTCTGAGATGAGAAGACATTCCTGGCGTACCAGTCTCCTTCTCCAGCTCCTCACATTAGGCATCATGAATACCAAGTCCCTGTAAATGAATAGGATATGGAAGTGTTTAAGCAAGAAAAGGGGGAGCTGGGGTTGTGGCTCAGTGGTAGAGCACTTGCTTAGTATGCATGAGGCACTGGGTTGGATCCTCAGCACCACATAGAAACACACAAATAAAATAAAGGTCTTGTATCCATCTATAACTAAAAATATCTTTGAAAAGGAGGAGTAGTGATGGCATATTGGGGAAACTGCAGAATGGAGAGATCAGGCAGATGGGTTCAAATTCTGACTCACACCACTCCACAGCTGTTGTGATTTTTAAGCAAGTCATATAACCTTTCTGAGCCTCACTTTACTTGTACTCAAAGCAAGTTTTGTGGGATATTGTAAAGACTGAGTGAGACTGAAAGGGTTTAGGAAATTTTTCTTTGCTCTTGTTTTAGTAAGCTTTTTTGCCACTGATGAAAAGAACCAACCAGCACAATTGTAAAGAAGGAAAAGCTTTTTTGAGGGCTCACAGTTTCAGAGGTTGCAGTCCATTGGCAGCTGGCTCCATTACTCAGGGCTCAGGTGAGGCAGAACATCATGGCAGAAGAGTGTGGCAGAAGAGTGTGGCAGAAGGAAACAGCTCACATGATGATCAGAAAGCAGAGAGAGACTCCATTCCCATATACAAACATATACCCCAAAGCCACACCCCAATTCCCACCTCCTTCAGCCACACCCTACCACACAGTTACCATGCAGTTAATCCCTACAGGTGATTAATTCACTGATTAGATTAAGGGTATAATCCAGTCATTTCTCCTCCAAACCTTCTTGCATTATCTCACACGTGAGCTTTTGGGGAACACTTTGCATCCAAACCATAACAGCCCTACAAATATTCCATAGGTTCAAGTATGATATTCAGCATCTATACATGTGTATGGTCTCCATTCTGATTGGTCAGAATTTGTGCCAAACCAGTTGTGAAATATTTTGAGTATCATTCCCTAGCAGTTATCATCATCATCGTCATCGTCATCGTCATCATCATCATCATCATCATCATCATTCAGGGTTTCTATAATGCCAGTCCTCTTAGAAAATCTTGGAAGAGTTGGGTGCTGTGGTGTATGCTATAACACCAACAACTTGGGAGGCTGAGGCAGGAGGATCACAAGTTTGAGGCCAGCCTAGGCAAAGACCCTATTTCAAAATAAAAAAAAAAAATAGAGAAGGTTGGGGATGTAACTTAGTGGTACAGTGCCCCTGGGTTCAATCCCCAATGTTAGAGAAAGAGAGAAAAAGAGAGAGAGAGAGAGAGAGAGAGAGAGAGAGAGAGAGAAGGAAAGAGGGAAGGAAGGAAGGGAGGGAGGGAGGGAGGGAGGAGGGAAGGAAGGAAAGAAGGAAGGAGGGAGGGAAGGAAGGGAGGAACAAAGGAAGAATACTTGGAACACCCTCCTTCCCAAGCCTTTGTGAGTCAAGCCCCTCCAATAGACCATCCACCTAATCAATAATCATTTACTAAATCTCTACTCTAGGCCAAGACTTGTGATGAGCACATTAATTCAGAAACAAATCAGATACAAACAAAATGAATTAGATTCATGAAGGAAGAGTGTTCACCATGTGTGGATATAGGATGATGGTTAGAAAGGCTTTCTAGGGAAGGCAGTTCTTAAGGTGGGACTTGATGTAAGAGTATTTGTTGTGCAGCTATTATGGAGAATGCAATTCAGGCAGCGGTAGCAGCATGCACAAAGGCATGTACTAGCATGTTAGGCAACTATAGATGGAATATGATGTGTATCCATGTGTTATCTCTTCATTACAATGACAAATACATAACATAGATCATTTAAAAGCAGGCAAGATTCATGTTAGCTCTCAGTTTCAAAGGTTTCAAGTCATGGTTGACTGACTCCATTGTGCTAGGCCTGAGATAAGGCAGAACAACATGGCAGGAGGGTATGGCAAAAGAGAGCTGGTTAGCTCATGGCAGTGGGGAAGCAGAAAAAAGAAAGGAAGGGGCCAGAGACAAGTTATAGTCCCCAAGGGCATGCCCCCAAGAATGAACTCCTTCATCTAGGTCCACCTCCCACAGTCTCCACCACCTCCCAGGAGTCCATTCAGATACCAGTGAATTAATCCACTGGCAAGGTCAGAGTTTTCATGATCCAATCACTTCCACAAAATCCCAGCTCTGAAGTTTGCTGCCTTCAACACACAAATCTTCAGGGGACACTTCACATCCAAACTACAATAGTTAGGATGCTTTCAACTGCAAGTAAGTGGATATCCATCTAAAAATCTCATGAACAATAATTGACTTATCATCTCACATGAGAAGAAGTTTGAAGGAAGGTGGGTTTCCAGGCAGGTGCAGTGACTCAAGGATGTCATCAAGAACCTGGAGTTCCCAGTGACATCTCTCTTCTTGATTGCAAGGTAGTTATTGTGTCACATGCTAAGAGGACCACTTCATAATGAGTGTTCTTATATTAGGCAGGAAAGCTTGCCTTGAAGCATCCATCAGATATCCCTTTGAGTCCCTTGTCCATGCTCTAAATGCAGGGGAGGATGGGAAGGTGAGTATATGAGCTTTTTAGCCTTTATGGTGAGAGGCTTTACCACAAAGAAGGGATGACAGGAGAAGTCTGAAGAAGTTAGTTCCTAAAGGTTACCTTATGCTTGGCTAAGAATCTTGTATTTTCTCCTCCAGGCTAGAAAGAAATTAGAGAACACAATGGATTGAATTTCCAAATCTGCATTTTGGAATGTTCACAATGTTTTATATATATATACATACACATATACATATGTATGAATATTATATATAGACAAGGTCTGGGATGATAGATGTCAGCTGTTCCTAATGATTGTCTCTAAGGAGGGGAGTGGGATTGGCAGAGCTCAAGGAGAACATACACATTTTACTCTTTAGCAGCAATTTTCAACAGAGGAAGGTTTTGTCTCCTGGAGGATATTTGCCAGAATTTCCAGATGTTTTTTTAGTTGTCACAACTGGGTGAGTGCTACTGGAATCTTGTGGGTGGAAGACAGGGAGGTTGCTAAAAACCCTACAAGATGCAAGATGGCTCTCACCACAAAAATTTATCCAGTCCAAACTGTCAATAGTGCTGAGGCCAAAAGGCCCTGGTCTATAGACTTATTACTTATTTGGATTATTTACTACAAACATCTAAGTTATGTAGGATTTAATTTTATAATGTTACATAACCCAAAACTCATAAGGTGTGTTGGAAAGCAGATTGGAGGGTTAGGGCCTGGAAGCAGGAAGAAATGTTAGGAGACTGCTGCAATACTTAATGCAGTGGTGTTCATTTTTTTTCTTTTTCATTTCCTTCCTTTTTTGCTTTCTTCCTTCCTTCTCTCTTTCCCTTGCTCTGTCTCCCAATCTCTCTGTTTCTCTCTGTTTCTCTCCTCTCTCCCCCACTCCCCCTCCCTCTTTCTCTTGTCAATATAAACTATTTTTTCCAAATAATCAAATTTTAAATTGATCTTAGCATATAAATCAATTCTTCAATTAATCAGTTCTGCTCTGTTTGAAGCAAGAGTTGTGACCACAGCCCTCATTTTTCATACTCTCCCTCTCCCCTTGTGATGCTTGATGGACTCCAGAGCACTAAGGCTCTTCAGTACAGTTTGATGATCCCCAGGTAGAAACTGAGAGCTGACCTAGGGCAAACGTGTTAGGGCTGCTGTTAGGTGAGAGTACTGTGTTTTTTAGACCAGTCTGGATAGTAACTCGACTAATTACAAACTGTTTGTTATAATTCTGTGATAGTAGAAAAATCCAGAGTTGTCTTAAATTTCATTACAAGGGCAGGAGGATGGAGGGGCGAGGGATGGAAAAGGTTAATCAGTTAACAGCAATGGTCCAAAAACAACAAAGTCTGCTTCACATTCCTGAGCGGATGTTAAACCTTAACCCAAATCCCCTCACGACTTCCTAAGCACCACCACATCCTGCTTCTAACTCCAACCAATCCAAAGGCAACAAGTGCTTCACCTTATGGACTGTCCTCCTATCCCGAAGCCTTTCTAGTTTTGTATTATCCCACCCCTCTTATCTAGATCCAATGTATGGTCCATGTAAACAACTTGTGCTTTCTCCTCTCAAATGTTCATAATAAAAATGTTCTAAGCTCTGAGTCCAGTGGCTATTTTTCCAACTGCTATGGTGCCCTACTTCTGGAAGTTGTCCTGTCCCAGGACCTGGTCCTTTTGGGGGCTGGCATCTGTAATGGCTTAATCAACCCTTATTTCAGAAATTCCTCAGTTTCAATAATTTTGGTTTAACATCTGGCAGGAAGAAGGGGCACTTTTTTTGACCTTTTCTAATTTATGGCAGTTATCTTCCTTATTATTACAGTGAGTAAACTGATAAATCAACACACCAAGAAAGAGGTATCCAGTAGGCAGAACTGATGGAACATGGTGATAGGATAGTGGAAAAAGAGCGGGGAAGCTGGAAGGATTTCTAGGTTTCTTTTCTGGCTTAGGTTAGTGAGAGGGTGTGAGAGCTCCCCATTAAAGTGAGAATACAGGGAAGGGCTAAACAATGAGTTCAACGTTGGATGTGTTGCATTTGAGGAGCCTGGGAGACATTAAGGCAGAGATGTGAAGCAGGTAACTGGATACATGGGACTGGGCTCAGGGAGAGGTCTGGGCTCAAAATGAAGGTGGGGAATCATCAGCACTAAATGGTGGCTGAAGCCTTGAAAATAAATGAGATTATCCAGGGAGAGGAGAATGAGTCTAGGAAAAATCTTTTGAGAAAAGCAGTAGTTAAAGTACAGGCAAAGAAAGATGTCTCTGCGACAGAGATGGGGTAGTGATGAACCAGAGGCTGAAGAGAGGAGAAGGAAAGTGAGGAGTCATTGAAGTCAGAGTTTTTTAAGGAAGAGAAAGTAATTAACAAAGTGAGTACAGATGTCAAATGAGAAAATAACTAAAAAGTGACCTGTACTGGTTTCTTTTCTGGGGCACTTTGACAGTGCTCTTTATAAAGGATTTTAGGGTGAAGGGTCAAGAATGGACAAAATGTCAAGACTCTTTTTTTTTAGACATTGTGTTAGCTTTCTATCACTGTAGCAAAATACCTGAGACAATGAACTTTTAAAAAGAAAATATTTATTTAGGGTCTTAGTTTTGGAGATTATTTGACCCCATTGACTCCATGATTATTTGACCCCATTGCTTTGGGCCTGTAGCAGATCATAGTGGGAGCACATGGTAGAGCAAAAGCAATTACATCTGAGGTAGGGAGCAAAGAGAAAGAGACCAAAGTGTCACAATCCCCTTGAGGGTACACTTCCAAAGATCTAAGGACTTCCCCCAAGGCCTCATCTCTCAATGGTTCCACTACCTCTTAATAACTCCATCCTGGGGACCAAGCCTTTAACACATGGGCCTTTGGGGGGCATTCAACATCAAAACTAGCAGAAATTAACCAAACCAAACAGTACAAAACAAAATAAAACTCTCTTAAGCAAAAAAAAGGGGGAGGGGTAATATAGGGTAGAACATGCAAACCTCAGGAGAAGCAGGAATATAACTGGGCCTTGGGAACAACCAGAAGCAAATGGCTTGTTTTTATTTATGCAGTCGGATCAAGTCCCTGTACTCCTGAGGGCCTTTCAACATGTGGGAAAGCAGTGAGTCCCTGTTCCTGCTAGCAGCCCAACATAATGCAGCTTGGCCTCCTCTGTGGACCTCAGGTGGAACCAAGGAACCATCCCAGCTCAACATTGTGGCACAATGTGCTTACCTTTGATGCCTACTGACTTCACCTTCTAGATAATTAGACTCTACAAGAGTACATAATGGGGGATTCTAGAAAGAAATGTAATGGGGTATACATTTGATACTAATAACACATTTTCATGGTGTTTTCAAATCCCTCCCCAAAAACTTTCATATTCATTAACTTATTTAATCCTCGTAATTCAGAGCAGATGAACACTGGCAAGAAAAGTACTGAAGTAGACCTAGGTGTCTGTATATTTAAAAATCATGTGTGAGTTTGCATTTGATTTAAATGTTTAACTTAGGAAAGGTTGATGTTCAAGCCAAACTGCTGTCATAAGGAGTCCCATTTTTATGAAGAAAGTGTAAATGAGTTGAAAAGCACAACACTCTCCTTGTGTCAGTGAACATCCCCCACAGCCTGTTTAGTTCCTCAGATTGTTATAAACACCCACTTCCATTTGTGTGGCACTTTACAGAGCCACAGTAACTTTCACATACTTTCTATCATTTACTATTACAAATAACCCTAGGAGATGGGCAGGGCAGAGATTTTCATTCATATTTTTAGAAGGGGAAACTGAGGCAAGGATTGATGCAGAGGGTTTCCCTAGATCTCCAAGCTATAAGGGGCTGAGTGGGGAACACAAGGTACACCTCTTGTCTCTTAGTTCAGGGCCCTTTCTCTTCCTTTGAATATCTGTTTTAGCTCTGAGACTAGATTGTAAGCTTTCTGAGGGCAGGACTATGTCTTATATCATCTTGGGATAAATCCACAGTGGCTAGTGTTCAAAGAATTGCTGACTGTTTGACTTTCTGAATGGGGTTCAATTCACCCCCATCTGAAAGATGAAGAGCTCACTCCCAAAGTTCCAGGAACTTCCAAGGAAATTAGTGTCTCCGCCCATTGCCTGGCCTTGCCACCAGGGGTCAGCACGAGGGTGGAATGCAGGGAGAGGAAGGGCAATGATGAACTGGAGTTCCCAATGGTTACTTAGTGAGGAGACTCCCATTGCCTATGATAAGAATTTCCCCACCACATACGCTGTAACCCTGGCTTGGTAGAATATGCCAGAACTCAGGGTTTTGGGTGGGATTAGTAAATATGGGCTGAAGGATTAGGAGACAGAGGAGCCCTGTGGAAGGAAGCCTGGGCTAGAATAGAGAAAGAGGCTCTAGTTCCTGCCCTGGTACTTGAACTACCTTGTGACATCAGATACACTTGTTACTCTCTGGTCTTCAGTTTCCTCATCTGTTACATAGGAGGTTAAGCCAGAGCAGTGATCAGAACCAGAAATGCTTATCAGCATGATCTGAAGAGTTTCTTTCATAAGACAGAAGAATCTTCTGCAGGTGGGATCTGATATTGTGTCTTTGGAGACAACTCCCTGAGGAATTCTGTTGCTTGACTTTGCCTCAGGAACTCCTGGACCTGGGGTCCCTCCCGGTCATGTGCCCCATATCTCTTCACAGGCAGCACTAGGCAAGAAGATTCATAAACACTGCTGGCTGCCTCTAGGCACTACCCCTACCTTCCTCCCAGGACTTGCTTGGGCCGCCTAGGGACGGTTTTCTCCCCACAGTCCTTCCCGCTTACATCTTGGCTCTCTCACATTCCTGAGTGGAAGCTGCAGGGCTCTAGATGTGCTACCTCCCCTCCCTAATGGCAGTATCCCCCTGGTCCCCAGCATCTACTCCTCCTTCCTCTTCAGGCAGTGTCCTTTTTATAAAGGAGAAATTCTGAGGCATTTAGGAAGGAATTATTACAGAACTGGGGGAGGGAAACATCAGGAGGCAATGGCTGGGAGGAAGGGGTTTCTGTCGAGATAAAAAGCAAAAGTCGAAGTGACAGATACTAAGGATGAAACTAGGAATCATTCTTCCCATCTGGACAGTTTTATGACTTTCACAGTCATTCACCACTTTATATTTCGGGCCTCAACAAGAGCCCTTTGAGGTGGGGCCTTTATCCCCAGGCTTGAAGCCTCTGCTTTCCTGACCACCCTCACTAAAATAGTCCCACCCTCGGCTCCATCGTTTGTCATCTCTCCCTGCTATACTTAGTATGACCATTTTCATTACCTGGCGTATTATTTTACTTTATTGCATATTTTCTTTTTTGGTTGGTATTTTTATTCCCCACTAGAAAGAATTTAAACTTGAGGAGGGTAGGACATATGCCCCTCTCATTTACAGTGATTTGAAAAGTGCCTGACATATGATGATAAATATTTGTTTAATGCATAAGTATTTATTTAATGCATATGTGATGATAAATATTTGAAAAGCATATGTGGGAAAATCAAGATCAAGAGAAGTGCTTGTTCCCCATTCCCATGTCAAATCACTGCTTCACATAGGAGTGGATCGTATGTCCCTCTCTCTCTCCTGGCTCAAAGGACAGTGCCCTCTCTGTTCCCCTGGAGATAGGGCTTAGCTCTAAAACCACTGTCTGTTGACTTGTGTACCAGAACACTATGAGAGGGCTCAGGGCCTGGTGCCAACAAACTGATGACAATTACTGCGGTCTTATGAAGCGTTGATGCACCTTCTATAGAGGAAAGCTTTGGCCTTAGCCACAGCTGAACCCTTAGGCCTGGCCAGCAAAGGCCACTTGATGGTGTGAGGTCTGAGAGAAGTGTGGATAATGACCAACCCACCCACACTGTTGGAGATGCTCCCATTAACTGCTGATGGGCTAACAAGGGTGGTTGGGACCTTTTTAAAAATTAACATATATTAATAGCATATATTAATGGGGTTCAGTGTGATATCGTTATACATGCACACAGCATGCACAGATCAAATTCAGCCTCCTTTTTTCTCCCTCTTTACCACTTCATAACCTATAGTAATCACTATTCTCCTTTCAAGTCAACTCATTTTTACTTCTGTATATGAGGGAGAATGTGTGGTGCTTGTCTTTTTTGTGCCTGGCTTATTTCACTTAACATAATCTCTTACATTCCCATTCATTTTGTTGCAAATGACAGGATTTCATTCTTTTTATGGCTGAATGGTATTCAGTTGTGTATATGTACCACATTTTCTTTATCTATTCATTGGCCAAGGGGCATTTAGGCTGGTTCTATATCTTGGCTATTGTGAATCATGCTGCAATAAATATGAAAGTACAGATATCTCTTCAACACACTGATTTCATTTCCTTAGGATATATACCCAGTAGTAGAATTGCTGAATCACATGATAGTTTATTTTTAGTTATTTTGAGGAACCTCCTCACTATTTTGTATAATGGTTGCATTTATTTACATTCCCACTAACAGTCTATAAGAATTCCTTTTTCCTCTACATCCCAACCAGCATCGTTACTTTATTTTATTATTATTATTTTTGGGGCACCAAGAATCGAACCCAGAAGTACTCAAACACTGAGCCACATCCCCAGCCCCTTTTTTATTTTTTATTTTTATTTTGAGACAGGCTCTCATTAAGTTGCTTAGAACCTCACTACGTTGCTGGTTGCTGAGGCTGGCTTTGAACTTGGGATCCTCCTGCCTCCCAAGCTTCTGGGATTACAGGTGTGCACCACTGCACCCAACTTTTTATTTTCTTTTATAATAGCCTCTCTATATAGGGTAAGATCTGCCCAGTAAAAAGAAACAATCAACAGAGTAAAGAGACAACCTATAGAATGGGAGAAAATGTTTTTCAACTATTCATCTGACAAGGCTTAATATCCAGAACCTATGAAAAACTCAAAATACTTACACACACACACACACACACACACACACACACACACACACTCTCTCTCTCCAGTTTTGTAAATGAGCAACTGATCTGTGTAGGAACTTCTCAAAAAGAAGAAATGTAAATGGAGATTTGTTTTCTCCCCATGAGCATGAGGGCTGCTTATGCAGGCTCAGGAGCCAGTTTGCCAAGATGAGAAGCCAATTTCCACTACTTACACACTATATGACCGAAACATCTCTGAACTTTCTTGGGGGTGTTTATCTCTACATTTCACACATGGTTGCTGGTGAGGATTAAATGGGGTATTCCAGGAAAAAGTTTAGAGTGGTGTCCGGCACATAAGTGTTTAATACATGTCAACCATGATTGTGACTATTTTGATAGAATTAATTATTGTACTTTCTTCTTGTTGTTCTATTATTATTAGTTTTATTTTTATCATTCTTACCATGGTTAGTATTCTCATTTGGGCATTTAATTTCCTCCAGCTATATGGATTGGCACATAGGGAAATGAAGAGACAGAAGCCCAGTATTGGTTTGTCCGGGGTTTCATGGTTTACTGAGTCACTGAGAAGGCCATATTTCACAGCTCAGGATTTGCTTTTGCTGAGCCTGAGAGCCTCTTGGAAGCTTTCTTGCTACTATGGCAGGGTCTGAATCAAGCTCTGTAAGCTGATTTGTGTCGAGCAACCTCTGGGCTGGACTTGACCCTATAGAATGCCTACCATCTAACCTTGCATGGTACCCAGTCACTACTGGTCTCCTTCCCCTATAGTTGAGAACTTTTGATCTCATTTTCAGGACCAATTGTATCTCTGGCCCCATCCTGACATTTGGCTTCCCCAGGCCCACCTGATGAACTCAACATCAATCCCTTACTGTGAGGTGCCCCTGTCCCTGCACCCTGATTCTAGTCACTGGACTCTGATAACAGTGTCCAGGTCCCCACCTTGCTCACTCCAGTTCTGCTGTCTGAGTTTCATCTGTTTTTGCTGGTCCCTTCACAGACTTGAGCCTGGCCCCTTTCCCCACACCAGGGTCCTGCTGCTTACACCCGTTCCCCCCGCCCCATTTCTACCTTCTTCTGTCACTGTAACAAAATATCTAAGATAATCAACTTAAAGGAACAGAGGTTTGTTTTGACTCATGGTTTCATAAGTTTCAGTTTCTGGTCACTTTGCCTCATTGCTTTGGGTCTGTGGCAGCACAGTACATCATGGCAGGGGTATGTGATAGAAGAGGCTACTCACCTTATGATTGGTGGGAATGAAGGAGAACAAGAAGAAGCTGGGATCCCAATATCCACTGCAAGGGTATGCCCCCAGTGACCTAACCTCCTTCCACAGACCCCATCTCTTAAAAGATTCCTCCCAATAGCATCACAGATTGGGAACCAAGTCTTGAACACATGAGCTTTCTGAGGACACTCCAGATCCAAACCCTAGCAAGAGTTTATATGCCCCTACACATCTTGTCCATTACTGTGACCTTTCCTAAGACATTGTGTGGGCCTGAAGACCTCTGCTGCTCCCTTAGATACCACCACTTCTGGTTGTCACCTCAGCTCACCAGCAAGCTTATTCTACCTACCCAACTGTGAGTGTAGCAAGACCTGTTGCATAATGCCTGACATGTCTCAGGGCATCCAGATTTGCTTCAGCAAACTGTGGCTATAATCCTCTAAGACAAGGAATTTGACTATCCACTAAGTCTGGCAAATAAAATAGGCTCCCAGTATCAGCAGCCACTATCTCAGAGTCTTCCTGAGCTCTATACAAACTTAAGATATGCCTGTGGGCTATCAGGGAATTAGAAGTGGGCCCACAATCTCCACTGGGTCATTGGCCCAGACCTTGCTCCAAGCCAGTTTCTTTCCTTCTCCTTTCCTGTTCTTGGTCCCCTTCCCCCCTCTTTGTCTCCTTGTCCCTTTTCTCCTCCTCCTTCACTGGACAGCATTCCTGCCCTGCCCTTTTTGCCCTTCCAGCCTCTAGCTAGAGACAAGATGGATGCCTTGCTGCCAGAATATTTGGAGCCCCCAGTGCATGCAGAAGATTGCTCAGGTGCTAGACTGATAATGACTGATGAGCCTGCTCATAATCAGGTGCTCATGAGCTTCAGCCCTCAGTTGCAATCCCTTTTTGTGAGCCCCAGCAGAACTCACCTGTTGGTAAGTGGACTCTAGTGAGGAGGCCACACCAACAAAGCTGTAACCATAAGAGGTGCATGCACTTAGGAATGGAGTCCAAGTCCCCCTGGAGAGATGGAATGGGTTGGTCCCAGGCAGGGGCTTCTGGGCCTGGCTAGGAAATACAGCAGATCCTGGTCGAGGATTCCTTGCCATGCCTCTAAATCTCAGCATACCAGGCTTGCTGAGGTAGGAGCTACGGGAGCGAGGAGGTTCTGAGCTGACCTACTTATGGGCAGTAGCCACTGTGGCAGTGGGCAGGAGCCATGCGTTCCTAAGCTAGGAAGTCTGTCTTTCAGATTCCAGGCCCTGATGAATGGAAGACCAGACTTTCCAACAGCAGGAATTTCACTTCTCCAAGGAGCAGCTCATCTCTCTTTTGCAGAGCATGCCCAGTTCTTCCTCAGTCTCTGGCTGCTTGCTTTGATGGTCCTGCAACATACAGAACTTCAGTGTCTACCCCATTTCCCAGCCATTCTGAGCCCTTCTCTTGGGTAGGAAGAAATTCTGTCAAAACAAGGGACATTTTGCAGCAAGGACATGACCCACTGCCTTCTATTTGCCAAAATGCCCCATGTTGGGGGCATTTAACGTGGTGACCTTCTGTAAGCTGGGAGGGGAATGGAAGGAGAGTTCCAAGTCTTTTCTGGAAATGTTTGGGCCTTAATGATGAGGATACTCAGGGGACAGAAAGGAATTAAGAATTTAGTAGTATTAAGGTATAGTCTATCTCTCTGGTTAACCAATACATGGATGAGTCACAATACACATTGGAAGTAGAAGAAGGCTTAGTTACCTGACCCACCATTTTCCAAACCCAGCTATTCATCAGAATCACCAGAGAATCAGGCTCTGTCCACTTAAGGTTCTGATTTAGTATGCCTATGGAGGGGCCTAGGAGTCTATATTTTTATTAGTTATTGATGGACCTTTATTTATATGTGGTGCTGAGACTAGAACCCAGTGCCTCACACATGCTAGGCAAGCACTCTACCACTGAGCCACAACCCTAGCCCTGAGTCTATATTTTTGAAATACATGTGCACCAGGTTTAGGAATCACTGTTCTAGTCAGTGCTGTCACATTACATATAGGCAAACTGAGACTCAAAGAGGAATGTTTTCATGGTCGTTTAGCAACTCAATAGCTTCCCTTGAAGGCCTTCTATGATATGGCTCTAATCTACCCTTTCTCATTCTAGAATCCCATTTACTTGCTCTTGGGGTTGCCATACAAATATAGGACATCAGCTAAATATGCATTTCAGACATACTAAAAAAATATTGATTGATTATCTGAAATTCAAATTTAACTGGGCATGCCATACATTGATTTGTTGATATGGCAATGCTATGTACCCTATAATACAGATCACTTTAATTAGCTTTGTCATGTACACTTCCTGAAGTCCTACTTCTAGACCTTTTCAAATGCTGTTCTCACTGGAATACTTGTCCCATCTTTTCCTCAAACCTGAGGCATCTTTCAATATGAATGCCACCTTTTTCCCTCAAGGCATCTTATCCCTTGACTCAACCTTTATCTAGCCTCCAATGCTTCTCCATTTCCACCTGCTCATACTCCATTTTGGATCAAAGCCCTTGGTCTACTTGCTTAACTCTTCTGTGAGGCATGTGCCAACCCTGTGCCAGGGAGGTGATCATATCTGAGCAAAGGGTACAGTGTAAAAGCGTGGGATTTGGACTCAGATGGCTTTTGCTTGAATCCCAGCTCTGTCACTGATCAGCTATGTGATCTTGGGCACGATTTACCACCTCCATGGGACTCAGTTTTCTCATCTGTAAAATGGGAATTGTAAGAGTAATTTCCACATAGAGTTGCTGTGAAACTAAATGAGATAAAGCTTGGAGAGTACTTAGAACAGTCAGGGTATCCATAAAGGATCCAGGAAATGTTAAGTGTTGTTATAAATTATCAGCATCATTGTCTGTGTAAACCAAGGCCAAGCATAGAATAGTGATCAGCAAAGTCTACTGAATGAATAAACAAATAAATGCATGAGGAAAAAAAAGTCCTGGGTATATGATCCTGTGACCTATTAGCAAAAGTGCTAGATGCCATTCTGAGTGACTTTGCACTGAAAATAAATGTGTGTGTTAGTTTGCTTTTTGCTGCTGTGACCAAAATAAGTGACCAGAATAACTTAAGAGAAGGAAAAGTTGATTCAGGCTTATGGTTTCAGATGTTCAATCCAGAGTTGGCTGACCAGATTGCTCTGAGCCTCAGGTGAGGCAGAACAGCATGGATAAAAGGAATGGCAGAGGAGAGCCGCTCATCTCCTGAAAGCCAGGAAGCAGAGAGTGGGGAGAGGGAGGGGGAGGGGGAGGGAGAGGCAAGAGACAAGATATATAATCCCCAAGGGAATGCCCCTAGTGACCTACTTCCTCCAACCACGCCCCACCAGCCATCAGTTACACGCAGTATAGTAGTCTTTTCAAATTATTAACCCATCAAATAGATTAATCCACTGATTAAATTATAGCTATCATAATCTAATCTTTTTGCCTCTGAACACTCATACATTTACACATGAGCTTTCCAGGGACACTTCATATGTAAACCATAATAATGTGTATTGGAAAACAGTGTTCCCTCATGAGGAATTTTCTGCCCTCTAGGAGTTATATATAATGTCATATTCCTCTCTGGGAGAATAAATTGATGTTTGGAGATTAATGCACACATGTTTGTCTCCTAGGAGAACTTCTATGCTTCAAATCTCTACAGTCATTGTTGGAAATGGAAATCCAGACTTGTACCTTTCACAAGTCCCTGCCTTCTTGTGGAATGCTAGGAAACTTTGTTTCCACTGAGCTTTGCTCTCTCCCTTCATTACACTGAAATGCATTAATTAAAACACTGGTAAAAACTCAGAGACCAAGAAAATAAGATGAAATGCAAGTGTAAGTTTGGTCCAGGTTTTCTTTCCTAATTCCTTATTATTATATGCAGTGGATGAGAAGGGTTCCTTGGGTCCATAGCATTTACTAAAATGAGCATAAAATAAATAGGATTGAAATAAAAGGAGGCGAGAGAGGTAGTTTACTAGTGCAACAAGAATGAATATCATTCTCATCTGAAATCATTTATATTGTTAGAACAAGATACCTGGCACCTTGCCTGGTATATTGTAGATATCAAATACATATTTGTTGAATGAATGAACATTGTTGAATGAAAGGTGGAGAATAAATAAATAGGTTTTTTTCGTTTAATAAAGTAAATGTGATCCAAAAATGGTAGTGTACACCTGTATCCCAGTGGCTTAGGAGGCTTAGCCAAGAGGATCACAATATCAAGTCCAGCCTGGGCAACTTAGCAAGAGTCTTGCTAACTCAATGGTAGAGTGCTTGTCTCGCATGTGCAAGGCCCTGGAAAAGTGACCATTTTGGCTGTGCCATGGGAATACTGCTTGAACTGCGGTGCAAGTACCATTTATAGTCTCATCTCTTTTTTTTTTTAAAGATTTTTTTAAAGAGAGAGTGAGAGAGGAGAGAGAGAGAGAGAGAGAGAGAGAGAGAGAGAGAGAGAGAATTTTTAACATTTATTTTTTTAGTTCTCGGCGGACACAACATCTTTGTTTTTTGTATGTGGTGCTGAGGATTGAACCCGGGCCGAACGCATGCCAGGCCAGCGCGCTACCGCTTGAGCCACATCCCCAGCCCATAGTCTCATCTCTTAACCTTTGAGGCTGATAGGAATCTGAGAAGTTAGCTGGATCAATCTTCTCCTTGTACATGTCTAGTGACAGGGAGCTTACTGCCTTTTGGGGCAATCTGTGTGATCTTTGGATGCTCTGAAAAGCTCTAATTGTTGCATCAGTGACAGACCAGGTACCAATACCCAAGCTTCTCTCATCCATAGTTACCAGAGCTCCCACTATAAAGCTGAATTTTTTTTTGTACCAGGGGGCATTTAACTACTGAGCCACATCCCCAGCCCTTTTTAGTATTTTAGAGTCAAGAGTCTCAATGAGTTACTTAGAGCCTTGCTAAATTGCTGAGGCTGGCTTGCATTGAACTGTCAACCCTGCCTCAGGCTCCTGAGCCATTGGGATTATAGGCATGTGCCACCATGCCCTGTGAAACCTGTATTTTATTCAAAACAATGGAAGAAGAACTTTCCTAGGAAGCAGGAGACTTCCATCTAAGTCTGAGTTCTACCACTGACTTGCTGTGTGAAATCAACCAATCCCTTTTCCTACTTGGGCCTCAGTTTCCCTTTTTGCACAATAAGAGATTTCAAACTGAGTGCTCTAAAAGACATCCAGCTCAGATGTTCCAGGATTCTCTAATGTGGTCTAATTAGGATCTTCTAATGTGGTGATTGTGGAAGTGTGGTTCAAGAATCCCTGAAGGTCCCTCAGAACATTTCTGAGGGTCAATGAGGTCTCTATTTTCAAACTCTATATTTGTAGGAGGCAGGATTTTCTTCATATACTCTAAGCCAAACTGCTTCTCACAACAGATTGAATGCAGAACAACTATGAGAAGCCAGCTGTCTTCTATTAAGCCAGACATTAAAGAGACCCAAAAAATGTAAAACAATGTCACTTTTCTCAGATTTATTTTTGTTTTGGAAATTATTGCTATTCTTAATAAAATAGATAAACATATGTTATCCAATATGTCATTCATGTTAACATTTAAAAACTTTAGGCCTGTTTTAAAATCAATCAAACAATATCCCTTAAATGTCTCAGTTTTAATTTCTAATATGGTAAGTACTGATAAGTCTAGCCACATATATAAAAATTCTCTGGGGTCCTTAACTTTTGTTTGTACTAGTGATTAAACCTAGGGGTGCTCAACCACTGAGTCACATCCCCAGCCCCCTTTATTTTCTATTTTAAGACAGGGTCTCACTAAATTTCCAAGACTGGCCTTAAACCTGTGATCCTCCTGCCTCAGCCTCCAGAGTCACTGGAATTACAGGCATGAGCCACCATGCCTGGCCCCTTAATGACTTTTAATTGTAAAAAGCATTCCTGTTCAAGTGTGTCTTTGACTTCCTGTCAGACTCTATGGGGAGCCCGCATCGTCACAGAGTCACAGATGTGATCTGCTCAATATCTGGCACAGACATGGACATAATGACCTTGGGAGGAAGGCCATTCTTCCTTCCTTATGGGACTCGACCACACCAAGTCTTTCTTCTTCATCTGGGATCCTTGGTGTAGATAAGTGACTTAAGCCTTAGACAACACAACCCCTCATGCACAGTGCAAAGGTTGATATGACAGCCTCTCTGCTTGCCTGTGCACAGCTGCTGTCTAGTGCACCCAACCTGGTTCCACCTTCCCTAATTGCTACTTTCAACCCCAAAGAAAGTAGGCTTCCTGAGTGCTATACTGATTGATCAGGGCAGACCTTGGGTGTAAGGCAAGACTCTGCCAGACTCAGAGCCCCTGTTGTATATGGGGGAAGGAAAGAGATAAGACAGAAGAAATGTCACATCCGGCCCTTCATATTTCTTCTTTCATAAATAGGAAACCTAGGAGATGAGTGGGGATCTTTATCCTCATACTCTTGTTACAGCCAGGGAAGCTGAGGTCAAATGACTCTCCTAAGGAGATTACACAGCCAAGAAGCAGTTAGACTTGGATTTGAACTCCTAGGTGAATGATGCCAATCAATGCTGCTTCTGCTTTTGCCGAAGGAGGGAGAGTCAGGAGCACCCAGGACAGGAAGAGGGAGGTCGGGGATAACCTTTTCTGAATACTTACTTATTATGAACCAAGCTAGTGAGTGCATGTGAATGTTATCTTGTTAACTCATAACAGCAGTCCCCTTATGTAAGCATGAATCCATGGTCCAGCTTGGAGAAAGAACGTGGCTTTTATAAGGGCACCCTGCCAGGAGGTAGCAGAACCAGAATTTAAATCTAACTCTTTCTGGCTCAAAAGCCTCTGTTTTTCAATAGTACAAATAGCATTTATTGAGAACTAACATCATGCCAGGCAGTGTAGTAAATGCTTTAACTCTTTCAGTTTAAACCTTCCCACAAGGTAAGATTTCTTATTATCTCCCATCTTACAGAGGGGAAATAATATAGTGACAGGGCTAAGGTCACTCAGAGAGTAACAGTACTGGGATTTGAATCCAGGCAGTCTACTTCCAGATGGGCTTAACCATCTCAGGCTAACCTGGAATGAAAGGTCCAGAACAGAAACTGAAGTCTCTTGCTTTCTCAGGTCAGTGTGGTGTGCTATGCACTATCACCTCCCAAACGAATGCCCAAAGCCACAGAGAATGCACTTCCTCCCAGAGTCCTGAATCTAAAGGAGGTGAACTGCAGGGAGGAAGAGAACATGTAGCAATCTTAGGCCTCCATGTGTCCTCTCCTACAACAGTTGATCCATGGCTCTTCATCCTCAGGGCTCTGGCTGCAGGGGACGTGGGCATATGCTCAAAGGAGGAAACAATCTCTGTCCTGGGTCTTCATTTTACACTTTCCCCCACACCCTGTAGGGAGCTTCCCCTTATAAGCCTAGGCCACATCTGAGATACTCCTGAGGTCAGAGTGAGAAGGTGACAGATCAGTTATTACAACCTCAGGGCATAACTAGCAAAACTGAGGGCCACAGAGTAAATCCTAGGCAGATCAGGAGGGACTCTTGTATACTCTCTGAACAGACCTCAGGACAAAACCACAGATAAGCAAAGTCCTTGGAGGCAGGCAGAGGCTTGCTCAAAGCAGGCTTGGGACCCTCCAGAGTCCCAGAAACTGGCCCTTTGCCTGACCAACTTGGTCTCTGAAAGAGAAATGAGAGAGTAAGTTATTCTGGGGCTCTTGATGACATGCGTCCCCAGAGACCCAAGCCTGGCCCTTTGCCATGGGGTCCCTGGAAGCTTCTAACCACCATCCATGGCACCCTGCCTTTTGAGGTCTGGGGAAAGGGTGTGTGGGGGTGGAAGGATCACTGTTTCTTAATGGCTTCCTGCCCAGAAAGTCTCTACAACTGCAGAGTGCTAACTCTATTTCTGCTGAAAGAACTGACTTCAGGGCGTCCAGAGGGTTCAGGTTTAGATTTCAGACTGGAAGCTTTCTGAGCATGGGAGTGGATAAAGGAAGGAAGGTATCATCTCTACAGGAGATATTCAGAAAGGGATGTACACCCATTCTGTGTGAGCTAGGGGATGGATGAAATGGCCTTTGAAGACTCAGAATCTTTGGGGGGAGTTACCTGACTTCCTGTGCACTCCTAGAGGGCAGCTGGGGCATTCTGAGAGGACATAAATTTGATTTCTGGAATCGGGTTTCTTCCAGACTTGCCCGGTTTCTAACTCTAAATAGGAGTCATAAAAACAGACTTGAGACATAGAGACCTCTATACATTGACTTTGAAGGAAGGGAGGGAGGGAAGGAAAGAGGCTGTCTAAGGCGGAGGGACCAGGAGGCAGGTCACTCCCTGATTCAAGCTCAGCATGGTTAACTAGTTTGCCCAGCTCGCAAAACTGAGACCCAGATGGAGGGGGCATCCCAGAAGTGCCCGTGGGTCAGGATGCCTGACTTTAGAGTGGGGCTGAGAAGGATCCCCTGACACAGAGCCCGGAGCCACCTGTTTGAGGTGTTTCCAAGGCTATAAGCTTTTTCCCTTCCACTGATGGCCTTCACACCTTCCTGCTAAGGGCCAAGGGACTCCTTCCTTGCTCCTTCTCCTTGGCACACTTTCCATAGCTCCTGCCTGGTCTGGGTTGTACCTGAAGGCCCTAGGGAGAGCTGATGTATTAATGGGCCAGGAGGCAACCTGCCAGACCTACTGACACACAGGTGATGGGACTGCTGCCGAAGCCAGCAGACGGACTAGACACCCAGGCTGGGAAACTGTAACGTCCCGGGAATTTCAACTGACATTGCTGTCCAGTCTCAGCCAACTGGTTAACGGTGCCGAGTTTGAATCAGTGAGTGACCCGCCTCCCGGTCCCTCCTCCTTAGCCAGCCTCTCTCCTTCCCTCCCTCCCTCCCTTTTTCCCTCCCTCAGCCCTCCGGGAGGGGCCGGCAGTCGAGGCAGCTGATCTCAGGCCAGCCGCTGCTCTCCGCCTCCCTCGCAGTGCTTGCTGGCTGATGGAGCCCAGGGCCAGGACTGGCTGTCCCTGAGCCCCGGGTCCCTTCTAGCCTCGTCCACAGAGAGGCAGAGGCTCATGCCCAGTAAAGCTTCGCTGGCCCTACCAGCTCCCCGCGCAGCACCATGCCTCTGCTGGACGTTTTCTGGTCTTGCTTCAGGAAAGTGAAGGTAAGTGGCCGGCCAGAGCAGCCCATCCCATGGCTCTTGGGGGAAGGAAGCAGCTGGGACCATTACTGGCTGAGAAAGACAGATCAGACCAGCTCCTGAGATTTTCTGAGGCTCTTGGAGCTAAAAAGGCTTGGGTTCAAGTCTCACCCTTATCTCTTAATCAGCTCTGTGACCTTCTACTGCTTTCCTAAGGAAATAAATAAGCCACCTGGCTTTTTTTTTTTTCCAGTTCAGGGGATAGAACCCAGGGCTTTGCACATACTAGACACTCCTACCGAGCTATACCTTAGTCCTTTCTATCTTATTTTGACACGGAGTTTTTCACTAAGTTGCCCAGGTTGGTATCAGACTTGTGATCTTCCTGCCTCAACCTCCTGAGTAGCTGGGATCACAGGTTTGTGCCACCATGCATGGCTGCTAGCTGGCTCTTTTTCTTAAAACCCACCTCTGTTGCTTCCCAAGGTTTCACATGAAGATAAGACACTTAATCTCTCTGAGCTTCAGTTTTTTAGTTTTAAAATGAGGACAATAGTTATACTAGCCTTATAGGGTAAAGAGGTTGCTGTTAGTGTTTTTATTTCTTATATGTAAAATGTAAGAAATAATGTGGGTTAAGTTCCTAGCATGATGCCCGGCATGCGGGCATCCACACAAGTAATTGTATCTGTTATCATTATTATTACTACTAATCTCCATCAACATATATCAATCACCTACTGTGTGCTACATACCCTAGGGGCGACAGAAAGATGAAAAAGGACATGGTTTTTGTCCTTGTAAAAGAGATAAGAAAAGTGCCAGATATTCATTAAGCACCTACTATATACCAGCCCTGGGATAGGTAGTAAGTCAGTAAATATTTGAGTGCCTACTATGTCCTGGCCACAGGAAGTACATGATGAGCACAGCAGAATCAACAGGGATTTGTAAAGCATGATTTCTGCTTTCAAGTATTAAGGAACTCATATATATTTAGCATCTGTTATGTATCAGACAGACCTGGGCACTTTGAATTCATTCATTGTGGTAGTGAACTTTACTAAAATATGTAGTTTTCCTGCTTTGATAATTGGGAAAGGATCCTATGAACTGTTAAGGAATATCCACAAGGCCACTCAAATACGACTGGAAGAGTTGTGGTTGGAACACCTAAGCCCATGCCCTTCTTGACACTATGTGGCTCCCCACAGTCCGACCTGACAGGAAAATGTTCAAACAATTAACCTGATTCTAAGATAGGATGAAAGGGCTGCTGGGACCCTCGGGAAGGAAAGATCCATTCCATGGGGAGGGACTTGGAAAGGTTTCACAGGAGGTCACATTTGGGCTGAGCCTGAGGGTTGAAGGAAGAGAAGAGTTTGTCAGTTCAAAAAGGGGGGAGGGGCATTCCAGGCATGCCTGGCAGAGGGAACTGCATGGGCAAGAGCTTGCAGGCAGCACGGTGGCTGTGCCTGGGGGGAGGGTTCATTCTGGTGATGTGGCTCAAGCAAGGGGTTCGAGGACAGAGGCACTAAAGAGAAGGAAGCATAGGTTACCCCGCCCCAAGGGTTTGAAATTAACCCATGGGCTCAAGGCTCTCACCCAGTGGGGGTCCCATCTGCAATGGAATGGGAGAAGACAAGGACTAATGTAGTGTGGTTTCTCAGACGCTGAATTAATTCAATTCAAACTATTTTTATGTGGATATTATTGTGTCCTTACTATAGTATGGCGTGAAAAAAAAATTCTAAATGTCTGTCCTCGGCAAAATAAATTTTAAAAAAAGTTTGATTTATTTTAAAATATTTTAATGGGCTGGGGATGTGGCTCAAGCGGTAGCGCGCTCGCCTGGCATGCGTGCGGCCCGGGTTCGATCCTCAGCACCACATACCAACAAAGATGTTGTGTCCGCCGAGAACTAAAAAATAAATATTAAAAATTCTCTCTCTCTCTCTCTCTCTCTCTCTCCTCTCTCACTCTCTCTTTAAAAAAAATTAAAAAAAATATTTTAATATTTAAAATCGTAAACAAAAATGTGTCTATTTAAAATTAAATTCTTGGGCTGGGGATGTGGCTCAAGCGGTAGTGCACTCGCCTGGCATGCACGGGGTGCTGGGCTCAATTCTCAGCACCACATAAAAATGAAATAAAGATGTTATGTCCACCAAAAACTGAAAACTAAATATTAAAAAATTCTCTCTCTCTCTCTCTCTCTCTCTCTTAAAAAAAGAATAAAAAAAATTCTTGAAATCTTATAAAAATTTTTTTAAAAATTAAATTAAATTCTTTATCCATGAAATCCCAAAGTCTGGGGATTCCTGTTTTAGGGGATAGAGAGCCCATTTCAGTAAAATAGGGATATAATTGAATGGGTGCTTTTAGGAGACACACGCTAGCAGCAGCAGGTGGGGGTGGAATAGAAGGGTCTAAGTGGAGATGCAGAGCCAGGGTATGTGGCGAGGAGATTATGAGAAGCTAGATGCAATGATAAAGGCAACAGAAGGGGGAATTGAAATTGCCTCTGAGGTCCCAGGTTTAAGAAGCACCCCTGACTACTACCCTAATTAACCATTCTGGGTGCTTGGCATGAATTTAAATTGCTTTGCACTCATTACCCCAAATTCTCTGATGCTAGCAAGTACCCCCATGCACAAGCACACAGGGACACACGGAAGCACACAGATCCAAGCATTTACGCAAAACTATATAGATATGCAGAAGTATTCACAGAGCACAGAGGCACATGTGCATGCACGTGCGTGTGTACATGCACGTGCGTGTGTACATGCACGTGCACAAGCATACTCTCACACAGTCAGGGATGTGGTTGTGTGTGATCTTGGTAGACATGAATCAATACATGGATAGATCTCAGGACCCCAGACCAATGCACACGCTGGGGCCTCATGCTCCCTTTTCCAATGCTGCTGGTTTAAGGCCCCAGTCAGAAAGGCAGGCTCTCTGGGCCTGTCAACCCAGTCAGTTGCTCTGAGCCACCCTTTCTCTCTGAGCCTTGCCTCTCTGTGAGCAGTCATGTGGCTGTGGGAAAGCTGACTGAGGGGAGGGGCGAGGCTGTGGCAGAGCCCGCCTTGGCTGAAAAGGGCTTTATCAGATGATCAAATTCAACCTCATGGTGGTTATGATGGGGGAAAAGGAGCTCCCTACCACTCCATACCACATGGGGCTGTCCTTGAGCTAAAGAGATACAAGAGAAGGGAAGCAGATAAATGTGTTTAAATTGGACACACTCCCACATGCACACGTATTAACCCTGTGCCTTTGAGCCTCAGTTTCCTTGCCTGAAAAAGGACACTAATCAGTACCTGCCTCACAGAGATGCCATGCATATTCCGTGGGTTCATGAATTTCACATGTTTGTCATAGAATAGGTGGTCAATACACTACATTTCTAAACTGTGTACTGGGGGAGACCAAAGCAAGGATAAAATTACTCTATATTTGCATACTGCAGGGTTATGGTCTCAGGTCTTATCCACTTCTTTGCTACAACATCCCCCCTCAGGCCTCTACTTTGACCCTGCTGGGTCTTGAAACAGAAATAAACCTTGCTCAAGGGTAACACGTCAGAAGCCAAGGATACTGGGAAGGTGGCAAGAGGCCAGGCCAGGGCTCGGGATAGCTTTGAGGTTCTCTGAGGTAGGGGCAGCCAAGGGACAAGACGTTTGGGTGTGAGATGAACCCAGTATAAATAGTTCCATACGTGTCTGATGTTCCTGCCCTGGGGGCCAGCAGGGGCCAGGAAAGTATCTATGGCCTCTCACCACAACCAAGCATGCATCTGACTCTCTCTCTCTCTCTCTCTCTCTCTCTCTCTCTCTCTCTCTCTCTCTCTCTGTCATACAAACACACACACACACACACACACACACACACACACACATTAAGAGGGTCAAATCTTTTGGGGCTAGGGTTGTGGCTTAGTGGTTGAGCGCTATCCTAGTGCATGTGAGGCCCTGGGTTTGATCCTCAGCACCACATGAAAATAAATAAATAAAATAAAGATGATATTGTGTCTGACTACAACTAAAAAATAAACATTAAAAAGAAGGAGGGTCAAATCTCCCTACTGTCCCCAGTCTCCTCCTCTTATAACATAGGTAGATAATCACACAATATCAGAATTGAAAAAATCTCTGGAGATCATCTATTCCCCCTTGTCTGTTTCCCCTTCCAAACTCCTAATGAGGAAACTGAGATTCAGCAAAGAAAGACATGTGCCCAAGGTCATAGACTGAATCAGGACAGTCTGATTGAAATGTGGTCTGTATGATAATCTCTCTACTCGTTCTGTGGCAAAATTCAAACAACCATCTCTGGTAAAATCTAACAGCAATACTATGTGGGACTTCTGTTCATGTGCCACATACACGCACACATACATCTATGTGGTAACAGCGCTATCTTATCTACCCCAAAAGCTTCTAGTGAAATCAAAGCCAAACATGACAGAAAAGTCCCTTGTAAACTTGGAAAGCTCATAGAAATTAGCCACACAGTTGTGGTCCAACATGAGCCACCATACCTGTCCTCAGTCACTGTATTCATACTTAGGTCATACATAGGAGTCTGTATGTGCATAAAGGCTCTCCTCAGTTCCCCCAGCTACATATTCCCAAGCACTCTGTCCTGTGAATGCTCTCCCCAGGGGTACACATGGGAATTCCATGTCGCTGATTATATACCAGGTTGCTGGGGCTCCTATTCATATGGGTTTGAGCTTTCACAGACACATCCCTCAAGCAGGCTCACATTCCTGTACACATGCACTCACCTATGAGGTAACCTACATCCTCTTGATGTGAACTTATGCTCCAGGCCCCCTCTGTTCCCAGCTAACTTGCAGTTTTCTGGTCTGCAGGGGATCTGCCTGGCAAGATATGGGGTATAGGTGGAGCTCACCACCTCCTCAGATACTCTGTTTCATCTCGGGACATTGCCGCAGGTCCTTCAACCAGTCTAGGGTGACGTTGTGTGTGTGTGTCTGAGTATGGAAGTAGTAGGGTATATATACCTCTGAGATATGTATGCTCAGCACTCCCTAATTTCTGGATCTAAAGAAATAAATTATAACATAGATTCTCATGTTTTGGAAAAACTGCTTAACAAAGGCAGGGCAAGGCCCAATGCCCCATAAAAGGAGGCTTCACCCCCAGGGCTCTCTCTGCAGAGTACCATGACCCAGTCAAATATTGTGTTGGCTGAGTGGTAGGTCCTGGATCCCAACATTTGTGGAAAATTCATACTATCCATGAGTTGCCCCTGAAAATCTAACTGTAAGTCACCTAGATTCTGTTACACTATGTGTCTGTGATGCTCCAGGCCCATGGATGGAGGCAAGAAAATAGGTTGTGGTGAGGTTGTTGGCACATATGGAGTTAAAGAGATCTGGGAGTTGATTTCTGGAGAGACTGATATGGAGAGTGTGTCTACCTGGGCCACATCTGTGCTGAGTGGTCTTAGGCTGGTCAGCTGTCCTCAGTGGATAAGACTCAATGGAATTGTCAATGAAATGGTTTAAGGAGGAGCCTGGCCCAGGAATCAGGATCTGAAGGAATCATCTATGGAGTAAAGAGCCGGGAGAGTCTTCAAGAACAGTAAGGAGACAGGAGAAGGCACAGATCCAAGGGACTTGCCCTGGATATTGGGGTTGGGTGACAATGATGGAGGGGGGGTGGTGAGAAACTTTGAAATTTCTATTTGTGGAGCTGGTGATTGAACCCAGGGCCTCACACATGTTAAGAAAGTGTTCTATACTGAGCTACATCCGTAGCCAGAGACATTGAAATTTGGGTATGAGAGCTCAACCTTGGTGCTCTTGATGCAGTGAGAATACCAAGATATCTAGAGTAAAATTTGGAATCAATCCCTTCACCTGTTAGGACCAAAACTTACTAGCTCTGTGACCTTCAGAAAATTACTTAACCTCTCTGAGCCTTCATTTCTTGTGCCATAAAATGTAGCTAAAAATATAAACCATCTTATAAAGTTGTTCTAGGGCTTAAATGAGTAAATACTTATTACATCTCTTCAAAAAGCAGCACACAGGGCTGGGGTTGTGGCTCAGTGGTACAGCACCTGTCTAGGACAGGTGAGGCCCTGGGTTAGATCCTCAGCACCACATAAAAACAAATAAACAACAACAAATTAATAAAGGTTAAATTCTTTAAAAAAAAGCACCTAGTAAGCAGTAGCCATTTTTATTCTTTGTATATTGGGCACAATTATAATTTCTACCTTACAAGGCTATGGTGGGGTTCAAAGGAAATAATGATGGTAAAGCATGTTGAGATGCTTATTGCTGTTATCTGAAGTGAAGTGGAGATTTTCCTTAGGCTGGGAATACCCTTAAGAGTTCATTCCTTCACTCATTCACCCAATGATATTTATTCAGGACCTACTCTGGGTCAGGCCCTGAGGAATTAGATAACAGTGAACAACATAGTTATAGGTCCCTACGCTCATGGAAGCTTACTGTCTAGTACATATAAAATGATGTTTTCATACTCACAATCCCTAATTGCCCTGTTGATGGGTATGATTGGTACAGTCGAGAAAATTTCAGGATATGAAACTATACAATTAATTACCAATCTAAGTTTATCCAGTACTTGTTCTTGGTGACCCTGCTTAGTCCACAAGGTGGAGAAATGACCACACTGGAGTCTGGGTAATTCCTGTAAGAGCAAAGCTTGGAACCATCTTGGGTCCGTCCTGGGAGTGGAGAAGGGACTCCTAACCCCTGAATTTGCCAGGCCTGAACTCTGTCCCTCTCCCCCAGTGGTTCCATCTCAGCACAACTGGTGCTATTTGCTCAAGAGTCATCTGAGATTAAACAGTATTTGTTCTGGAAGGTGGGAGATGGTGGGATGGCCATAGGCAGGTAAGATGGGGAACAGAAGGTGAGGTTTCAACTCTGACTTATGTCTCCTCAGATATGAATTCTTCCTTTGTCTTCAGCTTCTTTGGTGCCCAAAACTGTACAAGAGGGGCTGCTGGGGGTGGAGGGTATGCCTGACACTATGACTGGTAGGGGGAAGTAAGTGGAGAAAGCTAGAGATTGGCAATGCCAGGTTTGATTTTTTTTTTCTCACCAACACTAAAGAAAGTTGGAACTAACATGAATCATTATTGCTAGAGCACATACTCTGTAGCACATATCATTTCAACCTTTCACATGTGTTAGCTCATTTTTCCATCAGGATAACCCTACAAAGCAAGCACAGTTATTATCATCTTCATTTTACTGAAACACAGAAAAGTTTAGAAACGTATCCAAAATCACACAGCTGTTACCTTGGAATTTTTTTGAACCCAGGTAATCTAGTTCCAGAGTCCATTATAGCTATACAAACCGGGACTCAGTTTCTCTACCCATAAAACGGGGATGTTGGATTGGTTATCTCTGAGAGCCATTCCAGCTCTGATACTCTCATTATATTTGCATATATTTCCCCAAACTTCCAGGCCAAATTGGAAAAAAAAACAAACAAACAACAAAGACTGCTCCCAAAATGTCAGTGATTTCCACTCCAGGTCTCTGGGGAGGAAAGAGCCCAGGCCCAGGGCAAAAAAAAAAAAAAAAAAAAAAAAAAAAAAAAAAAAGCCTGCAATGAATAATAGGCCTCCCAGAACCCCCTAGGGCCAGAGAGCAGCTGGAGGCCTGGGAAGCTCTGGGAGCCAAGGCCTGGCCTGCATTTCCAAGTCACTGGTAACAATAACAAGGAACAGTGGCTCAGACCGCCTGTGCTGGGATTTGGGGTCAGAGACTTCACAGTAGGGTGGGGGCAGTAGAGCTCCTTGCCCCATCCTTCTGGCCAACCCTGGAGCTGCTGCTGCCACTGCTGCCAGGGACCTTAGAGTCCAGGTCACTTGGCAGTTCCAAGGCTGGGACTGCCAAGGGGCAGAGGAAAGGAAGTCCTGCACTTGGTGAATGGGGGTTGAGGCTCTGGAAATGAGCATGGGCTGAACTTCCCTAACCTGAGTTGGGTCACCCTCTGGGAGCTGGAGAAAAGAATGTGGTATGATGACATAAAGATAGTAGCTGGAAACTAGGCAACCTTCTACTACCCCACGTTCTGCCTCTTCATGTTTTCTCCAAGCCTCAGTTTCCTTATTTACAACACGGGCAGCATACTTCCCATTTCATAACTGATTGCAATGACATCTGTGAAAAACCCTGCCACAGTAGGGAGTCAGTAAATAGGAGTTCAATGTGAAGATGATGAATTAATTACTGTAATTAATGAATTAATTACTGTACGTGACCCTATGTCCATTGCTAGGGCCCTCAGATTACTATTTTATTTTATTTTGGTACTGGGGATTGAACTCAGGGGCACTCCAACACTGAGCCACATCCCCAGTCGGTTTTTTTTTTAAATATATTTTATTTAGAGACAGGGTCTCCCTGAGTTGCTTAGGGCCTTGCTTTTGCTGAGGCTGGCTTTGAACCCTTGATCCTCCTGCCTCAGCCTCCAGAAGCACTGGGATTACAGGTGTGCATCACCACACCTCGCAAAGTATTCATTTATAAAATGAGGAAAAATTAGATCTGCCAATTCCCTCACCACCCTGGCTGAGGAGAGCCTAGAATTGAGAGCATCCATGAAAATGAAAGGACAGTAGAAAACACTGATGTTACTACACTGAGTTTTAGGAAGTGAGTTTTTTAGGCAATTCCCCTATTCCTCCTCCTCCCAGCTCTGCTCCCACCACTGGTCAGACTAGATTAGAGTGTAGAAAAGAGGCTCCATCCCACACTGGAACTGCTGGGTCTGTCTGCTCCAGCCCCTTCCTTCATATACTCAGTGCTCTAAGGCCCCTCCTCCGGAAAGACTCCCAAGCTCTGGGCAGGAAAGAGGGTCCCTGTTGGCTGGTGGGAAAGTCAAGTCTTTAGGATATGACATTCCTGAGATTATCCAGAGAACCCCTGGGGGTTGCAGCTGCTCATTCACTCTCTTCCTTGGCCCAGCTCTCAGCCTGCTGTGGAAACAGCCAAGATAGTAGGGTGTGAGGCTGGAGGAGAGTAGAGAGAAAGGGGACTGAAGTAAGGAGCCAGGCCTGAAGCAGCCCCATGGGCCAGGTGAGGGGTCAGGGTGGGGAAGACAGATTGGAAGCCATATCAGGACTGGCAGGAAGGAATAGAGGAGAAAAGAATTCAAGACATTAGGAATTTCTGTGTGTATCAGTGACTTATAAAATGGTCAGGGGTCTGGGGATGTGTCTCAGTGGTAGAGTAGTTGTCTAGCATGCATGAAGCCCTGGGTTTGTTCCCCAGCACCACAAAAATAAATAAATAAATAAACAAACAAATAAATAAATAAACAAACAAATAAAGAAATAAATAAAATGGTCAGAGTTCCTGTGGCTCCAGGTAGGATGCCTTTTTTAGGCAAGAAATCTGAGGCCCAGCAAAGAAATGATCAAAGGCATAGGGTCAAAGGCCCAGAATGCCCATGTCAGTCAGTCCTTCTGAAGACCAGGACTCCTCTCCCCTTTTCCGAGAAGAGATTGGCATCCTCCAATGGAAGAATACCCCACCACCAGTAGAAGTTACACCCTGAACATGAGCACATGTTCCTTGGTTTAAAAAGTGGCATGGTGACATTCCAATTTAAGACCTGTGGCAGGTTCCACCCAGCCCAGGCTCACATGCCATTCCCCGTGTACCCAGCTATCTCCACACTTGACTATAAACTCCTCTAGGAATCCAGACTGTGGCCCTACCATCCCTGGTTCCAGTGACAGTCTGGTCCAACCCAGTCCCTATTCCAGGCCTAACCCAGAAGAAGGTTAATGAGTGCATAAAATACACATATATACTCATGCAGGTACAAAGGGTCAAACCCCTTGGACCCACCTCCCAGCTGAGAGACCCCAAGAGACAGAGGAGTCAGCTCTAGAGGGGTTAGGGGAACCTGCCTTCTCATAGTGGCCATAGTCTGTGTTGGCAAAACATGGGCTGCGCCTGGGGGTGGTGAGGCCCACTCTGAAGGGAGAAAGGGAGGGCCAGGCTGTGAATAGGGCTCTGTGTAGCCCAGCTCAGAGGACTGGGGGAGGCTGGAATGTGAAGAACGTGCTCTCATGACTGTGCCCTAGGCCTGGGTCTATGGCACATGGTTGACCAGGGGCAGTGGAGTGGGGGTGGGTGGTGAAGGTGGAGAGGAAAGCAGAGAAATCAGGCAAGGAAAGGACAAACCATTTCTTCAGGCCTTCCCTCAGACATCAGGGCAAGGACAGGTTGGAGAGCCTGCAGACTGAGCAGAAAAGATGCTAAGAGAGTGAGCTTGGTCCCAGTCAGCCACTATGGCTGAGGACTCCCAGGGCTGGGCCAAGTCGTTTGATAACTTTGCAGCTTGTATGTGAACTACTCCTCTCAGACCTCCTGACTTCTCACACAGTAACCTTCCTTTTGCTTTTATCCCTTCCTTGACTCTGACTTTCCCTTTTTGACTCCTTCATCCTGTTTCTCTTTTTCTCTCAAAACTGTTTCATCTTTTTTTGTTTTTTTCTGATCACTCTATCTCCCACCAGACTGCAAGCTCTTCTGGGGCAATGACCATGTCTGCCTTTATGCATCTTAGCATCTGTAGGTCTACCACAATGTCTATTGGATAGCTCTGAGCAGATGTTCCACAGACCCTTCAGTCCACCATATCCAAGGCAAGATTCATTAGAACAGGAAGACTTCGCTCCCATATCCGTGAGCCACTTTTCCCCTGTTCCCGATTGCCATTAATAGCAATTCACTCAGTTGACAGGGCAGAAACGTTGGAGTCATCCTGGACTCCTTTCTTATCCTCCCACATCCTATTATTTAACTTTGGTTCTTTTCCCATGGAAATAGTCCACATATTGGTCTCAAACTTCCTATCCCAAAGGTCACTGTCCAACCCATAACCTTACCAGTGCACTGGTCTCTATGTAACCTCCTCATTCCCAATCCATCTTTCATTCCACAGCTAGAACATTCTTTTTTTGGGGGGGGGACTGGAGGTTGAACCCAGGGGCGCTCAACCATTGAGTATTTAGAGACAGGGTCTCACTGAGTTGCTTAGGGCCTCACTAAGTTGCTGAGGCTGCGATCCTCCTGCCTCAGCCTCCCAAGCCACTGGGATTACAGGCGTGTGCAACTGAGCCTGGCTAGAGCAACATTCTTAAAAACAAATCTATATATGTTACTTTCTTGTTTAGGCCCCTTCATTGGCTCCCCATTAGATTCTGGATAAAGCTTCTTAGGATGCCCTACAAGGTCCTTCATGGTGTGGCCTCTACCTGCTGCTCCAGTATCTGTCTGGCGCTCTGTTCTCCACCCAAACTATATATACTTCCTCAAAGCACATGCTTTGACATCTCCTTGCACTTTTCTATGCTCTTCCTTCTGCCCACCATGTTTGTTATGTGCATTTATCTACTTGATGAAAACTACTCATCTTCCAGACTGACTTCAAATTGATACTTCCTTCATGTGGATGGTACTGCAACTCAACATCCAGCATTGAATTACTCCTTCTGCTCAGTTCCATAAGTGCTACTTTCCAGTTGTATTTACATGGAATTTTAATGATTTGTGCTGGCAATGATTTCCCCACTTCACTGTGAATTCCACAAAGTTAGGACATTTGTCTGCTTTCTCTCTATCCCTTGGTACCTAGCACAGAGCCTGACCCCAAGGAGGCATCTAGTGAATGGGTGAAGAAATGCATAAATACAATGTGAATGAATGGCTCACAGAATGGGAAGATTGTCACTGTCTTTGTAGCTGCTGAACTTCTAGTTCTTGGGTTCAGAATCCCCCAAATCTGAGAGGGCTATGTTCTACACCAGGAAACAAAAAGAGCCTCTACTCTGGCAGAATTCTTGGATGCAAAAATTCATGCCCCCTCTTCCCCTGTAAAGTTTTAGGTACCAAAAGAGCATAAAGATCAAGGCCAAAATCAGAGTGGGACTCAATGGTCCTGGCCAACCCAATTATCCTGGTCCCCAGAGGAAATAATGGGATGCAGTAAAATTGGGGACACCGTAGACCTCAAGAATAATTTTGACTCTGACATTTACCGGCTGTTTGACTTTGGCTAAATCAGTCATTTATCTGGGCCTGGCTTTCCTCATGTGCCACAAGGGGACAATAAAACCTACCATGTAGGATGATTGTGACAGTCAAAGGAAGTCATTTATTTGTAACCCATAAAGCCCTGTGTTAATTTAAGACCTAATTATCTTCTGAACTATCCCTAACTATGACATTCCCAATGGTGGGTAGGGCTGGTAGGATGGGAGAGGAGTAGTTTTGGTATGATTGTAGCAGGACTTCAGGATATCAGTCTGTCCCAATCATCAGTTCATATCCTAATTTCTCAGAACTGTCCAATTTAGGAACTCACAGGGGAGAAAGCTTTCTCTTTCTCTTTCATCAGCTCACTCTTTCTCTTTTTTTTCCTCCACCTTGATCTACCACTGAGAATTATACTGACTTGATGTATCTTAGTTCCAACTTGTAGCTTTGTTTGAGACTTTCATATCTGTCTCTTTTGGTTCATACCTAGCTCATTCTAGAACTTTCTTTCTCCCTCACACTAATATCTCTCAAAGGCCTTGCCAGGGAACACTGCGAGGGGCCCATCTCTGATCCCTTCTCTTTCCTATGAACAAGTGTGGTTTTCAAGGGTGGACCTGACCTTTAGTCATTTTAGGGTGATCTAAAGCCAAGACAAATCTTAGGATGAGGAAACATTGTGGTTAAGTGTCTATACCTGGTGTGGCAGTCCTTATTCCAAAGGTAAGAGATAGTAAACATACTCTGATAACTACTTTGTTGATCCTTTAGGTTGATAAAGAGGCTGCCTGTGTAAAGACAAGAGAATAGGCCTAGAAAATTCTTCTATCTCTAAGAAGTGCCCTTCTTTCCTTCCTTTTATAAAATTCCTGCTTAACCATTAACTTAACATCTTTATCACTGCCATTTTAGCCCAAGTCTCCAACATTGTTTACCTGCACTATGGCAGAAGACACCTGGGCTAGGGATGCAGAGCACTTGCTTACTTACATATGCCAAGCCATGGGTTCCATCCCCAGCACTATAAAAAAATAAAATAAAATAAAATATTTAAATCTCCTGACAGGTCTCCCTGCTTCTGCTCTAGCTGTATAATCCAAACCACATGTTGCAGCCAGAGTAATCTTTTTAAGGTAGAAATAAAATCTTACCATTCTCCTGACCTATACCCACCAATGGCTCCATACTATGTTTGAATCAAAGCCAAAATCCACTTCCTGGCCTTCAAAGCTCTGCAGAATTTGACTCTTGCCTCTTTCTCTTCAACTACAGCCTAGAACAGTCTGCATCCAGATTTTCACATAACCAACTCCTCCTTGTCATTCAGATCTCAGTTCAAAGTTCAGTTCCTCAGAGAAACCCCCTGTGGCCACCTTCCTATTCTCCTTATCCAATAACTCTCTATCTCATCCTGTTTTTTAAAGTTTCTCCTTGTTGGTTCTCAGTGGTGCCTGAAATTCCTTTATGTCTTTGTTTGCTTATTGATTGTTTGTTCCTTCCCAATAAGGTTTTGGCTCCATGAGGTCCTTATCTGTCTAGATTGCTATATGTACTTAGCATTAGGCATAATGCTAGGGTGCCCTATATTTATTATTTAAGATATTTATCTTTTGATGCCCTATAAGTATTTGTTGAATGAATTTAAAAAGTGATTTATCATTTTTAAAAGTGTTTTCATATACATTAGTTTCTCTCAAAACCTGTGAGGTCAGGGTTATTACTCTACTAATCTTATATTAAAAAAAAACCTGAGGCTCAAGAGGTTATGGGCACCAGACACACACCTGTAATCCCAGAGACTCTAGAGGCTGAGGCACGATGATGGCAAGTTTAACGCCAACCTGGGTAATTTAGTGAGACCCTGTCTCAAAATAAAAAATAAAAGGGCTGGGAATGTAGCTCAGTAGTAGAGCAACCCTGGGTTCAATCCCCAGTTCTGAATAAATAAATGAGTAAATAAAGGTTATGGATTATGTCCAGTGTCATATAATCATTAAATAGGGGAAGGTGACCTTTAACTATTTCCAAGTTTAAATACTGCCATTTCCATCAGTACACCTTGCTTCTAGCATGGTCAATGCTATACCAAGGATAGTATATGCCAAGCAGATGTGGACTGATTCTTGAATTATCTTTACTGTCAGGATTTAGAATGGTATTGTGAATTTTGCAGACTCTATCTAGTCCCCTAACTTGGCAGGAGCACTCTCCATTCCATGAGAAGGAAATAAACCATAGGAATCAGCCATTAGGATAGGAGGAAGTAGTAAGGAGTAGGCAGTCGGGAATCTGGGATTCTAGAATTCACATTGCTCCTTACTTTGTTTTCCTTTTTCGGTGTTTCTCAATCTATCCTTCCATAAAAATGGGTTGATTGAACTTGCTGATTTTAAAGCTCCCTTCAGTTTTGACATTACATCTCGGCAATGCCGTGACTTCTTTTCTGTTTCCTTTACAGTGCTTCCCGTTGATGCAAGCGAGGAAGAATGCTGGTAAGTGCATGAGGCGGGGTTCACAAGCAGCATACAATGAGACTAAGCTTCTCAGTGGTTCTTATAGACCAGCTGATCAGGTCCCCTAGGGACAGGAGCCAGAGCCTGAGATGCTAAGCTCAAGACATCCTCTCTGTCTCCCTCCACTGGGCATTTCTTGGTCTCTTTTGGGGCCCTGCCTTTTGGTTCCAGGCAGAACTTCCATTTCTCAGATGGAGGTTTTGCTTTTGTCTGGGAGCCAGGAGAGGATTTCCCTCTAGAGCTATCAGCAAGTGACAGGCACCCACGTGCTTCCCTTGCTCTCAAATGCTTTCTTTCCACTGGGAAGTGTATTACTGGTGGGAGATATATTGGGAAAGAGAAGCAGGTAAGTGAAAGGGGAAGGGAAGAGTCTCTGATATTCCCAAAACTTGCTTTATCTGGAAGGTTTTCAAGAGATTAGTTAGGCTAAGAGAATAAATGTAGCCTTCAGGTAAAAAAATGTCCTCCTTCCTGCTAGGTGTGGTGGTGTATAGCTGTAATCCCAGCAGCTGGGAAGGCTGAGGCAGGAGGATCATAAGTTCAAAGCCAGCCTCAGCTACTTAGTGAGGCCCTAAGCAACTCAGTGAGACCCTGTCTCAAAATAAAACACAAAAAAGGGCTGGGGATGGGGCTCAATGGTTGAGTGCCCCTGAGTTCAATCCCCCATATAAAAAAAAAAAAGAAAGAAAGAAAGAAAGAAAAAAAGGGGGGATGCCATGAAAGTAGAAGGGAAGCCATTGGAGTCAAGGAGGAGAATAAGTGGGAGGGAAGAGAGGATTGAGTAAAGGGAAGTAGGGGGGAGTTGGTGAAGCTGATCAAATTATACTCCATGCATTTATGAATATGCCATAATGAAATTCACCATTGTATACAATTAATGTGCACTGATAAAAAAGTTGTAATACCATGTTTTTCTCAGCCTACTGAGACACAAAACAAAACAAACAAACAAAAAACCTCTTTTTCCTCTTTAACAAGTTTCTATGGGCCTGACTGCCTATCTGCCTTCTGCCCTCTGATGTCCTACTCGGATGTAGACAAGTAAACACTCCCTGAGCCACTTCCTTCTTTCAAGGAGGACACAGTTGTCTAGAGAAGGGTGACAGGTTTGGGAAGTAAAAGAAGGATCCTGATCAGGGAAGCATTTGCTGTCATGGCTGGACTAGTGGCATGGGCCATGTTTCACTGAGGTCATGGGATCAACCTCCTGTCTCTCTCCTGACCTAGCCACTCACTGGCTCCAATTTTTCATGAAGATGAAGTCACTACTTGCATGATCATAGCTTCCAGGTGGCAGTTAGGGTAAGGGGCACTGAAACATAGAGGCACCAATGTCCTGCCAAGGGTATCTTGGGAAGGTACTGGAAAAGGTCCTTATTCCTGAGGACCATGCAAAGTAGTTGGAGCTGTTTTGGGCACAGTCCTTCCAGGAGGCAGACCAGGGATCTGGTAAATTCCCAAGGACTTTTCTACCTTAGGACCTTGAATTATTGGGTAGTGGCTTCTAAAACAGAACTGACAAATCAGTGCAGTGGTGCATGCTTGTTAATGAGAGCTACTCAGGAGGCAGAGTCAGGAGGATCACAAATTCAAGGCCAACCTCAGCAGCTTATGGAGGCCTTAAGCAACTTAACCAGACCCTGTCTCAAAATAAAAAAATAAAAAAGTACTGGAGAATAAAACTGGTAATACAACTCTGGCTTCAATCCCTGGAAACAAAACAAATAAAGCTAGGCATGGTGGCGCACACCTGTAAATTCAGCTACTGTGAGGCGACTGCAGGAAGATCACAAGTTCAAGGCCAACCTGGGTGATTTTAGTGCGACCCCGTCTCAAAATAAAAATTAAAAAATAAAAAAGGGCCAAAGGTGTAGTTCAGTGATAGAATAGTATAAGTGAGGCCCTGGGTCAAACCTCAGTAGTGAAGAAAAAAAAAGAAATGAAAGAGAAAGAAAGAAAAGAAGAACTCGGGGGTGAGGTGTTTATTTGCATTGCCATGACAGTAGAAGGAACCTATTTTGAAGCAGAACACTGCTTTGATCAGCATAGAGCATACATCTGCTCCTTCAGTACCCCCACCCCACCCATCACCATTCCAGGGCTTCTTGCTGAGCACAGTTCCTGCTTTGCATCAGAGACCTCTGGGGGTACAAGATGTATGCGCCGCCCATACTGGGGGAAGGACAAACTTCTCCATTTCAGAGACACCAGCTGCAAAGGCTAAAAAGAAACCCCTCAGGCCCTGAAATAGTGACCCCCCCAGACGAATGCATTTGCAGCTGCCAAGCTACCTCATTAGAATGTCTGTGCCAGGCTGAGGCGCCAGTGTGGAACCCCAGGAGGGTGGTCACCCAATGGCTGAGGGGTCTGTGGCTCTTAGAGCAGAGAGGAGTGTCTTTTAGGGGGTGAAACCAGGCAGAAGAGGTTGCCACCTACAAAGCTGCGATGAGACTGGTCTTCCTACTCCTTCTTTAGGTTCAAGTTTGAAAATGTCTATTTAAGGGCATATGAACACATTATCTCAGGCCTATTCGAGGACAGTCTGCAAGAAGTGATGATTTTATGTGGATGTGGCAATCACAGCAGCAAGGCATTGAGAAACACGGTACCTGGATTTTGGCCCAAATATCATTACAAATTCACTGTGTGAGTCCAGGAGAGTTGCTTCCTCTCTCTGGACCAGTGTCCACATCTATAAAATGGGATGTCCACATCTTATTGCATGGGATTCTTATGAGTCATAAGACACAGTGCCTTAAAAACATCAAAAGGCTGAACAAATGTGATTGACTTTGAGATTTCATAGAGGGAATGAGCAGAGCTCTTGATTTGTTTTATTATTGATTGATTGATGGAGTGGTGATCCTTCATACACTTTTAAATTGAAGAGATACAAAAATAAAAAAAAATGTTTTCCCATCCCTGACCCTCAACTATCTAGCAATCCTCTTAGAGGTGACCAATTAGTAGCTTCTTGGGCCCTCAGTGAGTTCAGAGGTTTGGAAGAAAGTGTGCTGTGCTGGATGGGACTGCAGAGGGATCTGTGATTGCCTGAGTCTAGTGAGAGTCGGGTGAGGACAGCCTGCACAAAGGGGAGCAGAGCAGGGATTGTGGGGGCAGGAAAGTGGGGCAGTAGAATCAGCATTTGTTGGGGACCCTGTGTTGACAGTGCCACACATGGCGCCATGATCCTAAGAGACTTCCTCTTCTCTGAACCTACATACTGACATCTGAACCCTGAATCTATTGTGTTCTTACATGCCATGCTTCCAAGAGCCACTACAGCAGAACAGAAGTGGCAGAGAAGAGAACCAGCTAGGGTCTTTTTAGAGACCAAGAAAGTGGAGACACTGACTCCAGTTGACAATTTCATATAATTTGCATATATCATTTTTCCTATCAGGATGAGTCAATGGAAGATTCTCTGATATGGTACGACTTTTGTCCTAGTGGTCCCATGGACTGAGGAAACCTTGGCAGGGGAGTCTCATGGGACCTCTTGGCATTGTCTTATAGGAGAGCATGATGAGTGTCAAACTGGACTCAATATATGGGGTGCTGCCCAGGCCCAGAGGATGACCTGGATGACCTTTGAGAGCGCTGCTGTTGTGGTCTATCTAAAAATTCACAGCGTTCAGCCCTGGAGGCTAAGGCAGGAGGATTGCGAGTTCAAAGCCTCAACAATTTAGCAAGGCCCTAAGCAACTTAGTGAGACCCTGTCTCTAAATAAAATATAAAAAAAGGCTGGGGATCTGGCTCAGTGGTTTAGCACCCCTGGGTTCAAGCCCCGGTACCAAAAAAAAAAAAAAAGAAAAAAGAAAAGAAAAAAAATCCAATGTTTCCCAAACTTCACTTATTTGTAAACCAAGTTCAGAATTTTTTTTCTTTTTTGGTGGTTCTGGGGATGAAATCCAGGACCTTCTGCATGCTAGGCTTAGGCAGTAATAGCTGTGTAATTAGGTTTTGAGGTACTGGTTAGTTTTTTTTTAATTCATAGTAAATTAAATATATATTCATCACAATTCAAAATGTTAATGTACCATCCCAAATCATCCCACACTAATATCTACCAAACACTGGAAAATATAGAGCTAGAGGTAATAGGAACCAGCAGGTCAGGAGGAGGATCAGGCCTCAGGGGCACATTCCCCACTCAGGCATCTGGGCTTTCTGCATTTCCTCATGCTTCTTTCAAGTCCTCCTACCCCAAAGTGCCTCTAACATGGAGATTTCTGAAGCCTAAGGAAACCCCCTTCCTTTAAACAAAACCCATAATTCAAAACTGCCTCTTAGGTACTGAAGCAAGAACATGTGACCAGGAGCTCTATGTTCCAGTTTTGGCTCTGCCTTTTGCCACCTGTGTGACCTTGAACCTGTCCCTTGCCCTCCTTGGGCCTGAATGTCCCCAACTATGAAATGAGCACTTTGCTCTAAAGGATCTCTAAGGTATCTTGCTGCTCTGAAATTCGTGACTCCTTGGCTTGCACACCAGTTCTGCTGAACACTTCAGCTCCCCTTCCCAGCCGCCTGGAGAGGTGAGGGGGTTGCTGACCTTCCTTCCCACCACACTGGGGCCAGATCCTCCCTGAGGCCCTTGCTCCTAGAGCACAAAGATCCTTTTGTTGGCCAAAGTCATTCAAGGCTTCTCTCCAGGCTCCTGCTGAAGTGACTGAGGTGACCTGAGGGGGTAATACTTTGCTTGTAATAAGAGCCCCTGCTCCCAAACCCAACTGGCTCCTGTCTGGCTGCAGGCTTAGCCTCTGCACCAGATTTGTCCAGACCCCTCCCCCGAGCTCCAAGGCCTTGGAAGACCTATTTAAAAGGTAGAAAATAGCAACAAATTTATTTATTTAAATGCATTCATTTAAGATGCTATTGGGTGTCACCTCGAAGGCTCAAGAGGGCAGTAGGCTAAAGTACTAAACACATGAAAATCATCAAAATTAAGAAAAATTTGATCTGCTTCCTGTCTTCTGAAAAAGACCAAATCATTCTTATAACTAACTCTTAACACATCTGGTTATTTAACATTGGTTTATCAAACATTTGACAGATGTTTTACCCAACAATTTGGAATAGTATAAAGATTTACTTAATTGGGATGTATCTGGAATTGATTATTATTTGAGACAGGAAATCTTTCAACCATGACCTACGGTGAATTCAGCCAAGGCAAAAACATTTTGAGTTGAGAGACCTAAGATGTAGACCCATGCCTTCCATTAAACTCATTCTGAGACCTTGAGTTAGTTGCCTTCCCTCTCTGAGCCTTTGGTTTTATTGTCTGAAAAATGAGAAGGTTGAACTAGAAGGTTCTCAGGTCCTCTGCACTTTGACTCCATATTATCCCCTATGTCTTTGCCAAAAGTCAGGCTGAACAGAGGGGGTTAGGGTCAGTGGAAAGGGCAATTTCAAGATGTTATTTGAGGTGGGGAAAGGGTTCCCAAAACTGTGGAGGCATATAGTGAATGGTTTCCTTTGGGGCCAAAGGGACTGAGAAATCCAGGTGGCCAGTTCCTGTTTTCAGGAATGTAAACCAGACTCAAGCCTCAGCTTACAGATGCAGGACAGACAAATGTACTGAGGCACAGTCTAGCTGGCCATTTTTGTAAGCTGGGACTATCCAGAAGATCAGGAGATGAAGAAGTAATGGGAATTCGAGGTCAAATGCCAGGTCTGTAAAGGACCTGGGAGGCGCTACTGGACACTTGCACCAGAAGGGCCTGTGGATCCTTCAAACTCAACACTAAAGATCACAACTCTTCATTATTCTTTTGGAAGCTTTCTTTCTTCAGATTCCCTTTCTTGGTTAACGTGCCACCATCCACCCTAGACACATGGGAGTCACTTGGACTCTGCCATCTTTCTCTTTTGCTACCATTCAGCCACCAAATCACGTGCATGAGACTTTGTTTATCTATTTGGTGCCAGGGATTGAACTCAGGGGCTCTTAACTACTGAGTCACATCCCTAGCCCTTTTTAATATTTTATTTAGAGACAAGTCCTCCCTAAATTGCTGAAGCTGGCCTCAAACTTGTGATCCTCCTGTCTCAGCCTCCTGAGCCACAGAGATTATAGGCATGCACCACCATGCCTGGTGAGAGCTCTTTTTAATGCTTCCTAAATGTGTCCCTCTGTTTTATCTGCTCCATCATTCATCCACATTGTCATGCACACTTCCATCTAGGCCCAAGTAGCTGTTGCAGGGATGGTCTCTATTACTTCCTAACTAGTTTTCTCACCATTATGCTTTCTCTACCACTTCACCTTCCATATTGCTACCAGAGTTCTCTCTTTTAAAGAAGATTTTAGGGCTGTGTGTAGCTCACTGGTAGCATACTTGCTTAGCATGCACAAGGCCCTGGGTTCAACCCCCAGTACTGCAAAACAACAACAACAAAAACTCAACAACTCTGTTTTATACCTTTGACCAAAGTTCAACTTCTTTGCTTTGGTATTCAAGGTCATCACACATCACATCACCACATTTCCGAACCCCAGGAGACAACACACTAGTTGTTGGACAAACATGGAACACTCATATTGGACTCTCTTGGAAGTCCCTCTTCATCTTGGCTTTTCAAGCCACCCTCAGACTCCGTTCCCTTCCCATCATGTCCATATCTCCGTCACAACATACCACACTGTTCTGTGTTGGCTTCTTTCCTTTATTGTCTCTCCTATAGACCATGAGCTCTTATTGTACAATGGCTACATCTGACTAATCCCTGTTTTCCCAGAAATAAGCACAGGGCCTCACATAAACAATCAATCTGCTAAGGACTATCTTTTATTTTTGATGGCATAGCAAAAGAACTTCTGGTAATCAGACTGGTGAATTCTTCTCCGAAGATTTTCTTCCCTATGATTTCAGCTCTGAACTAGTTATTATAGATCAACACAGAGCTCCACTGGCTCCAGAGGATATAATGTCTTAAGACAGGGCCTTGAGGGCCCAATAGTGCTAACCAGTGGTGCAGATCCATGTAAAGCACATTTTCAACCCAACATTTAAAACTTTGAGGTTGCCCTCCATCTCTATGCTGGAAGGGCAATTAAGTACCATATTAATGAATGCTTTTCAAACCAAATACTAAGGACCCCTTGGGTCCCCAGAAATTCTGGGGAATAAGAGTTCAAAGTTGAGGGATATCTCATGTCTACTTCATTCAACCAAATCCATTTTACCTTTTGGAGGTCCCATGGAGATTTCATGTGGAGACTGGAGCCTACCACATGGAAGTGAAGGTTGGCGGAGATCATAGCTTGAGTTTAGTGTTCAATTGCTAACTGGCTTTGTTTATTTATTTATTTATGTACTAGGAATTGAAGCCACAGGAAATTTACCAGTGAGCTATACCCCAACCCTTTTTAGTTCTTATTTTGAAACAGGGCTTCACTAAAGTTGCTGAAGCTGGCCTCGAACTTGTAATCCTCCTGCTGGCCTTGAACTTGTAATCCTCAGAACTTGAGTTAGTAGGATTACAGGTTTGTGCAACTCATGCCCAGCTCCTGGTTGACTTTTATACCATTCCTGCTCTGTGCCCACTCAGGTTCTGACCAAACTTTCTAGGTAGAGTGAAGCCTTTTCTGTTCTACACTCAGTTGAAAGTTCTACTTTATGTTGAGAGACCTCGCCTTACAACAAATTCTACCCAGTGATCCCGTTTTTAACTCATTAGAGTCTTAGGAGAGGAGTGTGCTCCTTCTTCCTTATGACAGCTGGCATTTAGAATTCCCCAATTCCTGGGGTGGAAGGGACCTTAGAGATTATATGGACCAATGCTCTCATTGCAGCTGGGGGGAAACCCAAAGAAAGTAAATGATGTGCACCACAGCATATAGCTAGAGGATAACAAAATGGAGACTGGAACTCAGGTTCCACTCATTTTCAATTTCCTGCCCAGAATCTGTCCCTCCTCGAAATGAAAACTCTAGCTCTTAAAAATAATTTCTCACAGTCCTAGCTGGGTATGGTGGCACACACCATACCCAGCTAGGAGGCTGGGGCAGGGGGATCATAAGTTCAAAGCCAGCCTCAGCAACTTAGCGAGGCCCTAAGCAACTTAGCAAGACCCTGTCTCTAAATACAAAATAAAAAGGGCTGGGGATGTGGCTCAGTGGTTAAGTGACCCTTGGAGATATATATATGAATGACAGTCCTGATGACTTCCTTAACCTTATTCTCAATGAACAGGAACCAATGGCTGAAGACTAGTCACTGAGCTCTGAAGGCTCCATGGTGCCCAGGGATTGGTCTTCCTGGGGATAGGGCCAAAGCAGAGGAGAACAAACTGGTATCATAAGCCTAGCTAATCCCTCACCATAACCTGAGTGTCATTCCTTGTCCTCCTTTTCTTTCCATAGGACAGAATTTCACTCAAACAGCCCTCCCCCACGGCAGGGCAGCCAAGGGGTAGTTTTCAGTGGCCCCTTCTGCCCTGTTTGCTAGAGGGTTCCTGCTGTGTGACCTTCCACATCCCAAACCCAGAAACAGGAAGAGTTGGTTTGGTTTGCGTTTTGAGAAGAAAAATGAAAACATAGGAAGTAGAGCTCCTGAGAACAGAGGCTTCCAATCCTGTGTCCATTTGTCCCTGGAGCAGGATATTTCAGGGAATACATTCCACAGGGGAAGGGAACAGCCTCCTTTATTAAAAACAAAACACAAAGCCCTTCAAGGTTTGGAAAGAGAAAAAGGCCAAAAGGAGATTCTTAAGGAGGGGAGGGTCAATCATTTCAGAATCTCCAGCCCTTCCCCCACCCTATCCGCCACTTGAAACTGTCATACTTTGATCTCACTGCTGTTATCACCATATCTGGCTCCCCAGAGATGTCCTGCTTCTTTAACCTATGGCCCAAGAGAGAATCCAAGCCCCCTTTCTTGTTTCTCTGAGGATCACCAAAGCAGACTGGTACTCAGAGCCCTCCTTTAAAACAAAAAATAAAAATAGACATAATTAGAGAATGTGCAAATAGGAGAACAGCATTTGGGCTTTATAAAGTGCTGGCTCCTTGTTTTCAGAACCCCAACAAAAGCAGGGAAGTGCTTTGTCAGTGCCCAGGTATCTCCCAGGATAACTACTTCATCACCCCTAATAATACTGCTGTGCATTTGCCTGGCTTTCTGCCCTCTCAGCTCTCTATCACTGGAAAATGGGTGCCATCTTTTTTCCCTACCCTGTTGCTAGAAGGACCAATGGGGAAAAAAAAAAGTGTTTTGGAAGGAAGCTTCCCAGGATCTCTGGGATCCTTTTCGGTTCTGGTTTCTGGTTGAGGAACATGCCTAGTTCACAGCTAGTTGCCAGGTTAGAAGTGTGACTTGTCCTTGGGTGCCAGAGAAACACATGTACCTGTAAAGAAATCAACTCTTTCCATCTCTGGATATCCTATACACACACATGTACTTATGTCACATGTGTGGCATTTCTGAACACTTAGCCTTATTTACCCAAATCTTAGTTTCACAGAATAATAAGAAGTTCACCACACAAAACCATACCACTGTCTCCCCTGGGGCCAGAGATAAGTAGAACCTCTTCCTGTATGTTGCTTCCAAGAGCATCTGCTTACCACAGCTTATTTTAGTTAGAAGATCTGGGGACAAACTAACATTTTATACTAAAAGAAGTATAGACCTATTGTGGAATAGCATGTTAAGTTCCCAAGAACCTGTAAGATGAAAGTTTCCTACTTGTTTCTGGCTTCAGGGGATTCTCCTCCAGCTTCTAGGGGCTGAGTGGAGATGGAATTCATTGTGTTCAGTCATTTGGGTGTGCTTTGGTGCAAGAAGCACTGATTGAAATGGTGGCCTTCTTGAGGATAGCAACTTGTTTCCTCTCTCTCTGTAACCTCTAATATAGAGCCAGCCACAGAGAACACTTGGGAATTCTTTCTTCCATCCATCCCTCTGTCCATCCATCCATCTATTCATCATTGCCAAGAAACAAGCAAAAAGGCAAATCTTAGTGTACAGGAAATAACTCAGTGTTTGGAGAATCCACCCTTCTCTTGGTCTGAATTCTTTTTTAAAAAAAAATTATTTCTTTTAATTATACACAATACCTTTGTTTATTTATTTATTTATTTATTTATTTTTATGTGGTGCTGAGAATCAAACCCAGGGCCTTGCACCCGCTAGGTGAGCGCTCTACCACTGAGCCACATCCCCGGCCCTCTGGGTCTGAATTCTAACTCCGTTACTTATTAACCGTGTGATCATCTCTTTAAACCTTAGTTCTCTCAATTTTTAAAGGGGGGTCCAGCTGAGTATGGTGGCACACAACTGTAATACCAGTGACTCGGGAGGCTGAGGCAGGAGGTTCACAAGTTCAAGGCCAGCCTCAGCAACTTAGCAAGGCCCTGAGTAACTTAGTGAAACCCTGTCTCAAAAAAAAAAAAAAAAAAGAAAGAAAAGAAAGGGAGTGGGATGTGACTCAGTAATAAAGTACCCCTGGGTTGAATCCCCAGTACCAAAACTAAATAAATAAAATAAAATGGAGTCCATATACTGAACTCCTGGGTTTGGGACCTAACTTCGATGAAGGGGGTGGGAATGCTCTATAATCTCACAGACTCCACAAAAACTCTAGTTATTAAATGATGATAAAATTAACATGACAAGTAGCCCAGGAAGTAGGATTGGGGAAGGAGGAGGCATTTTCTCCAGTCCAGAAGTCTGATTTAAGATTTAAAAAGCAGGAGCTGAGGCCTCAGGAATGAGCCCCAGGCCTCTAGGATGGGGAGGGCAGATGTTGAATGCTGACTCCAGAGCCTCACCCCACTCCAGGAGGCAGCATGCAGGCCAGAGGGGAACTTTAGTGGGGAGTGATAGAAAGATCAAATGTGCCTCATACACCTCAGGTCTCCAAAGACCAGATGTGCTGTCTTTCTTATGTCTGCCAATGAGCGCCTCTTAAAAGGCCCAGTTCACAGCAAGGGTCATTCATCACTGGGACTTAAGTATAGCCAGGCAGGATGTGTTGACGTGGCCTCTAATAGGTTCTGTGACCTTGGGTAAGTCCCTCTGTCTTGGCCCCAATTTCCCCACCATTAAAAGGAAGGGACTGAACTGGGTAACCTTTAAGGTCCTTCAAGCTCCTACATTCTGTGTTTCTACTAGCGTTAATTGGAAAGGGGTTTGGTCTTGATTTTCCAAAAACTGTGAAAAATGTAATTTTCCAAAAATGTGTTTAATCTGATAGTTTGACACCCAATCTTGACCTCTGGTGAAAAGCAGTTTGGGGAGAGGGTGCTAGGCTGGGGACCCTTTCTGTTTGGATGTCTGCTGCTCCCTATGGTTCCTTCTGCCTACGCCTGGCTGAACTGGCTCAGCCGGACATGTCCTAGGCAAACCAAGATCACAGTCCAGGTGAGAGCCATGTGGATGAAAGCAGGTGTTTCCCAAGCTCTGGACTCTGGCCCAGGTATCTCACAATGTAAAATGAGGAAAGGAAAGAAAACAGGAAATCTTACCCACTATGTGTACCTGATTGTTCAGGAAGAATTCCTTCTAGGCAGGCCTGTTGTCCCAGAAGTCAACCACAGCTGCTGAGTGGAAATGGCTGACTTATGCAGTCTCTGGAATTCTCGAATTCCCCGCACCCCATCTCAATCTGTTTAGACTTTGGCCATTTTTTGAAGCCCAGCTCAAATATTGACCCCTCCCTCTTTTGAATCCCCAGAATACTGAGTGTCTGTCTTATAGCAGACATGTTATAAGATCATGTTCTGCCTTGTGTTCAAGCTATTTCCTTTCACATATGAAATAAAAATAAAAATACACACTCGGAGTAAAAATCTCAATGTATCTGCATATAAAATGAAGATCTAAAGTCCCATAACCCCTGACTCCTCCTTTCCAGAGTTACCACTGTTAAGAGGGTTTTTGGTTTGGTTTGCTTTTGTAGCTTTCCAAAAATCTTGTATTGTCAAAGCTCCTGAAAATGCAGATATGTTTTGCACAGGGAACTGGCCCTGGGGTCTAAACACTTGGGGTTGAGCCTCTGAGAGATCAGATCAGCTGGAGTGAATTCTGTGTCCTCTTTGATCTGTAAATGGGATAACAGTTCCTCTCTCACTATCTCACAGGCTGTTGCAAAGGAAAAATGAGATGAAAGCATCTAGGAGCCTGCAAGGGGGCCTATTTATCTCCATACTTGTCTCTGCAACTTGAGACTAAGCACCTTTGAAACAGAAACCTTGGCGCATCAGGGGCTCTGTCCCCATTGCTCTTAGTTTCCCTGACTTGTCCAGAATGGACAGGTGATGATGCTGGGGGGCAATGGAACTTGTGCTCTGCCCCTGCAGGGTTCATGCCACACAGCTACTTGGCCTTTGTATGAAGCCAAACCTGGCTGAGAGGACCATTTTTCTGAAGTTACTTAGCTTGCAGAATTCTGTTCCTCCACCAAGTGGTCACTGGCCAAGCCTCCTTGTCCCCATGAACTTTTGTTATTTTGAAAATTCTGTAAATCTTATTTCCACTCTGTGCCTCACTAGACAACCAGTTCCTCAGATTCTGGCCTCAATTAATGTTTTTGAAGTTCCTTACCCCAAAAGAACGTGTGTGTGTGTGTGTGTGTGTGTGGTGTGTGTGTGTAAAGGTAATAGAAAGATGTGGCCAAGAAGATTCAATTTTCTAAATGGACCAGTTAGAAAACTATTGGAAGTTAGATATGGAAAGCTTCTCAGATGTCATTTAGTCCAGCCTCCTTCAGATGGGGAAACTGAGACCCAGATAAGTGAAGACACTTGCCCAGGGAGATAGTGGCCCTGATAACCAAGTAAAGGGGGGAAAGGATAAGCCTCTGCAATTTACCTGTGGGCTGAGGGAGTTAAAGTTGAGGAAACTAGCCTAAAGAAGGTGGGTGGGGCCAGGGAAGAAATGGGCGTGGCCAGAGAGAAGGGGGGGGGGCTCAATCAAGAGAAACAGTGGAGACCAGCTGCAAAATTCCCCTGGAAAGTGGAAATAGAAGAAATGGGAGGGTTGTGGTTTAGCAAGTTATTATGAGTCTTGCTGAGCAAGGAGAGGGAGGAGAGAGGAAGAGAAGGATTGAGGGGGCCAGAAAAGGAGTCCAAAGGGAAGAAGAAGGCTGAGCCAGGAATATGGAGGCGATTTAGAGTGACAGGGTCAGTAAGACCTGAAACGGAACAAATCAGCAGAGTCCTATACCATGTGTGGCATCCCACCACCTTCTAAAGTTCCCACCAGATCTCCTGCCTGATTTTTTCTAGGCTCTAAGCACATGAGCCAGTCCTTATTTTTATAGCAAACTCAGAACTTTTCCACTGCTCAGTCTTTGGAGAAGTGGTCCTAAACTGTTGGCAGATATGGCACACCAACATGAGGGGACTAGACAGCCTGGTTTGGCTGCCAGAATAGGTCCTAAGTTGCCCACTCTACAGCCACAATCTAAGTCAAAGTCACATTGCAAGATGAGGTTGACCCGTTTTAAAGACGGTGGGAAACAATTTGCCAAAGAGAACAACAACCAGAAAAATAACCAAATATATATGGAGAAGCAATACATGTTAAGAATGAGGGTCCTGGAGCCAAACTGCCTTTATTCAAATTCCAGTAGTACCCTTCATTTGCTGTGTGATCTTGGACAAGTTGCCAAACTTCTCTGTTCATTCTCTTTATTTGAAAAATGAAAATGATAATAGTGACTTCTGAGAAGATTTGGAAGAATCAATTAAGTTGATCCCCATGTAGCCTTTGAACAGTGCCTAACGCATAGTTAGTGCTCAAAAATGGTCACTATTATTATTATTATTACCATTGTTCTGTGCTGGTTGCCACAATTTCGCTTGTGTTATACCCTGTAAGGTAACTGAGGCCCAGGTGCAAGAACACATCTAGTCTATTGACTTACAACTTTCTTAGATGCAGACTCTCCCTGCCCCCACAAAGTGAATCCTATGTGAAACCCCACTATATCAAATACACCAACAGCATGGCTAATTGAAGCAAGGTGGGGGCCTGGAGTCTCCTGACTCAGTTTTGCCCTGTTCTTCCTGCAACAGCCTACAGCAGAACTTGAGGCTCTTCCTGCACTACTGATCTAGTCCAACTAAACTTGTATATGTTTAGATGATGCTGTCACAACTCCAAGAGGGCAAGTAATATGCTCAAAGTTGCACAGCAAGCCAAAGACAGCATAAGCACCGCCAGGTACATTGGTCAAAGAGAACAGCTTCTTGGTTAAACTAGAACACGGAACAGACATCCCTGACTTGGGTCAGACAAATGCTAGGAAAAGAGGGTAAGCAAGAGTGAAGGGAGGTGTCTGGACATGTTACCAGGTGGCACTGATTCTGGTCTGAGGAAGAGGCTAGGCTACACTGCCCGCCCCTCTGATTTCCCGCCACTCTGAAAATATTCAGAGGCAAACTGATAGGAAAATAGGTTTTCTTCAAAGCTACCTTTGAAAGAACATAAAAGAAACACTTTCTTTCAAAAATTCCATCTTTGCAATCTCTGAGGGTAAACAAAGCTTTTAAAGAAGTAAAAGCATCAACTGAGACAAAAGGCAGAGAAAAAATATATATGCAGATTTAATTACTCTGTTGGACAGGCCTGGGGAGGGGGTAATCTCAGCTTGCTTGGCATCTTCCAGGCCAGCAGAGAGGGGGCAGCCCCTCAGGCTTTATGTGCAGTACAAGGAAGTTTCTCTCAATTTTACAGGCCCTTAATTTCAGTCTATTTCAGAGACTCATATCGTGCTTGGCCCACCGCAGACATCAAGACAATTCTCTACCCATTTGGGGTATCTCACTGCACAGGGGTTGGGGTTCCCATTAGCTCTCCAGTCTGTGGGATGCAGCTGACCCACAGCTAAATTCCACCATCCAGGCCTTCCGATCGGGCTCTTGGCCTGAGTTGGCATTTTTGCAGGTTCCCTCTTCTCTGGTTCCGGACTGCAGCCTGACTTCCAACTCATTGTTGGAGGGGAAGTCTGTGGGGAGGACCTGGCACTCTGCCCTATTCACAGCTAAAGTGTGTGTGCACCCCTATCTGTGGAGAGTGGGCCATTGCCAACACTGATTGGCTAAGAACCAATGAGTTGCCAACTTTTTTTTTCCAGGACCTCAACATAGGTTGCCTGGGGACACCACACTGAGGAGAAGTTATGGGAGAAATGCCCCCAGAGAACTTTGGAGCTTCTCGGTCATCTCTTCTTCTGACCGAAACTCTTGAGCTACTCAGGTCTTATGACAGTCCTGGAAGACTGGATCTGCAGGGCAAAGCCTGGGCCAGAGCCTGGAGCTGCTTTTCCTTCCAGACAGAACTTAGGAGCTCCAGCTATATGATGAGGGATGGAGCAGAGGTTTAACGAGGGCCCACCATTTCCAGCCTGGCCTTATGTGGACCCAGCGCCCTCTCATGCGTTGGCCTGAAAGTCCAGGGGGACATACTAAGGGATGGATGCAAACAAGGCCTTCCTAGTTTGTCACAAGAAGAGGGGGATGCAGGAGGAAGAGATTTTATTTTTTTTGGTACCTCGGATTGAACTCAGGGGCTCTCAATCTCAACCACTGAGCCACATCCCCAGCCATTTATTTTTTTGTATTTCATTTAAAGACAATGTCTCAATGAGTTGCTCAGTGCCTCACTTTTGCTGATTCTGGTTTTGAACTCGTGATCTTTCTGCCTCAGTCTCCTTGAGTCACTGGGATTACAGACGTGCACCACTGCACCTAGCAGGAGGCAGAGTTCTGATCCTCAAGATGCAAACTGCTCCAGGGACACAAAAGCAGCCTTTGATCATGACCATGCTGGTTGCTTAAGTGGATAGAGCCTGAAACCCTGAACTAGACCACAGGGTATATGTTGCTACAGGGTATGTTGGTGCTACACCCTGCCAGGCAATGCGAAGAGGAGGAGGAACTTCTGCAAGTTCTGACATAGGTGAAGGTTTGTGTCCTAAGGCCAAGGAATGGGGATAGGGGACAGGTGTATGTGGGCACTGTAACTATTTCCCAGATAAAGGCAGAAAGATAAGTGGTCATTAGAACTGAGCAGCCTGCACAGGGGCAGGAAGAAACAATGAGGTGAGGTGAAGACTTAAAGGATGAGTTTGCAATTGACAAACACATCTTATTGAACAACTTAGGCTCAATAACTTGTCCCCATTTTTTCTCATCCAGGGCCTCTCACAGGCTAGACAAGCACTCTACCACTGAACTACACCCACAGCCCTCTTTAAAATTCTGTTTTAAGACCAGGTTTTGCTAAGTTGCTGAAGCTGGCCTCCAACTTCTATCTTCCTGCCTCAGCCTCCTGAGGAACTGGGATTACAGGTGTGTGCCACCAGGCCTGGCAAAACTTTCTATTTCTTTTTAGGTGAATAAATTGAGGCTCAGTGACTTGCCAAACGTTACACAACTACTGAATGGCAGAGCCAGGGTTTGAAACCAGAATTATGCCCAAATTCCCCTTTCCTTTTCCACAAAGTTCATTTGGCCAGCAAGGGAAGGACAGAGAAAACTCACTGAAGTATAATGTTTGAGACCAAAAGCAACAAACTTCAATTCTCTGGGGTGACATCTAAGTCCTTCCATCTTTTCCATATGAACTCTGTCTGAATGTAGAAGCAGTCATGGGGCCTTTGATGGGGAAACAGAGAAGCCAGCAAGCTCAGTTTTCCAGAGCAGCCTGCAGAGCTATTGCCTTCCATGGCTCACTAGATGCCTCACTGGCCAGAATGGCTTTCTTTTAGGGTGCCAGGTTTGGTCCAGCCACATGAATGGCTGGATGGGAGGGGGTGTTGCCTCACCTGCAATCGTATCTCATGTTTGGTCATCAATTCATTTTTTTTTTTAAAGAGAGAGTGAGAGAGGAGAGGGAGAGAGAGAGAAAGAATTTTTAATATTTATTTTTTAGTTCTCGGCGGACACAACATCTTTGTTTGTATGTGGTGCTGAGGATGGAACCCGGGCCGCACGCATGCCAGGCCAGCGCGCTACCGCTTGAGCCACATCCCCAGCCCCATCAATTCATTTTTATGTACCTCCACTGCAATGATATGGGGGAAAGAAACCCCCCAATCTCTCAGCCATTATTTGGTTTGGTCAAGTCTGCTTCAGGGCTTCTCCCTCCCTCCCTCCCTTACTCACTCACTCACTCACCATTTATTCAAACCTTTTATCAATATTCTCTAAGGATAGACTCTGTGTCATACCCCTTCCTGAGCAATGAATAGGCCATAAATAATAAAATATGGTCCCTGTTCTCAGAGATTTCAAATTCTTATTGAGCAGGAAGATATATAAATAACTAAGCTCAATATAGAATGACTGCTGGTGTAGCTGAGCTGTGGACACATCCAGAAAGGGAATGACTTTTGCTATTCATAGGAACTACTCAAAGGATATATAAGACTCTTTCAGGTACAGGAGATAGGGAAAATACTTCAACCTTTTTGTGCCTCAGTTTTCTCAACTATAAAATGGGATAATAATAGTTTGTACAGATTTTCTAAAAGAAATTTGTGAGTTGAAATGTGCAAAGAGCTTAGAGTGGTGGTCAGGCACATTGAAAGCACCATATGATTGTGATGTAAGTAAAGGAAATAAGGATGTGAATTTCTGGGAAAGAGAAGAGCACATGTAACACATTTGGAGGGTTAATGAAGCTTGGTGTATTTTTGGAATGCCAGCTGAGTTGCTGGGTGAGCTTGGGCAGTCATTTGGATGCCACTGTAGAAGTATGGACTTGTGCTGGTTACGTAGTACAATGGTAGAGCACTTGCCTAGCATGCCTAAAGCCCTTGGTTTGATCCTCAGTACTGAAAAAAAAAAGCATGATCTTGTCCCTTCAGTTGTGAGAAGCCACCTTTGAAGCTGGACTCTTGCAATAGGGGTAGGTGTTGGGGGGTGTGGTGGCAGAGAACTCCTGTGTGAAATGCTGTATCCATCAGCAAACAGATACTAGGACCAAGAGACTGTCACCAGCCAGGATATAGTCACCAAACATGAATGGAGGAACAGCCCTGTGTGTTGCCCAGCTCTGGGCTCAGATCCAAGGATTGATGAGGTGTGGGAAGAGGCACTAATGTCTGCCCTCAGGAGCTGACAACCTAATTGGAATAAGGCCCAGTGCTGCCAATAAACAAATCAATAGATCTAGTGGGAAGGGGGGTGAAGGCAGGAAGGTAAGAGGAGCTCCCACGTGGCCTCAGAGGCGGTATATATGAAGGTTACTAGCCCAAGCTGACAGTCCAAACTGTGTGACTTTGAGAAAATCACACCCAAACTTGTCACAAAGATTAAATCATATGTAGAAATTAGAGGAAGGAAAACACCAATTTGTATAAGAAATATATATATATAATATATATATATATATATTTGTGTGTGTGTATGTGTGTGTGTATAATATAAACTGGAAAATGCAAGTAGATATTTAAGATAAGAGCAGGAACTTCAAAGACATTCCCTGTGTGGAGCTAAAGCTTCAGGTTACATCTTCAGCCCCCACCCCCAAAGGCTTCACAATCTTCTCCCTCAGTCCCTGAGGGTATTTGAATACAAAAATGACACCAATGCAAAAAGTTTGAGCTCAGGAACCCTCATGACCTACCAATCATTCTTTAGAGTAAAGAAGATCCTTACCATTGTGTGGGAGATAATGGACATTCAGGTTTTAACTTCTGTCCTTGCTGCTTACTAGCTGAATGAACTTAGCGAGTTACATTACTTTTGTCATCCCTCAATTTGTCTTTCTGTAAAAGGAGGGTGATGAAGACAATGATGGTTATGATGATGATAATAATAATAAAAATACAACTACTTAGAGGGTTGTGGTTGATATTAAATAATTCTCAAAAAAAAACCACTTAGAGCAATGACGGGCACATAGTTAGTGCTCAATATATTTTAGCTGTTATTAAATCCATTCTTGCCTCTCCCCGCCCCCACAGTAACTTTGTCAGTTAGGTTTCATCCTGACCATTTTATGGAGAAGGAAGTTGAAGCTGTGTGAGGTTAGGTAAGATGCCCCCCTCTGCCAACAGTGGCCATTCCTGCAGTGGGGAGGCTGTGGGAGTGAATGACCTCTACAGTCCTTTCCAGCTCGGAGGTTCTGTGATTCAAGTTAATTTTTGGAGCCCTCTTGTATCATTTTTAAGGGTAGGGCTGAAGCATTAGAACTCAGGAAATAGGGGAGGGATTGGTCAGAGACAGAGATGCCTTAGCAGGGTAGCAAATGGCTACTGCCGCCCTTCCTTCTAGGCTGCTGTGTCCCCACGCTCACAGCCAACCAGAGAGCAGAAGGGAAACTCCTATGCTGGGAGGAAGCTGGCTGGGGCCTCCTTTTCCTCAGGCTGGAACTTGCCCCTGTGGCAACGACAGTGAAGAGACTTCTGGAAACTCAGAAATCAAAGGCTTAGTGGCGCCAAGCTGGGCTCAGAGGGTGCATCCTGGTGGTCATTTGCTCTGGCTGACCTAGTCCAGTATGGTGATTGCTGAGAGGCCAGTAGGTGCTGGGAGAGAAGAATGAGTTCCCCACATTCCTGATTTCACTGATTTTTGATGAAAACAAAAAATAATTCCATGAAATAGAGTGGCCTAATGAAAGGAGGAGCAGTCGGAATTCTGCCTTGATTCTGAAATGAACTCAGTGTGTGCCTCTGGGATGTCCTGGCCCCCACAAGAACAGTACATTCATTCCGTTGATAACTATTTTGTCAATGCCTATTGATTGCCAGCACTAACCTGGGGGAATGGGGTGATGGCATGAAGAATGACGTGGTAACTTCTAATTCTCTTCCACTTTGGATACTAAATCTATGAAAAGTGGGTTCAAATTGCATGCCAATAAGCACACATCAACTGAACACTCTCCTTTTTCCTAGACTACTGCTCAAACATAAGGCTGCTTCCCTCAGAATAGAGGCACCCAGTGTGGGGAGGATAGAGGGGAAGGGCTGTGACCCATGACACAATGGCAATGTTGAACATGCTTTGTAAATGATAAGGGGTACAAACAAGAAATACAAACAAAGCTCAGAGAAGAGTCATGGCCCATGTTATGCCACAGTTCTTGCAGAGCCAGTATGAAAATCTTGGGCCCCATACTGGCCTTGGAGAGAAATGAAATGGAAATGACTGGATCTACAAGCTGGTGACTTTCAGCTTTATAAATGAATTCAGTCAGGCTCTCCCACCACCTCCAAATCAGGTGATACAAGTTTGCTTGCTATGGGTGGGGGGTTATGTACCTTAGAGTCCAAGTTCCAGGTGTGTGTGTTTGTGTATCAGTGGGGATAGGTCCCCACTACTGAGCTCTTCAAGAGTAAAAGTTAATTGTTATTTATGGTGCCTGTATTCTGTGCCAGGCACCCTGTGAACTCAGCCCTTCAAATCCTCACAGCAGTCCTGCCACGTAGAGATAACTGTCCCTGTATAGATGCTGGCCAAGCCATTTGTATTTTTAAGCCTGAGGTTTCCCATTTGTAATATAACAGAGTCTATAAAAGACAGCGTCCACTCCTGATCAGTCTTGGTACTTGCAGGATTTTAAGGTGCTCTTGTTGGAACATAGCTGGTTGCACTGCTCTTGCCAGCCAGCAGGAAAATGGGGCATTTGGGCATGTGCGTGTGTGTATGAGAGAGAGAGAGAGAGAGAGAGAGAGAGAGAGAGAGAGAGAGAGAGAGAGAGAGAGAGAGAGATGGTGTGGGAGGCTGAGGAGTGTCAGTCTGGCAAGATGTTGGGAATCATCATTCCTCTCTCCAATCTAGTGCAAAGTCTTCTTCCATGTCACCTGGTTGGTGACATTTGGGGCATATAGGAGGTAGAGGAGCTAAGGACATCCCCCACTCTCTCACACAGGGGTATGAGAGCAGGAAGGGGGGGATCAGTGGTGAGACACCTTTTAAATAGGAGGTCAGGGTGGAAAAGGCTAGAAAGCGACTCCAACCCACGAGGGGACTCCCGCCTAATGGCACTGGGGAGAGAGAGTGGCAGAGTAGATGACTTGAGACTAGCGTAGCTAGACTAGAGTTCCGCACACGGTGGGGGCGTGGAACTTTCTAGTCATTACTGAGGGGGCGGGGAGACTACAGCCCTCATTCCCTCAGCTCCTCCCTTGCTCCCTCCCTGCTTCCCTGGCCAGAGGCTCAGTCCGGGTGCAACCACCCTAGGCGCCAGTGCTGGACTAGCACACTTGCTCGATCTCAGGCTCCAGAGCCTCTTGGCTCAGCGCAGCGCTGCGCGGCACCCACGGACACATGGCCGGAGCACGGGGCTGGGGGCCGGCCTTGTGGCTCCCGAAACCCCGGACGTGGACGCTGCGGGGTGTGAAGGGCACCCAATGCGACCTGCCGCGCTGGAATCCAGGTGAACAGAGCCCTGCAGACCCAGGCGGGGAGGTCCGGTCAGGGCTGGGCTGCCCTTCGCCCAGAGCCTCCCGCAGCTGCCTTACCGGCGCTGGCTTCTCGAAGCTGCCGGTCCTCACTGGCTCCCTGGCTTCCGTCCCTGTCCCGTTTTCTTCTATTAGCCCTATGCCCATTTGCCAAACTCCACCTCTGGCTGACAATCCCCTCTTTTCAGGCCTTCCACCCTGCGCTCCTGCTTTCTTAATCGTGGACAGCTCTTGCTCTATTCCAGAGGTGTCCCATCTTCTTATCCTGACTGTCCATCTGGCTTTGTCCCTTCGTCTCTACCACTGCCTACACTCTTTGGCTATTAACCCACAGTAGGTGTTTAGAAAACTGTACGTCCTTTACTGCTGATTCTGCTAAGACTTTCTTAGCTTCTGTGTCTGGTGTTTGCTTGTTCATGCTTCTGCCTGTCTTCCTGTCCTGCTACGTGTCTGACCCTCGGCCTCTATTTTCCCCTGGTCATTCTGTTGTCTATCTGCCCCTCTATCCAATCCCCCGGTTTTGTTTGATTGCTTTCAAACTCTGTATCCTTGCTTCTTAACATCTAGACTGTAGCTCCCTACTTCCTATCCCCCTGTCAATGACCCCTTTGTACATCATTCTGTACCTCATATGCGTATACCACTACCAGCCCAGTTATCCTTGCAGCACCTTTTTGGTCAACTCCCATTGCCTAAAAGCTTCATCCCAAGGCCTCTTTGAACCCAGAGGGATCTCTCAAAGTGTCTGGAACTTTGCTTTTCTAAAAGTTGGCAGCTTTCTATATCTTTGGGCACTGCCTGCTACTTTCCCTGGTACACTCTATTGATCCTATCCAAATGATAGGGAGGAAATAGTAAACTTGGTTGGGTTTCTCACCATAGATTTGTAACAGATCCTGAACTACTGAAAGGGCACTCAAGAGATCCTAGATCAGACTCTGATTATACACCACACACACACACACACACACACACACACACTGAGGTCCAGAGAAGGCAAGATTCTCTGCCAGATCACCAAGCATCTCTGTGATAGAAGCAGCAGGTTAGAAACCAGATTTAGAGATCCTAGCCCCTGACCCAGGAGTCTCAATCCTGGGGGTCTGTTAATCCAGAGACATCAGATCCTGCCCACCCATTTGGGATAGGCATTCTCTGTTAGGATAGGCTACACTTGCCTCTCCCCACTGGAGTGGGAGTTCCAAAAAGGCAGAGACCCAGGCTGCTGTGACTTGGTACTCCATTCCACATCCCCATCTTTGCAAGTACCTGATCCAGACAGGGTCTGGGCACCACATTATCTGAACCATATGTTTGGGCATGGGGAACCCCAGCTGATGCTAATCAGATCTGAAGCGTTATTTAGTGAGAGGGTGTGTATTTGGAGGGGTATGGTGGTGGTGTGTGTGTGTGGGGGGAGGTATACTTGGAGAAGAGCCCTCTGAGAGGGGACAGGGACTTTGAAGCCAAGCAGAGCCTAACCCCTTGGCTAAGTGACCCTTGAACCTCACCACACATCCCACCCCCTCTCTGATGGCCTCCTGGGGCTTCTGAGGGCTGCCCTTCAGGGACAGCAGGGGGTGGTTGTCTGGAGGTGGGCTTAGTGGCCTGAACACACAGAGTTAAGCCCTCAAGACCCATTGTCACAGGGTTGGGCTGGGCCAGTTCTGGGCAGTACTGTGAGAGCCTTACCCCTCCCCAAGCAGCCCTCCAATGTGTAGGGCTCGGGGTCTGGTGGCAGCAGCAGGGCAGGCCATGTGGGCTGATGGGGGAGCGTGTGGTAGAGAGGAAGAGCCCCCTTTCTCTGCCCTCCATCTCTTCCTCACCCTCCCAGGTTTTGTTGTGGAAGCCACAGCCCCAGAAGGACACGTGCAAGGCTCCCAGGCAAGGGGACAGGATCCTGAGGTCTGCTCAGGGGCTCTGGGTGCCCATGGGTCTAGGGTGCGCTGAGGGTGATTCTCTGGTCCCAGCCTCTGAGCCTACTTGGCCTCACCCCTCCCTTCCACAGCTTTCCTCTCACCCTTCCTTTCTCTCCCTTCCTCTGTTTTTTCTGGCCTTTCTCCTAGCTCCCTCCTTCCTCAGAGCTCCTCACTGCACTCCTGGCCTCTTGCTCTGCAGAAGCTCCACATGCTCAGGAACACACAGAGAATCTCACAGAGCAGAGAATGTTCTGGAAAGAAAGGCCTTGGGAACTAGGGTCCTGCCTTTGCTTGTCTAGGTGAGGAAATAAGACCTATCCAGGGCAGAGACTGGATCAGGCCAAGGGAAGAGTTGGGGTCTAGAGACAGTGACCGTGTGGCCGCAGCTGCTTGTGTGTGTGTGTTCCTGTTGAGGGGCGCGGGGCCAGATGAGGGGGCAGTGTTAAGGGTGGGCTTGCCTTGGCTCATGTCCTCAGCACACTGTGACCTTCCACTGCAGGGCAGCCATGGGGTGGCTGGGGTGGACATCCTACTCTGGGAGTCCATGCCTCCGTCACCAGTTGCCCTGTCCATGGTGACCTACCTGTTGGGTTGGGCCTGGGGCAGGCAGACCCCCTTGAGGGAATGGGGGTTCATATGTGCTCCATGTGCCTATAGCAGCAAACCTCGGGCCCCCTCGAACCCACCAGCCCGTGCAGGCTCTGGCTGGGGTCTGCTGCATGGCTTTGGGGTCCAGCCTTCCACCACCGGGCTGACACCTTGCCTGGTGTTTGGTAGGGACAATGACAGCTCTTGGCATATCTGGGCGAGAGTGGGGCCTGGGTTGTCTGCCTGCGTGCCCAATCCCAGTGCCTGGAGTCGCCTGTGGGCTGCTGAGGCTGCCGGGCACAGGCATGGAGCACCTCTGTGTCCCAGCTGAGGGGGGGAGAGCGCCGAGAGGCAGGGTGACCCTGAAGTCCCCTGGCCTGGGTGGGGCTTGGCCAGCTCTCAGCTTCCCTAGTGCCAGCGCAGAGCTCCTCCTTCCAGGCTGCTTGGAGGTGGCAGGTGGGTGCGGCCATGCTTGTGCCCTGGGCTGAGGGCTGAGAGGGGTCTTTGTGCTCCTCCCAGGATCCCGTTTTCTGTCCCCCATCCCCACTTGGCAAGGTCCAAACAGTGAGGAGCCTGTGTGCGCGGCCCCTTTCCACCCTGCCACTGCAGCCTCTGCCTCCTGAGATGTACCCCTGCTCACACTGCCCCCTCCTTAGTGCAGGTCCCCCTGCCGTGGCCACAGCACCTCAGGAATTTTCTTAATAAACCACGACCACTCCATGTTGTTCACATCTGATCAATGGCCCTCTTTCACGAGGCTGGGTGGGGACCCCAAGCCACCAGGAGCAGGTTTTGCTCGTGGACTTCCATGAGGCCTTCAGGAATGCGTGCACAAGTGTGGAAGCCCGTGAGAGAAGGCATCTTTTGTCATGTGCTGGGAGGACAGGTCACAGTGTAATTCATTTCCCCCTCAAGGCTCCACTTTCCCCGTTGACACTCCTCAGCTGAGTTCCCACCAGTGATTTGCTGTTGCTCCCTTACCTTCCATGGAAAAAGTAGTGGTAGGGTCTGTTTGTTGCTGTCCTGACATTCGCTCCAGCCTTTGAGGAATGAGGCTGTGGGCTTGTCTGCAACAGAGTGATAAAATCCTATTCCCAGGCAGAGAGGGATGTAGGGATTGTTGTGAGTCCTCCAAGAGGCCCATGTTGGACCCAAAGATCTCAGAGAGAGGTTCTGGCTGGTAGTAGGTGAAGCTGCTGTCTGCTACATTCTAGAAGAAAAGAGACTGGCCCTTTAAAAACATTAGTTCTATAGCTCCTTCACTCTGACCCCTGCCACTGGCCTTTACAGAACACTCTCACATCCATTGTGTCCACTTTGTGCACTTGTCATTAAACTCTCCTCCCATTTTACAGGTGAAAAAATTGATGCTTGTAGTGATACAATGACTTGTCCTGGGACCTGGTCAGAAAGCAGAACTAGGACTAACATCCAGCTCTTCTTTCTAATCCAACGCTCTTTCCACCATTTCTCAGGCCTCTGTCTCCATATCTGGCACTTATGAGAACCTGCTATGTGGCAGCCATCATTTCAAGTGATTTTTAGCCCCGTAGCTCTGTTCCACAGCCATGTAAGATCAGTACTGTGATTATCATCTATAGTGTACAGATGAGGATATGAAACCACAGAGCCGCAGAGCTAGAGGTGGGGTTTGTACCACGGTGTCTGGCTCTGGAGTCCGTTACACTCTCCTATATAGCTGGGCTCTGGTAGTGATAAGAATGAAGGAAGTTCCATACCACAGGCATAGAAACACATACACAACCACTTTTTTTTTGCCAGCCTTTAGCCTGCTTCATACACTACATTTCCCTGAGCTGTCATCCAGTGTAGCAGGGGTGGACTATAAAACACAAGAGCTGGGGCTGTAGCCCAGTGGCAGAACGCTTGCCTAACACATGTGAGGCACTGGGTTTGATCCTCAGCATCACATAAAAATAAAAATGAATTAAGGCATGCTGTCCATCAACAACTACAAAAAATAAAAATTAAAAAACACAAGCAAGAGTGAGGACTTGTGGGAAAAGGGAAGCCAAGTTATCTGCAGAGCTGCTCAGTCTACATCCCAGAAGGCACCATTTCTTCATCCATTCCAAGCACTATTACTGATTATCCATTCCATTCAGGACAGAGTCAGGCTGAAGTGGGGAGCCAGGGCTGGCAGTATTGAAGGGGCTCAGCTGTCTTTGCCCTTCTGAAGAGGCTGAGCTCTCCTTGCCTTTTTGAAGCTGAAAGATGAGGGAGATTTAAGATTAAAAAAAAAAGAACCAAGGAAATAGCCCTGATATTGCTTGGACTATTTCAAAATGTCATATTGTACATGGAAAATATTAGGATTGTAGCTTTCCTTGACTATTGTTTTCATTTAGTCATTCGAAGAAATATTTTTATTGAGTGCTTACTCTATGCCAGATACTGTGAAGTTCTTGTTCTATTTATTTATAGCAGTTTCTGGGTTTTTTTGTAGTGTTCCTTTTGTAGTTTTGTACCTCCTGTCCCATTTTACCACTAAGCTATATCCCCAACCTTTTTTTTTTTTTTTTTAAATTTTGAGACATGGTCTCACTAAGTTGTCCAGGCTGGCCTTGAACTATTGATTCTCCTGCCTCAGGCTCCTGTGTAGCTGGGATTATGGATGTGAGCCACCATGCCCACCAATTTTTGTAATTTTTGGTATATTTTATACTTTTGTAATTTTCTAGTTTGAGTGCCTTTTAAAAAAAATAACTGATGTCTCAGAATTCATCCTGATCCAGTTATATGTAACTACTGAAAGATAAGTTGGGTTTGCTTATTTTTCATAGGATTTTAATTTCTTCGTATCTTTCAATATTTATTCAACCACTAGCAAACATTACTGAGAAACCACTGTAGGCAATGGGGTAAATGAAATCAGCTCTGACATGGTTTCTTCCCCTTGGGGAGGATTTAGGATCATGGTGGGGATCCCTACTTTTACGTCCTTTCTAGCATTTGTGCATAAGCAAGATATGTTTGGCTTGAAGTCAGGACCTTAGGGATGCTTACAATTATTACAGTCCAGCCTCAGGAAGGAGGTCATGTCCCTTCCCAACTATCATAAGGATTCCTGACTCTGGGTAGGATTTTGTTTCCAGAAGTGAGTTCTTGTATTCAGGCCTCATCCACCTTCAAGATGGTTCACCTTGAACAAATTGCCAGAGGATACCAACTACAGCCCTGCCTTTGAGAGTAACCAAGGGTAGGCGCAGGCAGTAGCCTCTCTTCATTGTTGCACCTCTGAATCTCATAAGGGCAGGAGAACTTCAATTTGACTTAGTAGACTTAGTAGACTGAAGGCCAGGAAGGAGGGAGAATCTGGAACTAAGCTAGGTTCTGTCATTGTCATGGGTGAATTTGAGAAAGTTGCCATCTGGAAAATTATGTTTGCTCTCATCTGTTGGATAATGTAGCAAGCAAATTTGATGGATGATGCAGTTCCTGCATTCTAAGAACCTCAGCTTCATTTCTCCCATCTGTTAGGTGTGGGGAAAATAACCAATAGCATGGATTTGCTGAGTTGCTTAGAGCGAGTCACTTCTCCTCAATTTTTGTAATAGTAAATGTGGGGGAATAGTGGATAGAGTCAGGAGGTTTTAAATACTCCCAACCCTGACTAACAGGAGTCCTCAATTCAACAGTGAAATTGAAGCTGTGAACTTGCGTTGGAATCTTGGGAGGAAAGCAACAGAGAAATCAAATCCTAACATGGTTTCTTACTGAATTTGGGTTTTCCGGTGGTACTTGCTGTCAGAACTGGAAGCCCACTCCTGCCATGATTAATGCCGGTTTTCTCCAAATTTCCATGCATTTCTGAATGAAGATAACTTGAGTGGGGGACGACAGAGGGGTAGTGTTATCAGGGAAGTTGCAGAATGCTGGGACCTGAGCAAGGTAGGGATGGCAACTTCCTGCTCAAATATTGAATTATTTAGTTCTCCTTTGATTGCCCCCACTAATTTGAAGATTTCACTGAAGGCGTCCTCTGGGCTCCCCATAAATTATCCTGAGCAAATCACTGAACCCTCTTGTGTACGTGGTATAAGTATTTGAAGCCCCCACGCGGTGCAGCACACATTTAGAACTCAATAAATATTAATCTGTGCGTCTGACCAACTCGCTCCTTCACCCTGGGTCTTTGGCTTTGGGCTGGTGCTTCCTCCCTCCCGCGGTGTGACCTGAGGGGAAGGCAGCGGCGTGGGGATTGGAGCAGCCGCCAAGCAGAGCCCCGCCCACCCCAATTTGGACGGTTTTCTGGGGAGGCTACTGGGCCAGATTGCGCGTTCATTGGTTGAGGGTCCTGTAAGTGGGCGGGGCGACGCTACTGCCGGACTAGCAGCCGCTCCCTCCCCACCTGTGAGGAGAGTGGACTCGGGTTGACAACGGCTAAGCAGCAGCGCCAGCTGCTCCTCTGGCTGGCACCGTTACCCCTGCCCGACTCCAGACTTCTCGCGTACCCCGGAGGGAGCAGTCCCGCCTGTGCTCTCCTGTCGTTGTGTCGGGCAGAAGCCAAAGAGGTGGACTCGGTTTCCAGGTAAGAGTTGGGGCGACGGTAGAGGAAGGGGGTGCCTTGGTTCCCTCCTCCCGCCTAATCTCTGTGGCGCGCTCCGGCCGGGCCCCTCTCCTAGCGGTTCCACGGGGGCGACATACATGGGAAACCGGGAGAAAACAGGCCGAACCCGGTTACCTCCAAGATTTGGGTTCAGAGTTAACGAAATCGGGGGGGGGGGCGCTCCAGAGAGCACTGGCCACACTGTGGGCCAGAGAAGCCCAGCGAGCGGGGCTGTGAAAAGTGTCCGCCTGCCACCCCTGGGCCTGGGTGGAGCAGGGAGCCGTCGCTCGGAGGCTTCAGAGGGGTGTGCGGCTGGGCCGGGATGGCGGGGCTTTGGGCTCCGCGGCCAAGTCACGCCGTGTCTCCTACCCGCTTCTCCTTCATCTGCTTTCGAGGGCATTTCCAGGAAGCCATACTCGGCCGATGGACTTTCCCATCTGCCACTGTCTCACTGCCTTCGTTTCTGAGAAGTGCCTAGGAGTTTCTTCATGTCAACGTGGTGTTAGGGACCAAGGGAAAACTTCTGGATAGGTCGCGTCTTTCTAGGGCTCAGCTCCCGCATGAAGACTGAAATGCGTGTAGATGAGAGGACTTCTGAAGAAAGGCCTCTCCGTGGAAGTTTTGGAAAGTTCCAAATTAGATAGTCAGGGGTTGTCTCTTCTCCCAACACTTGTTGAAGTTGAGCAATGAATTATCACTCGGGAAACTGGGGTTCAGCCAGTTTATGTGACCTTAGGCGAGTCGTACTACTTCTGTGAACTTAAGTGTATTGGACTGCACCTCAGATGGCAGCTGGATTTCAATATTTAAAGGGGGCAGTCTCTTCTGCTGACACTTGGTTACTTGGTTACCCTGGGGCCCGTCTTCTAACTGGCAGGTAAAGGGTTGTCTCTGGGACGCTTGGGGTGACAGGAGCTATGCAGTTTGAGTTTTGCGTTGATTATGCAGCTAAGCCAGCTGGAAAACTAGTGCGTATAGGGGTGGTGTGCAAGACAGTGGCCATACTGAAGGTGGGGAGAGGTGGGTGTTTCCTTCTAAAGCCCTGTGTCCTTGAGGTTGGGGACCCCAGAGAGTAAGCTCTGGAGGTTTCTCCTCCCCAGCAGCACTGGGGAGGAAAGGGCAATAAATCACACCCAGGGCTATTTTCAAACCCTAAATCCTCTTGAGCCACCAGTTCCCACCCCCAGTCTAAGGGTACAGTCTCCCCTCACCATCTGTATCCTTGCTATCTGAGACCACCCCCACTTTAATCCTCCTGGAATGAAGGAGGGACAAAACTTGTCTGGGAATGGAAGGGAAGGCATCCCCAAAACAGAAGGCTGAAAGTAGTTTCTGGGTGGCTGGTGGAGTGCAAGACCATGATGGGGAGGGATGTGTTTGGGAGTGGGGGGTGAAACTTTTTTGCCCTAAAACTGTAACTGCCATTTAGCTGGACACACTAAACTGGTCTTCATTTCAGAGATTTGGTCTTACATCCAGGTTCTGGATTTGGAATTTGGAATTTCTGCTCCCTGAACATCTATGGTTAGGGCTAGGAAATGCCACACTGGAGAGAGTCTTGTCTCCCTGGTTCTAATGCCTTTTTTTCATACCTTAAGCAACTCTTGGAGAAATATTTGGAACCTCACTGTGCATCTTACAACTCCCCTGTGCCTTTGGGAGCAGCTTCCAGGAGATGATATTGGGGGGTGTTAAAAAACAATCAGAGGAGACAAAGGTGCACAAAGGGGCTGGGTAACTCTGAATGAGTGCTGTGGTTAGGCAGTGAGTCTTGCAAGAGAATTGTAGGGCCTTGCTTGTGAAACCTTAACACCTCCTGAGTTCAAGAAGAGGAACAAAAGAAAGTGGCACTAAGAGACCTAGACTTTGACCCTCTATATGTCTTCTTAAATTTTTAAAAATCCATTGCTGGGATTACAAATTGGAGGGGAGCAGAAGACTCTTGGGGCCAGGTTTAGGGATAGTAGTAGGGACACAAAAGCAAGAAGATCAACAAAAGGAGGAAGGGATGGTATCTAGTTGGGATGCTATTGTAGCTGCCAATGCAATGGAACAAGTTCTGGAACTCCTTGTTCTAGCCATGGAAAATTTGGGTTTGGTGGATGGCAGATTTAACAAAGGCAGGCTATGCACTCATTCATCTTCTTGGGGAAGGTGAGGCAAGGGGTCTGGCTGGAATAAGGAGTTGATTTGGGCTTGAGTAAGAGAGAGAAAACTTTTTCTTGGGCTTCCAGTTTGGATAGAATTAAGCATCATGGCCTTGGGCCTTGGGGAGTCTGCTCAGCAGACAAAATGGGGACAGGAATGGAAAAGAGGCCAGGATTTGGGAGTGGAAAGTATGAACTCCTCAAGGTCTCAGTGAGTTTTATATTCTCCCCGACCCCATGACCCCGTGGAGGATAGTTGGGCACACAGTTGTTGAGATAAAGTATATATTAAAGTTCTGTTCATCTGTGACTTGGGTTCTTGGTGTGTGTGTGGGGGGGGGGCGGTGAGCATGCATGCATTTCAAGGGAAGGTCTTAGTTGATACAAATCAGTGGACTGGAGGCCACAGTCTGGGCCTTGTCAAAAGTTCAGATTGCCGTAGTTTTGTGTTGAGTTTCTTTTTGTGCATGTTGGGAACTTCTATTCCCAATAGTTGCTGTTCCTGCATACCTCAATCGCATAAAGAATTTGAGAACTGAATATTAAGTTCCTTCAGAGACCCAAGGTGGCATAGAGCAGAGGGTGGGTATTGGCAATATGGAGGTTTAGATCCAGTCTCTGCCACTCTCCTCAACCTCAGACTCAGTTTCTCTCCACTTTTTCCCCTTCAGTGAGTTAAACCAGTGGATACACAGCTATGAACTTTGTAAACTACCAAGTACTTTTACAAATTATTAATCATTAAGTTTAGGTATGGTGCCAGGTCTGTGGCGATCACAGAATTACAACCCCCTTCAGTGAATCTTTCATCTAGTTTGAGGGTTAGTAGTCTGAGTAATACATGGCCCACTAAAATTCTTTACCTCAGTGAAGGCTTTTAAAGAAATTATGAAGAGGGTATGAGGTTGTGGCTTATTGGTAGAGTGCTTGCCTAGTGTATGTGAGGCACTGGGTTCAATCCTCAGCACCACATAAAAAATTAATTAATCAATTAATTAATGGTGTTTATCTATAACTAAAAAATTAAAAATAAAAGAAATTATAAAGAACCATTAATATATATCAAAAGAGAGACAATTAGTGTAATAAGGCCTCAGGTTTCCCCACCTACTTCACCCCCTTTCTTTTCATTTTGAAACAAATCCCAGATACCTTATCAATTCATCTAAAAATATTTCAATATATATCTTTAAAAAATATATCATCAAAAAAAAATAACCACACTATCATTATCACACCAAGAACAGTCCCTTAATATTATCAAATGTCTGATCAGTGTTCCTATTTCCAGTTGTTGAGGAGATTTTTGCCCTGGGAGTTCAGTCCAGGGAACGATTGCTTTTGACTGAGGGGAAGGTGACTGACAGAGGCAGTGACATTTGAGCTGAACCTTGGAAGCAAAGCCCATTAAAAGTCCAAGCTAGAGGGGATTATGGAGCCCTAGTCCCTCATTTTACAGATGCCACACTGCTAGTGTGGCGGCAGCTTGGTGGCAGATGTTAACTGCCTCTGGGACTCCCCATCTCCAGGCTGACCTGTGGAAACTTCTCCCAGAAACTCAACACCTCTGTTTCTCTGGTGGTAAATGAGAGTTCTGACTCCTACTTGCCTCCCCAGTTCCAGGGCCACCCAGGAGCTTGAGGTCAGCAGGCCTGGGAGAATTCCTGGGAGGCTGCTCTCCACCCAGGCCCCTCCCCGGCCCCTGGCCCCTGAGGCCAGTTCAGAGCAAAACAGGATGCATTCAGGATGAGCGTCTTTTCCAGCTTGTCATCTAATCACCAAGGCCCAGCTTGGAGCTTCCTCTCTCATTCATGATAAAAACCCTCACTGTCTCTCTTTTCCCGCCCGCCCCAGTAAGGGTGTGCTGACTTCCTCCATTTCCGGGCCAGCCCTCCTCCACCCCAATGTGGGCTGAGGGAGAGCTTCCCTCAATACAGGCTTCTGCCCCTTACACTCCACCGCAGCCTGTCAGAAAGGGACAGAAAGACCCCAGGAATTTTCTCCCTGGCTGCAGCCTCCTGCTCTTGGGCTGTCCTTGGGAAAGGAGTGGCCCCTTTCCAGCAAGCTTGGGGTCCTGCCACTGCTTGGTTAATGATTGAGCCACATAATAACCACCTTGGAAAGTCACCTCTAGGGGATAGACATTAACTAACTCGTTGTCCACCCCAGGCCTTAAAGGGACCCCATTCTAAACACCAACCTTCCCCTTGAGGGGACATTGACAAATATTCAGTCACAGGAACTTCTTGGGCCAATTAAAATTCTACCCCTTTGTCCTTTACTTAGGCAAATAGAAATAGTTATTCACATGGATTAAAGGACACATGGTCAGGTTGGACGGTCCTGAGAAAGGCAGGGTAGTTGAATCAGTAGGGATTTGTATGGGCACCAGTGGGGGTGAGGAGTTAAGCATCAGTGTCAGAAGCATATTAGAGGGGTGTTTCCAGAAGCAACAGATCCTCTGATCCCAATTTGAAAGTCTGAAAGAGCAAGAAATGCCCACTCAAAGGGTGTGCTGTTGCTAGGTGAGTTTGTGTGAGCGTGTATGAGTGTTTTGAGCACAGCTGTGAGTCCCTCCATACTGGACTGAGAAGTTGAGGGCCTCTGTAGTGGAGGATGATTTCCTCAGAGAGCCTGTATCCAGAGAAGCAGTAGGAGTTGGGAAGGGATGGGCGAGAACCCAGACCCAATTTAGAAAGCTCCAGACCACAAGCAGCTTTCTACAGTTTCAGTGGGAAGAGAAGGAACCAACATTTAATGAACCCTGGTTGGACTAACTACAACATCAGAAAACTCCGCTTGTGGTTCTGCCACTCTGTGAATGACTTTGGGAAAGATGGTTGCTTTCTCTGGTCCTATATTTCCATGTCTATAAAGCAGGCAGTGCAGGTGGCATGGTCTCAGGATCTCCCAGGCTCCCTTACATCTATCTGTGCAGTTATGCATTCCCACTCAAGACCTTACTACTTTTTTTTTTTGGTACCAGGGATTGAATTGAGGAGCACTCAACCACTGAACACATCCCCAGCTCTATTTTGTATTTTATTTAGAGACAGGGTCTCACTAAGTTGCTTGATGCCTCGCTAAATTGCTGAGGCTGGCTTTGAACTCGCAATCCTCCTGCATCTGCCTCCCTAGCTGCTGGAATTACAAGCATGTACCACTGTGTCCTACAAAGACCTTATTTCTTATCCACAGGGTTAAGGAAGACTGGCTTCAAGTTCATCCAGGCCTAGTCACTAAATATTCTAACAGCTTGGATCGGTTTGGGTTCTCCTCTGGCATGGGCTTTTGTGCTGCTTGTTCTCTAGTTCCTCCCCATGCTTGAATCTGCCCCAGGTGGCTACCCTCTGACCCATTCAGCCACAAGTTAATGAGTGACCTGTTCCCCCTGCTCCACTGGCCCAAGGTGCTCCTAGGATCCCAGGTCTCTGTGAAAAGCAAGGAGGGCATGGCCAGCTCCAGTCACTTTTCTGTTTTTTTTTTTTTTTTCCCACCATCCCCCTAGAGGTAGGCATGCAGACTGAATCCAGGAGAGAAGGGCCTTTAAAGGACACTGAATCCAAGTCACTTTCTGAAGTTCGTGTCTTCCCACCATGTACTTTTGTAGTTCTTGCTCGCCTGTCTTCAGTAACTGGGAGTGCTGCATTTTAAGCAATAGCTTTCATCTGAGGGATATCTGAAAGTTTTATCTCATGCCAAACATAACTATGTCTCCCTGAAGTTTCTAATCCTGGGTCCAGTTCTGCCCCTTTGGACTACCTAGAATGTCTGAGAACAGAACTCAAGTCCCCATGTGTCTTCTCCAGGGCGAACAACCTCAGCTCCTCCAACTATTCCTCTCAGCCTCCTTCCCTGCCTCTTCATGCTACTATTTTGTGGCTCCCTTAATGTATGTAGGCAGGAAATGGGGTGCTGAAAGCTCTTCACTCACTGTTTACTTCTTGTCTGAACTTTACAGTATCATATCTCCTTAATTCTTTTCTGGTGACCCCAATAGGTAGACACTAAAAGCTAGAATCTTGGGTCCAAACACCTTATACAGATCTCTTCCTGATTTGTTCATCCAGCCAGCTCCCATGACTGGGGAGTCCTTTTTCTTATCAGTGCCCCTTTGGTGGGGGACAAGCCTGGTGAGAGCAGGTGCCCAAGTTGATGAGCTGAATACAGGGTAATATGGGGGGCTTCCAGTATACCCTGATTTTCTGACACTTGCCTTCATTGTTGGAGCTGGAGTGGGTGGAGGAAAGGGGATATTTTAGGGAATACTGAAGCCGGAAATGAGTATGAGCCATGCCCACAGTGGGGCCTAAAAGAGTGAATCAGACAGGGAGAAACACCAACTCAGTCATTCCTTCTCCCAGCAGTTGATGACAGTGACAACAACGAGTCCTCCCATTTCTTCCATGATCCTACTCCATTCTCAAAGCAACCCAATAAAGTAGAGGTCCCTCCGTCAGTGTGACCATTGGTGATCAGATGAGGACAAGGGAAGGGAAATGAACAGTTTTCACTGAGTACTGAGGGAGGATTTGGAACCTAGGTCTATTGAAGCTCAGCTCTTCCTGGTTTCCCCACAAACCATACCCAGCAGGAGAGGCAGCTTCCCCACTATAGAGGAACCTCTGCCTGGGCTGCAGCCCTGTTCCCCTGGTAGAGGGACCAACCTCCAGGGGAGGTAGCCTAGGATTTCCTGCCTTTTATCTGCACTGGCCAAAGGCTGGCCTGTCTGAAGTGTGAGATAGGTACCTGCAGCCCGCCATTCTGTTCCAGGCTGAGGTCAAATCAGGCTCAGGCAGGGCCAGGGAGCTTGTAGGAAGAGCTTGGCCCTAAACATCTGGTGTGAGCAACCCCTACCCCAGCAGGACCTTTTCAGTGGGAAAAAAACAAAGAGGGGAATGTGGGAAAAGGGCCAGAGTGGAGCAGAAGTAAAACACATCTAGAGGTGTACATGATGTACGGGGGGGGGTGGGGGGGGGCAGAAGAGTGTCCTGGCAAAGAGCATGAACTCTGGTATATGCAGCCCTGGGTGACTTCAAATAAATTATGTCACCTTTATGAGCCTTGATGTAGTCAAATATGAAATGGAGATATGTACCTACCTTTTGGGAATGTTAAATAGTCAGTCCAACAATATATATAAAACTCTAGCTGTTGTTGTTGCTTAGTAGTACTTTCTTGTCACCTTGCTGTTTTTCAGGGACTTGAGGATGTGTAGGGCTGAAACCTGCCACCTCTGGGCATTAGGTTTGGCTTTTTCTATCATTTCCAATTTCACCTCATTTGTAAAAGCTCTCCATAGCTGGACCCACCTAAAGGGCTCCTTCTTCTGGCCTTCTTTAGAGACATTTATGACACTGCAACAGGTTGTGGTAATGGCAACACCAATAATAATAGTGAATACTTCTAAATCCCTGATACACTTTAACATGCTTAATTTTTTGGAGGGGGGTACCAGGGATTGAACTCAGGAGTGCCACATCCCCAGCTCTATTTTGTATTTTATTTAGAGAGAGAGTCTCACTGAGTTCCTTAGTGCCTTACTGGATTGCTAAGGTTGGCTCTGAATTTGTGATCCTCCTGCCTCTGAGCCACTGGGATTACGTGTGTGCACCATCATGCCTGGCTAACATGCTTAACTTGGATGATGATTCTGTAAGGCAGTTACTGCTATCATGTTCCCAATTACACATAAATAAATTGAATCAGGAATGGTTAAAGGAAGAACATGCTCAGACCCATGCAGCTAAGGAATAATGGTAGACGGATTGGGACCCAGGGAGTCTGACTCCATGTCCTCTATCCTTAATGGCTGGACCTTTCCTTTCTCTGTCCTGATTCCTGGCCAAGAGGCAAGGAAGTATGGGTCTCCCTCCTCCTTCTAAGTGCTCATTACACCCAGGAGCCATCAGTCACTTCTGTGCAGTCAGGTCCTTGCCTGCCCTCTCTGTCCCCTACCACCTCTAAGGTGGACAGATGGAAAGAGGGAAAACACAAAGGAGTGGGTATTATGTTCTAAAGTGGAGTCCTGTTAAGGTAGGGGAAGGGCATAAAGGACAGATGGGGGTGGGCAGGTTCTGGCATCAGAACAAAGCCTGCCTGCTTAGCACCTTTCAGCACTGAGGGTCAGAAACAGGGTGCTAGGTGGCATCAGGGAAAAAGAGACATTTTCATGTGTTGTCTTGACAACCAGGTTGCATTATTTAGAAGGCGTGGGTGGGCAGGGGCAGGCAGGAGACTGGTTGGATTAACACTTGTGATCCCTCCAGCTCATATGGCCCATGCTTGAATTGGGAGTGTGTGGGTGGGGAGTTGTCCAGATCCAGCCCTCCCTTCAATGTTCCCATCTCAAGCTCCTTGGGGGCTGCAAACTTCCTTCCTCAGGTTGTACCAGCTGCCATCCCCTTTGCTTTGGAGTTCATTCCCTATTATTTTATTTCCAAAACAAGCCCCAGGGTATCCTTTGAAGGGACAGTCCATCTTAGCCTCTGCCTCCCTGAGAAGGATAAGCCTGGCAATATTTCTGGCCAAGTATTCCAGGAGATGTCAGCTTTTCTTGTGCTTTCAGATGTTGCTGTCCACCATATGGCCTGGCGCTCAGTGGGTACTCAGGTACTATTAGGTGAATATGTGCACAACTGATGGGGAGTGACTTCAGAGGGGAAAGCAAGAAGGAGGCTAAAATGGAAACTAGCAGAAGGGGATCAGAAATTTAAGCAGACTCCTGGCCTCATCTGTATTCCAGTAGAAGCCACTTGATCATGTATAGCCTCAGTTTCCCCATTTGTGCAGTAAGCATTGCCTGCTTTGGAGAAGGTTGTTGTAGGGATCAAATGAGATGTGAGATGATCTGGTGCTTTCCCCACTTATGTAAGTTACTTCAGCCTAAGGGTTCACACTGCACAAACCCCTGATAGGTGGTTTGTTTGTTTGTTTTGTGTGTGTATGTGTATGTGTGTGTGTGTGTGTGTGTGTACACTATGTGCCAGGCCCCAGCCTAGCCAATTTCTCCTTATTTAAAGAGGATGATTCTAATTTGGTATTTTGTACTTTGGAGCCAGATTGCCTAGATTTACATCTTGGCCCATCACTACTTAGCTGCTAATATTGGACAAGTTATCCCTATCTGTTCCTCAGTTTCCTCATCTGTAAAACATATTATTGGAGCACTTACCTCACAGAGTTACTGTGAACATTCAGTGGTATAATCCATTTTAAAAATGCCTGAAGAAATGCTTGAGACTTAATAATGGCTCAGTATGCTTGAGCTATTATATCATCTCATTTTATCCTCACAAAAACCTTATGTTGTTGGGGCTGGAACTGTGGCTCAGCGATAGAGTGCTCGCCTAGCATGTGCAAGGCTCTGGGTTCAATCCTCAGCACCACATAAAAATAAATAAATAAAATATCGTGTCCAACTACAACTAAAATTTTTAAAAAAAACCTCATGTCGTGGGCTGGGGATGTAGCTCAAGCGGTAGCGCACTCGCCTGGCATGCGTGCGGCCCAGGTTCTATCCTCAGCACCACATACCAACAAAGATGTTGTGTCCGCCGAAAACTAAAAAATAAATATTAAAAAAAATTCTCTCTCTCTCTCTCTCCTCTCACTCTCTCTTAAAAAAAAAAAAAAAACTCATGTCGTTCTAGTATGATTAGATCACTACTTTGCAGATGAAGACAATGAAGCAAATGGGAGGTAATTAACTTGACCAGTATAATCTGTGTAAAGCTTTTTTTTTTTGGTGGAGATTGAACCCCTCAGGGCCTCTTAACCACTGAGCCACATCCCAGCCCTTTTTATTTTTTATTTTGAGACAGGATCTTGCTAAATTGCTTAGGGCCTTGCAAAGTTGCTGAAGCTGGCTTTGAACTTGTAATCCCCCTGCATGAGCCTCCCAAATTGCTGGGATTACAGGTGTGTGCTAACATTCCTGGCCAATCTGTGTAAAGTTCTTGACCCATGGCCTGACACATAGTAAGCACTCAGTAATTAGTAGTGTGTATTGATAATTACCATTAATAATTTAGTATCATAAACATTGTTGTTGTTAATGAGCATAGTCACATGTAAGAAGGAACAGAGGCACGACTAAAAGCCACATCTCTAGGTTGCTAACATATCACTCATCCCACCATACCTCACAACCTCTATGACTTTAGGCCTTACCCAGCTGATAGGTCGCCATGTTGGGTTCTCCTTCTCTTGGCCCTCCTTCTCTTTACCCCTGCCTCCTGCCATGTGCAGCATCACAGCCCTCCATCTGGCTGGATACAGGGCTCAGGGGAGGGGTTGTGTCTTCTGGCTTCATGAGGACTCCACTTCTTTGCAGCCCATTTCCTTTCTGTCAGAGACAATTTTCTCTGGATCTCAGGGTGGGGCCAGGCTCCTTCAAGGCATTTCCTGCCTGGGAGTTTATATTTGGACTCAGCAAAAGGAAAGGGAAGTAAGCAAGGGGGTGGGACACAGAGGTGGTAGCACAGGGTCAAAACAATTGAGTGCCAAGACTTTGCAGCCTAAGAAAGAGAAGTAGGCGGTAGTGCATGGCCCTTCTCTCAGGTGAACTTCAGATGCCCTTACTTGATCTTGGGTGGCACAGCTGAGTGTTTCTTGAGGTTCAAATGCCTCCATCCTCAGACAGAGCTCATTTTCTGTTCTCAGTCTCCTGGCCTGTGATTCCTGGCCCTGAGTTTTCTGCCTTGAGCAAAGTTTACTGCCAGTCAGTGCAGTGGCTTTGAGTTGAAGGTGTGTGCTATTGGGGTACCAGAGGAGGGGCTGGAGCCAGAGGCTTGTCCACCATTTGGATGGGAATCAATACTTCTTGTCTGTGTGTTTCCAGTATATTCAGTAGCCCTTACCACACTGCAGTGGGGACACTGAGACCAATAGGACACAATGGAGTGGAGCTTCCAGTCAAATGGCAGAAATAGACTCACATGCTGCTGAGAAGGTAATGAAATGTTGAGGCCACATAATTGACCCAAGTGGGTGGTAAGGGGTTAGTAGGATGGCAGGGTAGAATCACAGGTTGGGATGTTTGGCTTGTCTTAGTGAATCAGTAGGAGTTTGGAGCTTTACATCAGACTGGATCTAGAATGTGCTGAGCCATGGGTGTCAGAAAGCAGACTGATAACTGTTCCAGGCTGAGGGCAATGGTGAGCCCATTAGGTTGCAGAGTAGGAGAGTGACCAGGTTACAGCTGGGATGTTGGGAGAAGAAGCTGGCTTGTGAGCCCATTGGAAGGAAAAACTGGAGGCTAGGAACGTGGTGGGCAGAGATAACCCAGGCATGGAAACCTAGAGCACAGATGGGCTTGGGAAACCCTGATCAAGTTATTAGAAACTGATCACAAAATACATATGGGGAGAGAGGATAAGAATGACTTGAGGCCTAGGTGTTTGATGTTGTGTAGGCAAGAACATAGGAGAGTTGGTTTATGGTGGAAGATGGGTTTGATCTTGGCCCTTTTTGAGGATGCTTACTTGGGTCCCCCACTAGAGAATGTGAAGGAGGAAGACAGCTTTCCATACTGAACCAGCCACTGCCAATCACACATTCCTCTGCTCTGGCTGTAAGTTTGGGGGAATGGCCATTAGAAGACAGGAAACTAAGGCTGAGCAGAGGTAGTGACTTGCCTTAAGTTATACATAAGTAGCAAGTAGAACTAAGGCCAGAAAGTAGTTCGCCTGACCTTCAGTTCAATACTTCGCACTCATACCCCAGTGAAAAGCAGTTATTGCTGGTTTAACATCTGCCCCAGACTGGTTTGGCTGGCATCTCTTGCCTACAGGTTGGAGACTGGAGGTGGTAAAGTAGTACATGGCTTATTGGAACACCTGTCTTTCCTTGTCACCATGACCTTGACAGAGCACCTGGGAATGGATTGGAGGCAGGAGCCCCTGGGGACAAGAAAGCTAATGGAGCAACTGCAGCAGAGCAGGTGGCAGCTTTGACCTTCACTGTCACAGGGAAGCCCTGGGCCGGACAGGAATGTCAGCTGTCTGTTTGGCCCTGCTGTGTCATTTGCTAGCCTAGGAGACCATAGGCCTGGCTACCTCTGGATCCAGATTCTCAAGCAGCTCCAGGGGACCAGAGGTCTTATTTAACCTCAGGGTCCTTATCACTCTCACCCATTTGCAGCTGCCTGTAGGACTCAGGCTACAACTTCATGGGTGGGGGTGGGGAACCACAGTTTGGGGGTTTCTTGTGCAATTTCCATATATATAAAAACTCTAAACCAGAATTCCCACCTCTACGTGGCTGACGTTGTGAGGTGTCCACAAAAGCAAGGGACCTCCATTGACTGTTGCATCCATTCTTCACCACCTACTGAGGACCTTGCCAGGGTGGGATATGGCTGCTTGAGGCCCCAGGTAAGGCAGAGGCTGAACTTCATGGTTTTACACTTTATACCCCCTGCTCCAGTTGGAATGATCAAACATTGCCAAATGTTTCCTCCAGGAGAAATTGTCTCTGGATGGGAATCTCTGTGGTAGTGATTTGAAGTTTTGCCTTATAACTATGGCATGGTCACAAAGTGTTAAGAAGAGAGATACATCAGAGGGTAGAACTCCACAAGTGAACCTGCCCCCAGCAACAGGAAGATTCAGTAGCTTGATTTTGCGATCACTCAGTCCCAGAGGACCCTCCTGGGCTGTGTGCTTTGGTGGTGCCTAATTTGTGAAGGGAGACTCCAAAAGTGTTGTTCACATGAGCCCAGGAGCTTGGCATCCAGCTGTAGTTCTGGCTGAGACTGAGGCTGGCATCTGAACAGGTGCAGCAGGGCCCCAAGTTTTGCCCCATGACCTACAAGCCAGAGGCCAGCCAGTGTCTTGTACTGCCAAGCTAGGCGGGCTGAAATACGGTGGCCCTTGCTGTGGTGCCCTGCCAGCAAGGTTTGGAATGTGGGATGGGAGCTATTTTGGTCTTGTCTCCCTTCCTCCTCATGCTTCCCTCCCTTGTGAGCATTGAGTGAGACTGGAGATTCCAGCTAAGAGCAGAAGGAGCAGAGAGAGGTAACAAGCGTGCTGGACCTCCCAGTGGATAGGACATTGCAGGTCCCCCTGATTGGCCACTCCACCATCAGGAAGGGAAGTCTTAGTGGCCCTGGAATCCCTGATGGCTGTCAGTAAAGGCCCTTCTCTCTGTGTTTCCCAGGGAGGTGGTGAAAATAGTCAATTACCTGTTAGCAGCATCTCTGCCAGGACTACTGTAAACTCTAAAGGCACCTTTATGCAAATTAGAATGAAGTGCTGCCTCAGGGATGCAGCCCTGTACCAGGACTCCAGGCAGTGTAGATAGGCTTCCTTTGCCTAACTCCTTAGTGTGTCCTTATGTGACGGTGAAAGGAAGGGTCAGAAGCAGTGGGGGCCCAGTTCCAAGGATGGTAACTTCTGAGATAGCATTTTTGGTATCTTTTCTCCCCAAAGATCAGCGTCTCCTCCTTGATGGTAGGCTCCCTCTCTAGGGGTGGGTGGGGAGTAGGCAAAGGAAACAGGCCTTGATTAATTAAGAGATCAAGAGAAATTATCTGAGAAGTTTTTAGTCAGGGCCTAGAATTTCCTAGCTGCATTGACAGGCCTGTGGTGGTTGATGGTTCCTCTGCCTGCTTCCCAGCCCTACTTCATGGTACCAGTTTGATCTCACGGAGCCTACCCTGGGAACTTGGGTTGCCACAGAGAGAGTGGTATCCAGAGTCTTTCTCTACCCCTCAGGATACTGGCATTTCCTTCTGTGCTTACTGATGGTGAGAGAGACCAATGCTGATATCAGACCCGATTTGGGACTACCTGTTCTATGGTGAGGGCCATGGAGGAAATACCTTTCCAAACAGGATGCTAAGTAAGGAAAAGGAGATGACTCATCTGTTGAAAGTTGCCCCATGGAGCAGGTCAGCTAATGGTTTGAATAAATTTACCTTCAGAAACACCCACAGACCTGCCTTCTCTTACCCCTATCATATGCTTTCATATTCATGCTTGTTATCCCCTGCCCCTTAGGCCAGTGATTAGAACAGGCCTGAGTCTGGCCTCTAGTTAGACTTTTCCAGAATTCTCTACCTGTGGCTATTTAGCTGACTATGTCCATTTAGGGCAGTGGTTCTCTTATCTTGGCTACACTCTAGAATTACCTGGAGAACTCACAGAAACAAAGAAACAAATGGGAAACTAATCCTTTCCTTAGCTATTCCAAATTTTTAAATCATAAGTGGGGTCAGGGCACTGTCATTTTTCATAGCTCCCCAGGAGCAAATATACAGCCAGAGTTGAGAGTGAAGGAAAAGAAAGATGACACAGCCATGAGTAGAAACTAACAGGGGACATTTACATTGGGATCCCTGTGACCTCCATCCATTGCCTGCCTTGTGTTCTATGACTTATGGGGCATTAAGTTCTGAGCTGGATTGAGCTAGAAGGAGCAGGCTGAAGCTGGGGCCTAGGAAGCTCTCTCAAAACCTGCTGAGTAGCCAGAAGGCACAAGTTGCCTAATAGCAGTGTGAAGAGGGGGCCCCCATTCTGGGAGGGGGCTGGTGAATTTGGCTGGGTGAGACCTTACCTCCTGCAGTCTGGTAGCCTACTGCCTTTTTTCTTCTTCCCAGTTCTTTTCTCAATTCTGAATAACTAGCACAAGATCCAAATGCACCTTAAAAAGATTACTTTGTGATTACAAAGTTCAACTAGTCTTAACCAAACTAGCCATCTCTTTTTTCTTCTTCTTATTTTTTGGATACCAGGGATTGAACTCAGGGGCACTTGACCACTGAGTCACATCCCAGCCCTTTTTTTGTATTTTATTTACAGACAGGATCTCACTGAGTTCCTTAGCGCCTTGTTGTTGCTGAGGCTGGCTTTGAACTTGCGATCTTCTTGCCTCAGCCTCTCAAGCTCCTGGGATTACAAGTGTGTGCCTCCATGCCTGGTCAAACTAGCCATCTCTAATGATAAATTTCATATACCACTTTGAAAGCCAGCAAAGGCCTGATCAATCCACACAGTAGGCAGGAGAGTTGTCAATCCCCCCTGTATTAGATGTGGAAACAACAGCTTAGAGGATGAAGCAAGTTGCCTAAGATGACTGAGGCAGCAAGCAGGGAAACTGGCTTGATTGGAGAAAGTGTCCCACAACCCTTTTATACTATTGGCAGGATTGTAAATTACTGTGACCACTATGGAAATCAGTATAGAGGTTGCTCAAAAGAATAGGAATGGAAGCACCTTATGACCCAGCTATACCATTCCTCAGTATTTATCCTAAAGAATTAAAGTCAGAATAATATAGCAATACCTGCATACCCATAGTTATAGCAGCAGTTCACAATAGCCAAACTATGGATCTATTCTAGGTGTCTTGTCAATGGATGATTGGATAACAAAATGTGGTATATATACACAATGGAATTTTATTCAGCTATATAGAAGAATGAAATTATGTTATTTGCTAGTAAATGGATGAACCTAGAGTTAATAGATGAACCTATGCTAAGTGAAATAAGCCAGACTCGGAAAGTCAAGGGTCATATGTTTTCTCTCATATGTGAAAGCTAGTGAGAAAAAAGGAAAAAAGGCAGGGAGGAAGCTCATAAAAAAAAAAAATAGAAGTAAGACCGAGAGAGAAGAGGAAGGGGACTGAGGGAGGGAGGAGGGAAGGGAAAGGGGGGTACTAGGAAATGAGATTGATCAAATTATGTTATATGCATGTACAAATACATAATAATGAATCCCACTATTATTTATTATGGCATAGTAAGCATTAAATTAATAGAACACTTATGGTTGTTATTTTCACCTTTTCATCCTTCTCCCAGACTTTCTAAACATAATCAACTAATCTAATTTGGAAAACAAAAGAGAAAAAGCTTCCCTGCCCCCTACAATTTAGTTATCATATTGGGGCATTATTGCATTTCCTCTGAGGGAAAGGTTGCTGCCTTTTTTGTGGGTCCGTAAACTCTACCATCATTCATAAAGCATTTCTCAAGAAAAAACCCTGTATTTTCATTCCATCCTTCACTGCATAGAAAAGTGCTCTGTGTTAAGAGATCTTTGGTATGTGACCTGTATAAGTGTACGTGCAGATATTGCCATTGACCTCTGAAACCATGTGCTGCTACTCAGCCATTCCTTCTTTGACATTCCCTCCAGGAGACATGTGGGTATGACTCAGACCTGATTTGACTCTAGAGCTTTCTAATATGTCCTTTCTCCTAACTTGTGGCTCAGATCAGCTGTCCCCCTCTACAAGGAGAGAGTCAAGTCTTATATTTTAATGGAATTCAGTTTGTGCCAGCTCAGCACTGCTACTGACCTGTCCTGGCACATGGTCCTAACTTGGCCAGAGCACAACCTGCAGAATTTAGCAGTTCAAACTGCTGGTAGCCGTGCCTTGGAATCTGCACATCTGGACATAGAGGTTAGGGCCAGGGGCCACAGACATTCCTACCTCACTCGCCTCAGCCTGCCCGGTGTCACTCTTCCCGCTGGGTGCATAAGCCAATCCTCAATCTGGACTGCCTGGGCTCCAGCCTCAGGTGACTTGATTCCACTGAAGGTGGGGGTGGGGTCACTCCTGGCCTAGCCTGAGCAGGCCAGGACGGGTTAGAGGGACAAAGGTAAAGTATCTTAGTTCAGCCCTTAATCACCAAGACATATGTCCCTGACTGCTCCATCTGGGAGGGAGCCTCAGGGCCTCTGGGGCTTCATGAGATGGTGTATTGTCAGGAGCCAGTGTCCCTGACATCCTGTTCAGTAATAACCCATTACATTCTCTAGATTCCTGCTAGGGAGGACTGCTGGGGAATTCGGTCTGTAGCCCTGCTTTGTCTTTTGGAGCAATTTAAGCCTCTTTGAAACTTCTCCTTCCTAACCTCACTTTCCTAAGCCATTTGGCTCCAATTCTGTAAGAGGTGTGAGTGCAGCCATTGCCCAGATCCAGAAAGGAATAAAGGAATGCTAGCTAGGCCTCTTTCTCCATTTTTTCCTTTCTCTCTCTCTCTCTCTCTCTCTCTCTCTCTCTCTCTCTCTTATTATTATTATTATTTTTTGTACCAGTGAATAAACTGCTGAGCCAAATCCCCAGCCCCTTTTGTATTTTAGAGACAGGGTCTCACTGAGTTGCTTAGGGCCTTACTAAATTTCTGAGGCTGGCTTTGAACTCGTGATCCTCCTGCCTCAGTTTTCCAAGCTACTGGGATTAGAGGCGTGTGCCACCACACCTGGCCCAGTTTTCTCTTTGTTTGGGACCTTTTGGAATCAGAGTTGGGAGGGAATGCAGATGCCAAGTGCTTGGTACTATGATCCTAGGGCATTTATTTTCTCCAGTATTTCATTCAATGCTCTCTGGAGCTGTAAGAATTGGATGCTGTGATCTGGGCTTTACAGTGGAAGAAACAGAAGCATAGAGAGGTCATACAACTTGACTCAAAGAGATAGTGACTGACAATATCAGGATTTGAACTCAAGCTCATAGCTCCACTAGACCAGAAGAGCAGAAAAAAAAAAATTGAGGGCTTAGAGATGGTTCCTTTGAGTCTAAGCCCCTTGCCTGTTTGGCATCTAAAGGCAGATGGCATAATGCACTGGAAAAGAGCACTGAATGAGGAATTAAAAGATCAGGGTTGTGGTGTCAGCTGGGACACTTAACACTGAGTGACCTTGGGAAAGTCCCCTGGGCCACAGAATACTTCATACTATAGCTTAAAAACAAACAAACAAACAAACAAACTTATGCTGGGTGCAGTGGTGCACGCCTATAATCCCAGTGGCTCTGGAGGCTGAGGCAGGAGGACCACGAATTCAAAGCCAGGCTCAGCAAAAGTGAAGTGCTAGAGTTCGCCTATTCCTCCCATGCTCCCTCTCCCTATCCCACTATGAATCAGCCTCCTTATATCAAAGAAAACATTCAGCATTTGGTTTTTGGAGATTGGCTTGGCTGGAAGGGAAGGGAGGGGGCATGGGGTAATTAATGATGGTTGAATGTGATGATCATTATTATCCAAACTACAGATATGAAGACACAAATTGGTGTGAATATACTATGTATACAAACAGAGATATGAAAAATTGTGCTCTATATATGTAATAAGAATTGTAATGCATTCTGCTGTCATATACAAATAAAAAAACAGGGACTTTTAAGGACATTTTTTTTTTTAGAGAGAGAGAGAGAGAGAGAGAGAGAGAGAGAGAGAGAGAGAATTTATTTATTTATTTTAGTTCTCGGCGGACACAACATCTTTGTTGGTATGTGGTGCTGAGGATCGAACCCGGGCCGCACGCACGCCAGGCGAGCGCGCTACCGCTTGAGCCACATCCCCAGCCCCCTTAAGGACATTTTAATTGGAATTTCTCAATTATTTCCTGTGATCTTAAATTATTCCCTTAAAAAAAGTGAAGTGCTAAGCAATTCAGTGAGACCCTGTCTCTAACTAAAATACAAAAAAAGGGCTGGGGATGTGTCTCAGTGGCCAAGTGCCCCTGAGTTCAATCCCCAGTACCCAACCCCCCAAAAATACTTCTGTGGAGAGTCCCACCACAGACCAATTAAGTTAGCCTTCTGGGAAGGGGGTCCCGGGCACTGGTATTTTTAAAATACTTCCTGGCTGATTCTAATGTGCATCCAGGGGTGGGAATTGCTCAGCCATGTGATTTAGACCAGCACTTCTCAAACTTTAATGTATATGCAAATTGCCGGCAGATCTCATTAAGTAAATTGGGATTCAGTAGGTCTGGGTGGGAAGGACCGGGGATTCTGCATTTATAACACGCACCCATGTGATATTGATGTTGCTAGTCTGGGATCGTACTTTGAGGGGCAGGTTGCTAGAGGGCTCCAGGTAGGAATGCAGAAACTTTTGAGTGAGCCTGTCCCCTCCCTGCCAACCCCAGCAAGGACTACTACTTAGTGTTATTGGAACAGGCAGGCAGCCTGTCACTCATGGGCTATATGACTTGGGCAGATGCAGATGCATAAACTTTTGGATTCCATTATTGTACTGTCCTACCTTTGTCAGGCTGAGGAAGAGAGTAGTAGGGGAAGGAAGTGCCTGTCTACTTCTTTTCTGTTCAGTCTCTAGTCTTGAGTGACTGTGGGCTGCAGTGGGATTTCAAGAGTTTGTTCCTGGCATGCCAAAGAATGACTTCCCTGCTTGGAATGGCCATACCAGACTTGTGACTCTTTAAGGATCACTGCCTCCTCCTGTGCCCACCTCTATGGAAACTCTGACTTGGTCCATCCTTTGGCACCTCCCTTTTGTTCTAATGACAGGAAAGCAGAGCTGGCTGCCAGGAGAGGCACTTAACTTAGTTCAGGGAACTGTCTTCTGCTGGGGGTGTGGCAGGAATGGGGGACAGGGAAGTGGTTATGGCAGCCAGCTCAGCTGTTCCAGCAGCAAAACCATGTGCTTTAAATCCTCACTGGCTGATTTCACCACCTTGCCCAGATCGCTGCTGGCCTGGAGACCTGAATCCTTTCTCAGGCCTGCATTGCCCCCTGCCAGATGCACTGAGGTACTGCTAGCAGAGCTCTGTCAGATACTTTCCAGGGCTCTCCAAGGTTCTTTTCCTAGATCTCTGTCATACATTAGGAAGTTTCAGTAAGATAGAACGCATGTGCATGTGCATGTAGGTACACACACACACACACACAGACACACACACACACACACAGATGTGGGTACATGCACAAACTGGGGAACCTGCAGGCATATACAGATGAACAATTCTGCACTGATCCTCCTAAATCATGGATAGGAGCAAACTTGGCTACAACAGACACTGGGATGGCCACTGAGTTGCTGCATGCTCTCATGGAAATGTACAGATGTTTAGTCCTGCCCCAATCCCATTTGCCTCCAAAACCTTTGTGGGCTCCAGGGGTTACAGAGCTTTCTCTTCTCACTGTCATTCCTCACCCGTGTGCTACCTATGAGGTACCTGTTATTGTTTCTATCTTCCACCCTTTCCTACCTTCCCCTCCCTTGTCTACTTCCCCAGCATCTCTGAAATTTGAAGAGTTCTTTGTCTTATCAGTCTCAGGATCTCTTCTGGATTTCCTTGTGGGCGAACACTGGGAAAAGGGAGCACTTCCTGTCTTGGAAAAATCCCACCAGTCTCCTTAGAGTTTTCTGGTCAGCAAGGTCAGACTAGATTCTGGCTATAGGCAGTAAGGAAATGAAGGAAGTGTTGAGGGTAGGACTCCATGTCCAGAGCAGCTTGGTTGAAGCCAGCAGCCTTTCCCTGTCAACCCTACAATGCCAAGGTTCCATGACCCCAGCCCCCCTAGTCCTTTGCACCACATGGCTTGGGAGCAAATAGCCACCTTGGCAACTCCAGAGCTTCACTACTGGTATCTGGCATACTCTGATGGCTGAGAGGGTCTCTTGACTGGCTTTAGTCCAGCTGCATCTTTTCACTGAGGCTGGCACTAGTGCCCAGCTCTGTGCCAGGCACTCTCAGAGCAGAGGTGGGACGCTGACCCAGCCATGTCCCTCTATGACTCCCAAGGCCAGTGCTATGTCAGCATAACATTTACACTGAGTTGGGCCACAAATAGCCTGAGATGTTGAGGAGAGCTGGGGCAGACCAAGCGAGGCACCCTTGGGAGGGGGAACTAGAACTTGGTGAGAGGTTGGGGAAGAAGACCACTGGGAAGCTACTGTCAGAAAGGCAGGAAACCCAGGGCTGGGGATGTGGCTCAAGCCGTAGTGTGCTTACCTGGCATGCACAAGGAACTGGGTTCGATCCTCAGCACCACATAAAAATAAAATAAAGATATTGTGTCCACCTAAAATAATAAATAAAGAAAGAAAGGCAGGAAGCCCAAACTAGAGTGGAATACCATCCCAGTATTTCTGAGAGACTATAGAGGAGTCCCTTCCTTTCTGATCTTATTTGTACATCTGGACATAGAAAAATGTTTGCAGGTATCTGTGGATGTTCAAAGAGATTTGGTTATGGAAGGAGAATGCTGGAGGTTATGCTGGAGGACGTTGGCTGTGATGATGAGAAAGGAAATAATAAGTATCATTCAACATTCCACATCTCCTAGCTGGGCTAAGATGTTCTACCTGGGGCTTTGGAAGTGGGTGGCTCCCTAAGGAAGGCTGGGGGTGGGCACAGCTGTGGTTTCTTATCCCAGCAGTATTTCTTGATCCCAGATGATCCCGGGAGTTGCTGCTGGCATTGGGTTCCCTTCCTGGGCAGGGGCTGGGAGAGTGGGAGGGGTTTTGGACAGGCAAGGAATGAGGCTCAAGAAAGCTGTGGCCAGGACAGGAACCAAGGGTGCCCTCCCTGGTTATGACCTGGAGTCAATGGGCCAACCCCTCCTGAACTTCCCCTGCCATTTCTGGATCGCCAGAACTAGACACGCCTACGCACTAGAGGTAAGGCAGCACACATCCAGATGGCTGGGTGCTAACCCCATTTCTCTACCTCTTTCTTTCTCCCTGTTGTAGAAACTGAGGCCAAACAAGCATGTGAATGGCTCCGAGCAACAGGATTCCCTCAGTATGCTCAGCTTTTTGAAGGTAAGGCCACTCAATTGTTCCCCCTGCCCCCATACCTAAACATTCATTATCCTCAGCTTTTCATCTATGAAATGGGCAAATCAGACTCTCTCTCCAACAACACAAGAAGCTGTGTATCCTGGGCCTGCTCAAATTTGTTCAGGGAATTGACCCCAGAAGGGGCTCTGCTCTGCTCTCCTGCATCATCGTCTGTTAGATCACTCTCATCAGCCTCCACAAGCTCTGGTGTTGACCACACTTGAAGGGATTTTTTATTGGTTGCTCAAGACAATAGAAGGGACTTGTTTTGCCAGGGACACTGTTCTGTACCACTCCTGAGGATGCCATTCACATAGACATAATGGAGTCTGCAACCTAATGGCTCATCCTGGACCTTACTTTGTCCACAGTGATGGCCTCACTTCTGTTTTGTTTCATCATTCTCCTTTTCTTAGAGTTCTTCATATTCAATGTTTTCTTTTCCCTCTTCTTTCCATACCCCCACGGCACCCTGGCTTCACCTCCACCTCACTTTGTCAAACTCACTACTGACCTTCATGGGGTCAAATTTAGTGGTCATATCCTAGTCCTCTTATTCCAGCTCTCAACAGCATTCAGTGCAGGTGACCACTCCTTCCTTTGACTTGCAGAATGACCTCCTCTCCTGACTGGCTCTCTGGCTGCTGCTCTCAGTCTCCTTAGCTGATTCTGCTTCCTCTGACTTCTAAATGTTAAGGTGTCCTAGGGCTCAGCCTGAACCCTCTACACTCTCACCATTTCTTTTCCATGAGGTCCTTGTCCAAGTGTATCTGTAGTCCCAGTGTCTCTGTCTGGACCTCATTCCCAAGCTCCAAATTTATCTATTTAGCTACCAAATCAATATCTCTATTCAGATGTCTAATAGGTATCTAGGAGATTTAAAAGGTCTAAAACCAAATTTCTGATGGCTATAACTCAAACTTTTTTTTAGTACTGGGGATTGAACTCAGGGGCACTCAACCATGGAGCCCCATCCCCAGCCCATTTTTCTATTTTATTTAGAGACAGGGTCTTGTTGAGTTGCATAGGCCCTTGCTAAGTTGCAGAGGCTGGCTTTGAACTTGTGATCCTCCTGCCTCAGCCACCTGAGCTGCTGGGTATAGCTCACTTATTTTGCCTGAAACTCTTTCTAGTTTCTTTGCACAGCCTGCTTCTTCTCATTCTTCAGGGCTCAGTGCAGAAGTCAGTGCCTCAGAAAGGCCTTTGTGACCACCTCTCTCCAAGTAGCCCCCACCAGCCTCTCTCTACCCCATCATCCTGGTTAATGTCTTTTGTGGCATTTGTAACTCTGTTCTCTTGGTTTTGTATTTAGTTTATTGTCTGTTTCTCATGCGAGTACTACTTCCTGGAGGCAGGGACCATTTCTGTCCTGTTCATTATTGTGTGCCCAATACCTTGCATAATGCCTGGCATGAAGCCATTTTAGTATTACTCAAATGAGTAAATGGATGAATGAATAGTAAATAAATAGGCGTATTTTACCAGTAAGGTAGAGGACTGTGAAACTTCTCAGATTCTCTTTCCCCTTCTCCTAACTTAATCCTCGTTCCTCTCCCTTTCATAAGTCCCAGTGAGTGGGTTCCCAATGTTCTGACACTAAGGGGGCATGAGGTATTGCTTGAGTACATACTGGCCCTTTTATCCTTACTCCCTCTCTACACCCCCCCCCCACTCCAGTTCACCTTGGGCCAGGGAAGAGGTTCCCTGTCTGAGCAGCCCAGGATTCAAATGAAACTAGAAGAATTCAAGATGGCTCTTGGCAGGTACCCAGGTTCTTAGGCCTGTGGTGCCCTATGAACCTGCCTGACTGACTGATGGGGTCCTTCAATCCTACTCAACCCTCCTGGCTTTTCTCCCAACTGTCACAACTGTCAACTCAGAGTTCCATGTGTCCCCCTTCTTTACTCCTGACTCTTTTCCTTCTGCTTTGACTTCTCTTCCAGCTTCCTCTGTTCCCTACCCTCCCCCTGTACACTTCCAGCTCAAGGGCTGCAGAGGCTGGGTTTCTGATTTACTACTTGACTTATCTTTGCTTCTCTCTGCCATACAGAAGGCTCGTTTCCCCTGGATATTGGCTCTGTGAAGAAGGACCACGGTTTTCTGGACGAGGACTCTCTGGGGGCCCTGTGCAGGTAGGGGGACTAAGGGTCAGGGCTAGGAAACCAAGGGCCCAGCTTGGGGTTTCCTCATGGAAAAATAAATCCCTTGTGCTGTCTAACAGAGGAGCCCAGGTTATTAACAAGGTTCAACTTCTGCTGTCACATTGCTTTTCTGATTTCTGTGTCTGTGACACTCTCACATACTCAGTCACTCTAGCTAGAAAACTCAGATGTCTCCTTCCTCAGATTCAGTCTCTCTACTTATAGCAGCCCAGCCCTTCTCTGAAGCCAAACCATGATTTCTCCTTGGATGTCTGAAAGTAACCTTCTACCGGTCTCTGTATTCTACTCCCACCCTCTCTGGGTCCAGCCTCTCAACAGCCACCAAAATCACCTTTTTAAATCTCCAAGTGGGTGCTCCTCTGTTTAAAATTTGTTATTACATACATACAAAATTTCAAAGCTTTTTTTTTTTCAGCCATGACACTCGAGGTCCTTTGCCATCTGGCTTTTGACCTGTCTTCACAGCCTTGATCTTAGCTTTTCCTACGTATCTCCTACTGGAATGCACCCTCTGTATCTTGTCATAGACTCCTGGGAAGAGCCTGGGATAGGAGTTTCTGTTTTCCTCACCTTTAAAATCTCATTTCTATTCTCCAGGAAGCCTTTTCTGACTGCACCCCCCACTCTTCATGGGAGTTCCTTGTCCCACCCTCTGTCTGCTGTGCCTTCTGTCTCCTCTGTTCTTGAACCTGTCCCATTTGTGTAGTGGTTTATTTATTTATCTATAAGCTCTTGGAGGACAAAGGCCATGCTCGTCTGAGCATTGTGCCAGATGCTAAGGCCTTTATGGACACTGGGGCCTGAGGGAGAAGTCTTGATGGCTTGACCATGTGAAGTGGTAGACAATAACTTGACAGTGTCTTGGTAGGCCATGCCAGGCTTTTGGGATTGGGACCTTGGGTAAACACTTTCATTTCATTGCAGGAGGCTGATGACCTTGAATAATTGTGCCTCGATGAAACTGGAGGTTCATTTTCAATGCAAGCAGGTGAATCCTGGCAAGGGGTGGGACCTGTGGTCTTGTGGCACCTTGGAGGGAACCATGACATATATAAACTACTTGTGAAACTAGCTTCAGGATCACAAAAGTCTGGGGTGTCTAGAGCAGTGCCTTGCCCCAATTCAGGGTAGGAATGGAGGAAGCCCCCTGTGTAGCAGACCCTATTAGGCCACTGGATTTTGATGAGCCTCATCTACAGGTGAGAGGATGTGAGCAAGTATCCTGGCCCATGGCCTTTTACTGCCCCAGCTCAGTCTGTGTCTCCCTTATGGGTTTGTCAGTATCTTGACCTAGTGATGGCCCCTCCTTAAGGAAATCCACCTGCCTTCACTGCTTGGTTTGTGATGGCTAAAATTCACTGGACTGTCTCACCTGCTATCTTAAGCCTCATTTTCAATCAATTGAGGGGCTGGATTAGTAGCCTTCCAAGGTCCTTCCATCACTGCTGTTGTGGTATTGCAGAAACTAAGAAGAATTTATTCTATACACTGGATTAGACATAGCTCTGGAATGTGGGCCTTGTAACCCAGTCATTTTCTGGGGAACAACTTAGTTGGTTTCTTCCAGAACTTTCCCCCAAAAGACCTGCAGCAAGATGGGGCAACCGAGTTGCTAGATCCCTACCTATGAAGCAGGAGGCCCAAGGAGCCTAGTTGCAGCTCTACCACTGACTTTCGAGTGACCTTGGCCAAGCCTCTTCCTCAGTCTGGGCCTCAGTTTCCTCTCTTTGCCAAGGACAAAATGAATTAGAAAATCTAAACTTCCTCCCTGGTTCCAGCCTCTTATGATTCTCATATAAGACTACAGCCTGAACACTTAGGAGGTTGTCACTGACTTACTGCATGTCACTGTATGACCTTGGTCATGTGACTTCTCATTTGGAGGTGTCACTTTCCCTGTCTGTATAATGCGGAGGATAGGTGAACTCAATGGCTGTTATAATACATCTGTGCTCCTTATTTGACCCTGGCTTCCTCCAGCACTCCCAGATCCAGCTGCCCACTCCTAGGCCATGTCCTCAACCATAAAGCAAGGCCCTTCACCTCACAGCCCCCTGAAACTTTGGAGACAGAGAGCAGAGCACAGGCTGGGGCTCGTGGGCTGGCTAGACCTTGCTGACCCCTCTCTGTGGTACCCTCCCCAGAATGAAGACTCAGAAGAGGAAGAGCAGTGCACCATCAGCACTCACTGGGCCTTTCAGCCAGAAAGCAAGCGGTGGTCACGCGTGGGTTCCTCTGACCTACTGGCTCCACCGAGCCCTAGCCTTCCAGTGACCTCAAGCTGTGAGAGTGTCCTCACTGAACTTAGCGCCACCTCCCTGCCAGCCATCACTGTGAGCCTGCCACCCGAGCCAGTGCACCTGCCTTTGGTAGACCATGTCCCTAGCACTAATGACCTGACCCTCCTCAGCCCCACCCAGGGCCAGAAGGTTCCCCAGGAGAAAAGTAAGAAACAACGTTCCCGAAGCTTTCTCAAGCACCTTGAGTCTCTGAGGCGGAAGGAAAAGGGTGACAGCCGGCAAACAGGGCCTGAGCGTAGCCCCGCCACTTCAGAGAGGGCCCCCAAAGCCTCATCTTTCCGCAGTTGCCGTGGCTTCCTCTCAGCTGGATTTTATAGGGCCAAGAACTGGGCATCCACCTCAGCTAGTGGCAGTAATGGTGGGACTCGAGAGGTTTGGCCTGTGGCCACTTACCGGCATCCTCAGCAGGTACACCGGGGTAACTACCTAGTGCATGTGCCTGGGGACCATAAACCAGGCACATTCCCTCGCTCTCTGTCCATTGAGAGCCTGTGTCCAGAGGATGGACACCGCCTGGCAGACTGGCAGCCAGCTAGGCGCTGGGGCTATGAAGGCCGCCGGGGTTCCTGTGGCTCAACAGGCAGCCATGCCAGCACCTATGACAACATGCCTGAGCTGTACCCAGCTGAGCCTATACTGGCTAGGGCCGAGCCTGAAGATGAGGAGGAAGGTGGGGGCAGCTATGCCCACCTGGATGACATCCTCCAGCATGTGTGGGGGCTGCAGCAACGGGTTGAGCTCTGGTCCCAGGCCATGTACCCAGAACTGGAGCCTGGAGATAAGGAAGAGGAAGAGGAAGAGGAAGAAGAGGAGGAGGCTACTTCATCAGTAGAAATAGCCACAGCTGAAGTCAAAGGACAGGCTGAGACTATGGCCCAGGCAGAAACTCCAGCCCTTGGAGAGTCCCTCTCCTGGATCCAGGCCAAAGTCCAGCCAGTAGGCCCAGCTCAGGCCCCAGATGAGGTCGAATCATTGGCACAGGTAGAAGCTGAGGCCCCAGCCTGGGTCCAGGACAATGAGCAAGAGGTGAACTCAGGTGGGGAACCCACCTCTGCTTCCAGTCTGTCTGTAGAAGGACACTCCATTTCTGACACTGGGGCCTCTTCCAGTGAACTTGATAGTAGTGGGAACTCCACGAATGAGACGGAGGCTGCAGGGTCTCTGGTGGGACTCCAGGCACCAGTGCCCCGTGAACGGCGTGATTCAGGCGTTGGGGCCTCACTTACCAGACCCTGCAGGTAGGAATTTGGGGTAGGGTTGTGGGTGGGGATCCCTGACTCTTCTCTCTCTCTCTCTCTCTCCCCCTACCCAGTCTCTAATTTCTTAGTCATAAGACCCAGGAGCAAGTTCTTGCAGGTTGGGAGATCACCTCCAGAGAGCTAGTCCTTCAAAATAGAAAAATAGAAAGAGTACAAGACTTAGGAGTTCAGACTGTTAGATTCAAGGTCTGCCCCTGTTGTGACCTTGAGGAAATAAATGGAAGCTTCTCTTTGGGTATCGGTTTCTTTATCTGTGCAGTGAGGGTGTTAGAGGAGATGTTCTGTGATCCTCAGCTCTGCTACTGAGGGTTTCTTGGAGAAGCTCCTTGAGAGGAGTGCAATGGGTAGAGGCTGGCACTGCTTTTTGGCACTGCATGGGCCTGAGCACAGTGCTACCCTCCCTGAGAGCTCCTTGGCCCCTAGGCAGACCTGGGAGCCAAAGTGAGCTTTATTCACCCTGGGGTCCAGCAATAGTGCTGAATATGGTCTCATCTGTCTTATCTTTTCTCTGTGGAGAAAAAAAAAAAAGGACCAGAAGAACACAGCCTTTTCTAAGGATTAACCAACTGCTTCTTCAACCTTCTCTGCCCCTTTCACCTTCTCTGCCCCTTTTACCCCCTCCAGGAAGCTCCGTTGGCACAGCTTCCAGAATTCCCACCGGCCCAGCCTCAACTCGGAGTCACTGGAGATCAATAGGCAGTTTGCCGGCCAGATCAACCTCCTGCACAAGGGCTCACTGTTGCGGCTTACCGCCTTCATGGAGAAGTACACTGTGCCCCACAAACAAGGCTGGGTCTGGTGAGTGGCTCCCAAGCCATGGGGAGGGGAGCTGCTGGCTCATGTCTAGCCCCCTGGGGAGGCAACCCAGAGGTGGGTACAGGCAGGCAAAGCCCATAGGCCTGGGGAGTGGTGTGCTGTGCTAGGAGGCTTGGAGGGGCCATGTGAAGATGGATGTGGGATGGGGGACCTGGATTCTACAGCTGTCCTTTCTCCATTCCAATTTCTCCATTCCTATTTGGTTGTCATGTTCCGGAGAATTAAACACCCCCTGTGGCTCTGTGTTGTCCAATTCCTTTCCATGGTGATCCTTCCATGTTCTGGTCCTGCCCCATGTGTTTGGCTCGGTACCCTGCCAGTGTCAAGGAATGCCATTGTAAAGGCCAATGGGACTAGTTGCCCTTCTCTCTCTCTCTCTCTCTCTCTCTCTCTCCCTCTCTCTCTCTCTCTCTCTCTCTCTCTCTCTCTCTCTCTCTCAGCACCAGGGATGGAACCCAAGGGTGGTTAACCACTGAACCACATCCCCAGCCCTTTTTTACTATTTTATTTAGTAACAGGTCTCACCACCTTGTTTACGGCCTTGCTAAGTTGCTGAGGCTGGCTTTGAACTTGCAAGCCTCCTGCGTCAACCTCCTGAGTCTTGGGGATTAAAGGCATGCACCACCACAACCCAATTAATTGTCCTTCTCTAAATGTGCAATGTACCCCCCACCCAACCTTTGCTTTTGTTGATGCTGTTCTCTCCACCTGGAATATCTTTTCATCATTTCTCTGGGACAATGCCTTTCTGTCCTTCCAGAGCCTGCTGTATTACCAACTCCTTTCTAAAGCTTTCCCTGACCTGCTAGGTACAGTTTCCCTCCCTTGTGAGTCTTTCCCTAAGTTCTTGCCCTACTACTTGGCCTACTACTGGACACATGAATTGTCACTGCCTATTCATACAGTTATCACCTTCACTGGACTGAGAGCCCCTAGTGTCCCTGTGTGACTCCCTCAGGCTGGGCCCAAAACAGGTGCTCAGTGAGCATTGCCCCTGGGGATATGGTATACTTCTTACCTTCCTCAGGCACCACTGAAGCTTCTGAGACTGGAAAGTCTCTAAACTGTGCTCCTCCTCCATGATCACTTGTCACTCCTCTAAACAGGTCAATGCCCAAGTTCATGAAAAGGAATAAGACGCCAGACTATAAGGGACAGCATGTATTTGGGGTACCACCCCTTATCCACGTGCAGCGCACGGGCCAGCCCCTGCCACAAAGTATTCAGCAAGCTATGCGCTACTTGCGCAGCCAGTGCCTGGACCAGGTGAGACGTCTGGGGAACCTGCAGAGAGTTGGTAGTGGGAGTGGAGCTGGTAGAGGCCCCCAAGGCTCAGGAGATGGGGAGGGAACTGCTCTGACCTTCCCCCTGGGCTGGACTGGCCTACCAGAGACCTGTCCTCTCTTCAGCAAGAATGGAGCCAAAGCTCCCTTCCCCTCCTTAGTTTGAAGCCCTCTGCCCAGCTCTGTGGCAGCCTCTTTCTGCCCCAGGTTCACTAGTCCCCATTTGCTAGGAACTGCCTTAGCCTGAGGTTCCTTTTCCCTACTCTTATCCCTGAAGCCCATCTTTCTATTCAGTCCCCAGGCTGTAAAAAGCCTTCTCTCTGGTCTTGCCATTTATCTCCTCCCCTGCCCAGATGGAAGCCTCCTAGGCTTCAAATTCTCTAGGGTAATCTGTGCTCCTGACACCCAGACCAGGACTGGCTCACAGTTTCCCTCCTTCCCTATACATCACCCTCCTTCCCTCCTTCTTCTGCATGGGCCAGGTGGGCATCTTCCGCAAATCTGGGGTCAAGTCCAGGATCCAGAACCTGCGCCAAATGAACGAGAGCTCCCCCGACAATGTCTGCTATGAGGGCCAGTCTGCTTATGATGTAGCTGACCTCCTGAAGCAATATTTCCGGGACCTGCCTGAGCCCATCTTCACCAGCAAGCTCACCACCACTTTCCTGCAGATCTATCAGCGTGAGTCACTTCTACTTCTACCCAAATAATTGCCCCATTCTAACTGTTCCTGACTTGGGGCAGAGAAATCTGGTGGCCAGATCCAGGAGCTTATTTATTCTCTGGAGTTGGAAAAGCACTTGGAGAGACACCACATTCTGTTCCCCCAAACCCATTATATGAAAGGGTAGACTGAGGCCACGAAGACAGGAACAGACTTACCTAAGGTCACACTGCACATTGGGAGCAGAACTAGATATAGCCCCCAGAGATATCCTAAAGCCTGACTTTCCTTCCATCTCAGTGGCTCCCCTGGGAACTTTTATGTATTCCTAGAAGCAGAAGGCTTGCTGCAAGTGCCTCTGGGGAGGTAAGGAAGGCCCTTCTGTTCTTCCTTCCTTACAGTCCTCCCCAAGGATCAGTGGTTGGCAGCAGCACAAGCTGCCACCTTGCTGCTCCCCGATGAGAACCGAGAAGTGCTACAGACACTGCTTTACTTCCTAAGTGACATTGCCTCGGCCGAGGAAAATCAGATGACAGCTGGCAACCTGGCAGTGTGCCTGGCACCCTCCATCTTCCACCTCAACGTCTCCAAAAAGGATAGCCCCTCACCCAGGTGAAACAGGGCAAGGGCATGGCAGCGCCAGGCTGGGAGGGTTTGGTCCCACTGGACTCTTGGCCTTTGACAGCTCACATTGCTGTTTTCTGGCCTTACCACAAGGGGACAGTGTGACTTCTCAGGGCTCAGGACTGGTTAGCCACTGTGGAACAGGGCCTTTCCAAAAAACATGGCCTTTCCTGGGAGCTGGAAGCCAGCTTGTCAGCCATCTTGTCTTGTTCCTTGGTGCCATCCTCTCCTCTCTCCCCCTCCCTCCAGGATCAAGAGCAAACGCAGCCTGGTTGGTCGTCCAGGTCCTAGGGACCTGAGTGAAAATATGGCTGCCACCCAGGGCCTATCACACATGATCAGTGACTGCAAGAAACTTTTCCAAGTGAGTAAGCACAGGTCATGGTGTCTGCTTACCAGACTTTTGAGAACCAGTCAGGCCTGACCTTTGCACCCCAAGTCAGGGATAGTGCACAACCTGTCACAGATATTTCCAGTAGCTCCCCCACAAGGATTCTCCTCAACCTCACTGCCTCATCACTGCCCTGAACACAAACCTGACAGATCTCATGGGGTCTCCTGCTCCCCATGGCCCCATCCCTGTGTGTTTGTGCCCTCTCAGGTGCCCCAGGACATGGTGGTGCAACTGTGTGGCTCCTACAGTGCAGCTGAGCTCAGCCCTCCCGGCCCAGCCCTGGCTGAGCTCCGGCGAGCTCAGGCCGCAGGAGTGAGCCTGAGCCTCTACATGGAGGAGAGTGTGCAGGAGCTGCTGCGGGATGCTGCTGAGCGCTTCAAGGGCTGGGTGAGCGTGCCAGGACCCCAGCGCACAGAACTGGCTTGCAGGAAGGTAGGCACCATGCTCCCCATAGTTGCCATGGGGCTGGAAGCTGGCATTGTGTAGGCAAGAGGGCTGAGGAACCTAAAGGAAGGAATCATGGGGAGCTGCTATGCCAGCCTCACTGGGCTTGGTCCTGATACTTAGAGGATGTCAGCCAGCCAAGCAAGTACCTTAAGGAATCAAAAACCAAGTAAAACCCAGGGGTCTCTCTCAGGGACCACATTCCAGAATTCTTTACCAGAACCCCCATTCCAGGCACAAATACTCCCTGTCCACAACCAAGCTGAACTTGCACTTCCACCTTTGTGTGTCTGCTTAGGGCAGCTTTCTGACTTGACTAGCCTGCTCCCAAGCATGCCATTGCTAATGCTATCTAAGTGACATTCTTAGGGGGTTGTCCACTTGTCTCCCAGTCCCTGGATCTTGAACAACCTGTGCTGGGACATGTGACATTCTCTAAGTCTCCTCCTTCATCCAGAGCCTTCTGTCATGCCCCAGAGTGGAGCTAATTTTTCTCCATGCCCCTCCCAGCATTGGGCTGCACTCTTTCTTGGCTGCTGTTTCTGTGTAAGATGGCAAGTTTGAAGTTTCCCATATATAAAATCGTCATGATGAAGCCTTCCTTATGGAATTGAGGATGGAGGGACCTTGCACAGTTCCTAGTACATACAAAAGGCTGTGTTAATGACTGCTTTTGCCATCGTGCACATATTTTACTTCCCATGCCAGATGAAGAGTCCCTTGAGGATGATCACTACCTTCTCTTCTTGCTCACTTTTAGAAATTTCAAGCACTATTCCCAGTCATAGTAAGGCCCAATAAACCTCTGGGAATGTGTGACATGTCATCTCTTTGTGTTCTTGAGAAGGCTGAGAAGTAGGAATCCAGAAAAGACGGGGAAGACAGAGCATGGTCCAGCCTGTCTGGGTCCAGCTAGGGTTAGCCAGGGTAAACTGCAGTCTTCCTTTGTCAGGGGCTGGAGCAAGGGAAACCCTGGGCCCTGCGGTTGGAGGCCTGGCTTGCAGGATGGAGAAGGAGTTCTCTGTCCCTGACAGCTGGCCCTATCCCTGCCACCATGGTTTGCAGGCACCAGACGGGCACCCATTGCGTATGTGGAAGGCGTCCACAGAGGTGGCAGCCCCTCCAGCCGTGGTGCTACATCGTGTCCTACGGGAGCGGGCCCTTTGGGATGAGGACCTGCTTCGAGCCCAGGTGCTGGAAGCCCTGATGCCAGGGGTGGAGCTGTACCACTACGTCACCGACAGCATGGCACCCCATCCTTGCCGTGACTTCGTGGTGCTCCGGTAAGGGGCTCTAGCTGCCACCCTGCTGTGCTTGGGAGACCCAAGAGGTGGTGTGGGAGCCAGCACCAGGAATCTGAATGGGCGTTCTGTCCCCACAGAATGTGGCGCTCTGACCTGCCTCGCGGGGGCTGCCTGCTTGTCTCCCAGTCCCTGGATCCTGAACAACCTGTGCCGGAGTCAGGGGTGCGGGCTCTCATGCTCACCTCCCAGTATCTCATGGAACCTTGTGGCCTGGGACGCTCGCGCCTCACTCACATCTGCCGTGCTGACCTCAGGTACCAGGCCTGGGATGGCCTGCCTCAGCCCTGTGGCCCTGACCTCCTCCCTTGCCTCTGAGCTTACTTTATGTCTCATGCCATTGATTCCAGGATGGACATCAGGTCCCCAGGTGGGGATGATCTGGGTGGGGGTCAGGTCATTTATTCCTTCCCCTTGGTGAAAGCTTATGCCTGGTTTCTTCTGCCTTTCTAGGGGCCGTTCTCCTGACTGGTACAACAAAGTCTTTGGGCACCTCTGTGCTATGGAAGTGGCAAAGATCCGGGATTCCTTCCCCACGCTGCAGGCAGCTGGCCCTGAGACAAAGTTGTGAGGCTTGGGCCGGCATGGCACAGGCCCCCTGTCACCAAGGAAGTGAAAGGGAATAAGAACAGACGCCCCCCCCCCCCAGAGGCTGCAGCCAGCAGCAGAGTTAGGCCCAGGTGGCTCTGCTGCCTTCCTAAAGTGCCTTTGCATGCACAGGCCAGGGTGGGGAGGGTTTCGGTGTCCCCCTCCACTCTATCTTCATGCCCAGCACTGCATTCTGCTCTCCCAAGAAAAGACAATCATATTAGTAGCAGGAAGACTGCTGCTGTCCATCACCTGCTCAGTAAGCCACAACAGTCCCCCACCTGAAGGGAGAAAGAGGTCAAGAGCACTTATGGTCCCAGCTCTCTGCCAGACTGAGAGACCAAGCCATCCTGTTTGGTGCTAGGATCCTTTTGAGGTTGGACAGGAGGTTCTGGTCCTGCCTTTGGGGTCAACATTGGCCCTAAACTGGCCATTCCAGAAATGGAACTAGAACACATAGGCAGAGGGGAAGAGCATGGGACAGCCCCAACCACCATAAGTTGTTTGGTTTATGTAAATACGATGCCAATTTTTATGAGGCTGATTTAGAGTGGGTACTGACAGGCCCCTAGTAGGTGACATGACGATTTGGGATAGCTTGAGACATGAAGGTGGACAACCTTCCTTTCTCAAGTCTCAAGAGACCAATGAACCAATCTCCCTTGGCTTGGGCTCCACATTTTATCTGCCACTTCCTGGGGTCCCGGGTACCCTTTGACCGTGCACTGCCATGTCTGCAGAGTAAACAAGTTCACTCCCACCACACAGGCCAAGTCAAAGTACTTAGTGGCAGAAAGACAAGTATCTATGTCCCCATCCCTTTTGCTTATGATAGTGGGCTAACGTAATAGCCCTTTCTTGGTCCAGTGAGATAGTGGGCTAACGTAATAGCCCTTTCTTGGGCCAGTGAGATGGAAAGGCCCATTTTAACCAGCTGGGGCTTTATCCAAACCTGATCAGTCCTACTCACTGGCCAGCTTTGCTGACATGGAGATCCAATTGCCATTCAAAGACCCACTGGTGCTTTATTTTTCTTTCTGCTAAGTAAACTGGAGTGGGATGGGTCCCAGCCACCATTGTAATTTTTGAGTTTATTTTATTTGTACCTATAAATACTGTACAGTCAGAATATATATGTGTATTTGTATGTGTACATATAGATACATATATACATATATATGCACACACATATACATGCATATATATAGTTTCTCCTAAATGGGTTATAATCTCTAAGTGGGAGCAAGGGTCTGGAAGGTCTCAGGGCAGGACAGTTCCTATGGGAGGGGAGAGGTGGAGAGCAGGGTAAAGAAGAATCCCTTGGCAGAACAATAAAGCATTACTAGAGATGCACTCTGGCTCTGTGCTGTCTTTGCTGAGACAACTGGTTAGGAACTGGGCATGGGTTGCACTCAAGTTCACAGGTCAGGAGTGAGCATTTACCTCACCTTCTCGCAAGCCCCAGCTCATTGATTTTAGGACTTGGGTGAAGCTGTGGGAGCAATGAGGAGGGCCTCAGTTCTTGTCTTGAGGAGGTAATGGGGGAACAGAACTTGAAAAAGCCAAAGCATGGGCAGACACTGCACACCCCATCTTGTGACCTGGCTGGCATTCCCAGATGCCATGTGGGTAGCATCCTTGTCAGGGAAAGCTGCTGTCAACAGGCAAACATTCTGGGGAGAGCAATTGTTTAACACCAATGCTGGGTATCCTTAACAGTAGCCCTAGGAAGAGATCAGCTTGGGTAAACTCCTTCCTTCCTCCCTCTCCTACACACCACCCATACAAAGGTTGAAGTGGAAACGGCCACCAGGCTTGGGGTCCCTGTTCTAGCCATAAGCCATGCATATCACTTAGCCATTAGGTTACATTCTGAGAAATGTATTGTTAGGTGATTTTGTTGTACAAATGTCATAGAGTGCACTTACACCAACTAAGAGAGCTATGACATCACTAGGGGCTATCTTATGGGACCGCCTTCCTATATCCAGTCCATCGATGACTGAAGCATTATACAGTACATGGTTGTATAGGCTTCCTGGAGTCGAACTTGGCACCACTTCTTATTATCTCTGAGACATTTTGTAATCATCTCAGGTAGTTACATAGCTAGTTACCCAGGTGGCCAGGCTAGCTACACAGTCTGCTAAGGTGTGTGTCCATAACTCCTCCAGTGGGTCTCAAACTTTCATGAACATCAATATCACCCCGAGAACCTATTACAACATGGATTGCTGGGTTCCACATCCAAGATTTCTGATTTCATGAGCCTGGCATGGAGCCTGAGAATTTGCATTTCTGGCATGTTCATAGGTGATGCTAATGCCATTGGTTCTGGCATCAGCTTTGTGTTGCTGTGACAAGATTACCTGAGAAAAACAAAGGAGAAAAGATTTATTTTGGCTAATGGTTTCAGTTCATGGTTTATTTTGCTCCATAGCTACATGCCTAAGGCAAGACAGAACATCATGTAGGATGAGTGCTCACTTCCTGAGAAGAAGAGGGAGAAAGAGATAAGGTGGTGAGAAAGGACTGGGGATGAGACATATCCTTCAAAGATATGCTCCCAATGATGCACTTCCTTTAACTGGGCCTACCCCAAGAGCTCATTTAGCTAGGAACACATCAGTTCCACCAATGTGGTAAAAGTCTTCATGATCCAATCCTTTCCTAAAATCCCCACCTCTGGACATTGCTGCATTGAGGATCAATCCTCTGGTTCTCAATGAACCCTTGGGGGACATGGACCCTTGGGTGACACTTTATATCTAAACTATCCAGGCACTATACTTCAAAATCCACTGATCTTGAGAATTTTGATGATAATTATGCAAACTCCACTCAACTGAATTCAAATCATGTGTTTGAAATTGCCCTCAGTCCCACACACAGTACCTGCAGGCCAGGGACTCAAAGGCTTAAAGTCATTACCCCTTTCTAGCCATGTGTCTTACTTACCCTCACTGAACTTCAATTTCCTCATCTTTAAAATGGAGATAATACCACCTTATGAGGAGGTTATGAGTATTCAACTACTTACCAAGTCCTCATGAAGTGGTAGGTCACCTTGATGCCATTGTCTTATTAATAATTCTACACATCTTCCTTTGTTACATAGAACAGAGCCCACTGCTAGGTGTGGGCAGAAGTGAGCTCAGGAAGGAAGTTCTTCAGGAGAAAAGGTCAGAAAGGGTACTTCCTGTATCACTCCTTAGTCTTTCCAGAGAATCTGCTTCCAAGATCCTCCTCTATTTCATTGATGACTGTTTAATTTTAATAAAGCATCCTAGCTGGGTGCAATGGCACACACCTGTAATCCCATAGGCTCAGGAAGCTGAGGCAGGAGAATCAAGAGTTCAAACCAGCCTCAGCAAAAGCCAGGCACTAAGCAACTCATTGAGATTCTGTCTCTAAATAAAATACAAAATAGAGCTGGGGATGTGGCTCAGTGGTCAAGTGCCCTGAGTTCAATCCCCAGTACCCCCAAAAAACCAAATAAATAAGGCTTCCCATTCCTTTCCTGGAAAACTATAAGAGTTTCAAATTGTAATTCATATGTAGCCAGGCAGTTAGTACAGATAAGCAAAGCATGCTGGGTAAAGGCCATAGGAATTACAGAGTGTATGTCCCATATAAATTGGGTAGAAGGTATTCCCTTCCCATCCATTATAGACAAATAGGAATATAGACCCAGATCCAGATAACCACTTCTGCTTTTTCCAGGGGATCTAGAAGTCCAAACATTTGTATAAAATCGGCACATTTTAATTTTAAATGATTCATTACAAAATAATTTAAGCTAGAATATAACAGGCCAAACACACAAGCATGAATAGATCCTGATTTGCACCTAATACTCCTATTCTGGAACCACATTTGCAAAATGATGTAACCCTCCCCCAGAGTCATGGTCAGACATGCCATCCATCTTGGACCCAGGTCCTGTGCAGAGTAAGGGGCTGCCCAGTACTTCCCATACTCACAGCACAGAAACCTAATGGCTATGGCATGTAGGCTCAAAGCAGGAGTGCATACACACTATGGAATATTTGCCCACCTAGGTGATACAGGCAATAATCCAGACATGGATGTGAGGAAGCAGGTTCTAGAAGGTTGTTGTCTGTGTGGGGCTTTCAGTTGTGCACAGTGGTGGAAGCACTAAAGTAACTATTTGGGCTAAAGAAAGATTAAAAGCTGGGACTATGGGCAAAGGGAAAGTGGCAGTGCTAAGAGCCAAGCTTTAGTAGAGTCCACACGGGGGCGCTGCTGCTCTGTGTGGGAATGTGGCCACAGGCAACAGGAAGCTGCTTGGATTCAACCCTAGCCTCTACCCCTGCCTCCAACTCTTCTCAGTGTGCCCTAGTGTCTATTCCTTTTTACTTCACATGGTCCCCCAGATCCTGTCCTTTCTCTTGTCCCCTTAGCTCTCAAGCTCTTACCCCCTCCATCACAGAACCCTTGAACTTCTATCCCCTTCCCTCATCCAGCTCATTCCTAGGGATGGGAGAACTTCTTTCCAGGTAGAGATTTACTGTCTAGTTCATCTCCCAATTGCACAAGTGAATATATGTCATAACAGGCAAGGGGAGATAGTAGCTCAAGGTCATGAGGCAGCAAGAAGCAGTGCTGTGATGGAACCTATGTATGTTGATATCCAAGTGTGCCCTTTCCCATGTGACAATTATGGATTCAATAATGTGTGTGTGTGTGTGTGTGTGTGTGTGTGTGTGTGTTTGAAGTTAATAAACATGTAGGGAAAATAAAGCAAGAAAGGAGGATAAGGAGTGTTGGTGGGCAGTAGTGGTTGTTCTTTTAATAGGGCAATTATAGGATAGGGTGACATTTGCTAAAGGTGAAGAACAAGAAGACAGGAACCATATGAAGACACAACATGTCAGGCCTTGGAGGGTCAGATGTGAACAAGACTATCATATATGTGGATGCTAATACACAAAAAGGGGGAAGGAAGAACAGAAGTTCATTGGATTAAATAAAGGGGAAGGAAGAGAAGGGAGGGAGGATAGGAACAGGAAAGACAGTGGAATGAATCGGGCATAACTCTCCTATATTCATATATGAAAACATGACCAGTGTAACTCCATATCATGTACAGCTACAAGAATGGGAAGTTATACTCCATGTATGTGTGATATGTCAAAATACACTCTACTGCCATGTAGAACTAAAAAGAACAAATTTTAAAAAGAAGACTATCATAGTGATAGTACCTGGGGTAGGGTGATGGCTCAAGTCTGTCTGGAACAGTTCACACAGGCCCACAACATGGAGAAAAGCTCTGTGCCTTTCCAACATACTCAATGTGAGGCATGAGAACACAGCTGCAAGTGAATTGGCTTCTCTGAATCTAAAACTTGCTAATCCAGTCCCTGGCCTTCTGGATCCAGCTTCCAGGAAATGTGATCAGGTCCCATGTTTGGGGGAAAAGGAGGGAAGGCAGGTTTGGGGGCAGAAGAGTGGGTGTCAGAATGAAAGCAGGACTTGGGGGTGTGACACCCCTCCTTGGGTGGGTGCATATGTATATTATTTCTGCTTAGTGTCTGTTATGGTTTAAATGTGTCCCCCCAAAGTTCTTGTGTAGATATAACCCCCAAATTCATATATTAATGGTATTTGAAGGTGGGCCTTTGGGAGGTAGTTGGGATTTGATGAGGTTGAGAAGGTGGGACTCCCTTGATAGAATTAGGGGATTTATAAGATGAACTTGGGTGCAGGGGCACACACCTGTAATTTCAGTGGCTCTGAAGGCTGAGACAGGAATATTACAAGTTCAAGGCCAGCCTCAGCAACTTAGCAAGGCCCTAAGCAACTTAGTGAGACCCTGTCTCTAAATAAAAAATAAAAAGAACTGAGGATGTGGCTCAATGATTAAAAAAATATGAAGAGGGGGCTGAGGATATAGCTCAGCTGGTAGAGTGCTTGCCTCACATGCACAATCCCCAGCACCACAAAATTAAAAAAAAAAAGAGGAAAGGAGACTGGAAGTAGAAAGCTTGATCTATCTCACCATGAAATGCCCTCTGCCATGTTATAATGTAGGAAATAGGCCCTCACCAGATGTAGAGCAGACGCTGGCTATGTTAGCTTTCTGTTGCTATGGCAAAATACCTGAGAAAATAAAAATAAAGACATATTTTGGCTCACATATCAATCCATGGTCAATTGGCCCTGTCACTTTGGGCCTAAGGTGACACAGCACATGATGGTGGGTACATGTGATGGAGGTCTGTTCATCTTGTGACCTCTAAGAAGCAAAAAGAGAGGGGGGAGGGGCCAGGATTCAAAAATCTCCTTCAAGGACACACTCCCAGTGACCTAACTTCCTTCCAATAGGCTCCATCTCCTAAATGTTCCATTCCCTCCCAATAACATCACAGGCTGGCAACCAAGCCTTTAGTACATGGGCCTTTGGAGAGCATTCCAGATCGAAACTATAGTACTAGTGGTGCCATACTCTTAGAGTTCCCAGCCTCCAGAACCATAAGCCAGATAAACCTCGATTCTTTATACATTACCCAGTTTCTAGTATTTTGTTATAGCAACTGAAACAAACTAAGACAACATCCAAGACCCTCCCTACCCTCTTGGCTCCCAGATCCCCCAGAGCCTCAGACTCCACCATTCTGGAGATGCCTCCCTCCTCACTCCCCTTGAAATATCGCAGGGCCCTCTTTGGTCCCTAGCTACTGATTGGTTTTCATTCCACTTCCTCCTTGATAAGTTGGCTCCATGGCCATATCTTCTTTTTTGAGCCGCTCCTTCCTCCTTACTCAGAGATCTCTTTCCAATTCTTTGACCACAGCTACTTGGATTGCTTTCCTGCCCCTTCCTCCACCTCTCTTCTCCTTCTGTCCTGTCCCAATGACAGGTATTCCTCAATATCCTTCCTTCTGCTTCTCCTTCCTGCCTCACCTTGCTCATTAGGAAGCTTGCTGGCATCCATCATTTCAGTTTGTGCCTCTGTGCAGATGTACCTCACATCATCACTGAGTCCCCACCTGTTCCTTAGCTCAAGATGTTCTTTCCCATTGCATGAATGGATGGTTCCACTGGAGGCCCCACCTGCAGATCCAACTCAACAGGCTGCAGCCAAGTGCATCATCTTCCCCACACTTTCTGCTTCCCCACAGCCTGCTCTGTCTCTGTTGGTGACACTGGTCACTTTCTTGGCTGCCCAGCACTGATCCCCAAATATACCACAATCCTTTCCTCCCACGTACCCTTCTCAATTGATGCATGATGGAACCAAATTCCTACCTTCCTTTTGCACACATGCTAGTACCTGAGGGATTAGCAGGAGGTAGATAATAAACACATACCCAAGCTAACTTCAGCTGTGCTAAGGGCTAGGAGGGCAGGGTGAGGTAGTAATGAATAGATTGTCACTTCAATAGGGTGGCCAAGGAGAAACTCTCTAAAGAGGTCTAGAAGGCCTGAATGAGGAGAAGAAATTACCTAGGCAAATATCTAGGAAGAAAATTTCAGAGTGGAGGAAATAATGAGCAAGTGCAATGGCCTTGGGGAGTGAGATTGATGCTTTCAAGGTCAAGAAGTCAGTAGGGCTGCAATGGAGGGATCAAGGGCAGAGAGGGAGAAGAGAAGGCCAGTGTGGAGGGCCCCTCCCCACAAAGCTAGGTAGGCCCTAATGTGGAACTTGCTTTGTCCTGTCTACTCACTATGCACAGCGTGTCCTGTACCAGCCTCTGTTCTCAATGTCAGAAGGATTCCTCTTATGTGTTATTCATTTCAATCTCAATTTCAGAGAAAGTCTCTGATATGATTCAGTTGTGAGGTGTCCCCCAAAAGCTCACCTATGAGACAATGCAAGAAGGTTCAGAGGAGAAGTGATTGGGTAGTGAGAGTCTTAACCCAATCAGTGAATTAAGCCCCTGATAGTGATTAACTGAGTGCTAATTGAAGTGGTAAGGTGTGTGGCTGGAGGAGGTGGGAATTGGGGTATGGCTTTGGGTATATACTTGTATCTGGCAAATGGAAACCTCTCTCTCTCTGCTTTCTGATCATCATGTGAGCTGCTTCCCTCTGCCACACTCTTCCAGCATGATTTGATGCTGCCTCACCTCAAGTCCTGAGGAATGGAGCCTGCTGTGTATGGATTGAGACTTCTGATACCGTGAGCCCTTAAATAAACTTTTCCTCCTCTTTGATTGTTCTGGTCAGATCTTTTAGTTACAGCAGCAAAAAAGATGACTAAAACAATCCCTTACCTACTTTTCCTCTTTTCCTGCCTATTTCCATCTATGTTGGCCAGGGGAATTTTTTCTACAATCCAGTATCATTGCATAGCTTTCTGGGTTAAAACCCATCATTTCTTTTACCTCTCTGCAACTGACTTTCAAACCAGGGCATTCATGACCTCACCATGTGGCCTCGACTTGCTCACCAACTTTATCCTCCCCTTTAGATCCCTTCTCCAGCCATGTCCCAGGCAGACTCTTTGAGTTCCCTCTGTCAGGAGTGGAGGTAGGACTGCTCTTGGACTCGGAAGACCCAGGTTCTATGCCAGCTGTTAGGTCTTAGCTGTGGGGCTGTAGGCAAATTATTTAACCTTTCAGGGCCTCAGTTTCCCTGTATTTAAAAGAAAGCCCTGAGGGCTGGGTGCCATGGCACTCACCAGTAATCACACCTATTCAGGATGCTGAAGCAGGAGGATTCAAGTTTAAGGCCAGTCTTGGTAACATAGGGAGATCCTGTCTCAATATATATATATATCAATGAAGAGTGTTTAAGTATGAAATGCTAGGCTCAATCCCAGCACTGCAAAAAAAAAAAAAAAAGAATTCTTTTTTTTGTAAAGGCTCAGAGAGATGCATGTATTACTTAGCAATGAAGCTTGTCTATCATAAAATGTTATTACCGTACCCAGAGGTTACTATATTTTAATGCCTCCTTAAACCCCACCAATCTGGTAATGGTCAACTCAAATACCTCTCCACCAGGAAATCATCTCTGAAGCTTCTTGCAAGAACTGATCTCTCCCTTCTCTGAACTCAGAGTCATTGACCCACTGTCATTTGCATCTCTTTCAAGGGCTCCATCTAGTTTATGCCTCCCCTGAGAATCCTTGAGTACTAATCACAGGGCCAGTCTTCTCCTTAGCCTGGTAGTACACAGGGTCAGGGACGTTACAGACTTCATACCTGATTCTTTCATAGTGCCCAGCTCAGGGAGGTAGGGGTTTCCAGAAGAAAGAATCTGTAGCCACACAGAGGCAAGTTCAAATTGTGGCTCTGCTACTTATTATCACTTTGTTTTCAGAACTTCAGTTTTCTCATCTGTAAAATGGGTACAGGACGGCCTACCTTGCTAGACAAGATCCTATAAAAGTTGTGTGATGCACCTAGCACAGAGCCCAGCACAGTCATAGCCAGAAAGTGAGTACTGTTAATTGCTCTGACTCATTCATTCCAGAACTTCCTCTACAAGGTCTTCCCCACACTTGGCACGTTCTCCTTACCCTTTCTAAGGTTCACAATGTTCAAGCCTCAGCTAGCCTTTCTGAAGCAACCAACCCCTGAGCTCTTTAAACACTTTCTGAGGGGGCATTTGTCACATAAATGTATTCTCCAATGTACAAGTCAGTCTCCTGGCATAGGCGGTGTACATCAAGAACAGGGAGAGGTAAGAGTCATCTCTTTGGCCCCAGTGGCCAGCACAGAGTCTGATCTAGAAGAACCTATATCCAAGTTGCTCAGGGAGGGTGTGCTACATGCAATAGATATGTGTGTAGGAGCAGAGACATGAGAGGACACAAGGTGGGGACTGTGGAGATGGAACAGTACACTATTGCTGGAAGGAGCCTAGGGAAGGGTAGGCAAGGATGGCAGCCAATCTCCTTCCACTGCCCAAGAGAAGACACATGGAGACAGACTGCCTGCTGTGTGCCAGGCACCACGCCATAGACCTGCCTGCAAAGGATGTCCTGTCGACCTCAAAAGTCCCCTGTGAGGTATTAGCATCCCTTTTTTCCAGATGGAGATCTGAGTGTCCTAGAGGCAGGCAACTTGGACTTCAGCCCAAGCTCTCAAACCTGTCTTCTCTACACTGGAGGAGACTCTGCCTTCCTGCCAGGAATTTCAGGAGTGGGTACAAACGGAGGAGGGACCCAGGAGTGGTAGCTGAGAGCAACTGAGCAGAGGAGGAACTGTGTTGAAATGTAGGTGTTGGGGGAAAGCTGACTGAAGAGAAGCAAGGCCATGGTGCTCCGTGGAGGCTGCTGTAGTCCTCCCCAGGGCACCACCACAGTGCCAGTTCTGGATTCTGGCCATGGTCAAGAAGGGCCCTGGGTTGCCAGGATACCTCTAAAATGCAGGTGATGATGGGCCTGAGATGGAGCAGAGTCCAGGGCCACATATGAGTTTTCACTTTTTTTAGAGACAGGGTCTCACCATATTGCCCAGGCTGACCTTGAACTCCCAGGTTGGAATAATCCTCCTTCAGTTTCACAAGTAGCTTGGATGGAGATGCATGCCACTGCACCTGGCTGGTATATGAACTTTCATTGACCCTAGATACTTTTGCTCATGTAGGCCCCTTCCTCCATAAAGAATATTCAAATTGTATTTTATAATTGTATTGATATAAAGACAACTATTATTTAGTCTGTGTTCATATTATATAGTGGTTATTTTTAAAAACAATTTTGGTAGTTATAGATGGACATATACCTTTATTATATTTATTTATATGTAGTGCTGAGGATGGAACCCAGTGCCTCACACATGGTAGGCAAGGGCTCTGCCACTGAGCCACAACCCCAGCCTCTGTTCTACCCACTTTAACACAAATGTCTGTCATGGTTACCCTAAGCCTGTTTTACTTTTGCATGTTAGAAGTATCAGGAAAAGATAACTTGTCTCTTTAGTTTCACAATTCCACAGATGGAGAGGAATTATGCTGTGGCAGTTGTACTTAAAACATTATACTCAGGAGCCTTGTTTGTACCCGATTTAATTGATTTTGATGATGAGAGTTTGGATGTGAGATAGCACTGTATTTTTAACTTTTTTTACTTGTAGATGGACACAATACCTTTATTTCATCTATTCATTTTTTAATGTGGTGCTGAGAATGGAGTCATGTGCTAGGCAAGTGCTCTACCAGTGAGCCACAACCCCAGCCTTCTATCAATGATTATAATATATAAATGCTTCCTCCTAGTGTTAAAATAAATTAAAATGAAAACTTTTTTGTGGGTCCTAGGTAGTGGGCCTACTGTGCCTAATGATAACTTGGCCCTGACAGAGGCCAGCACAGAGATTTCAAGAGGGACAATGGACGAGGGAAGGGCTGAGGCTTGGGGAAGCTAGAAGCCTGTCTCTACACTTGGGTGAAGTCCGTTAGCAGCCTGACTGCAACAGCAGCCCCTGCCTCCCTTGACAGACTGTAGACACTTCTCATTTCTCAAGTCCACTGCAACCTTGTTTCCTAGTCCAGAGTTCTTGCAAGCAAATTCCTCTCAGGGCTTCCAATTGGCTCCTATGACCTTGGGCAAACTCCTTACTATTGAATGAGAGCAGTTCATGGCACAGGGCTCCTGATGGGGAAGGGATAGAGCAAGGCCTGAGGAAGCTCTAGGGTAGGTCCCAGGAGTCTCAGCTTCTCTCTTCCGAGGGGAGAAAAAGAGCTGGCACCAGACTGAGGCTGGCCTCCTGCCAGCCAGCACCCCACAGGGATAGGGGACAGCTGAATCAGTGGCTCCAGCTTGTCCATGCAGTGGTACACATTGTCCAGGTCATAGAAAAACACCATCATAAACAAGCACAGGAAATGGCCATGTCCTGACTGTGACAACTTTATGGCAAGGGGAAGCAGAAGAGATGGTGAGGGGAATGAGATAGGGATTAAGAGGGTGGGGTGCTAAGAAGGAGACGGGCTTCCTGGGGACCCAGGGAAAGGAGGAGACACCACGGAAATTAAAAACAACCTCAGTATGTTTGACACAGTTCACCCATCTGTTTAGATACTCACAGAACTTTGTTTTTTTAATCCTCATTTTAGAATCAGGCTCAGAAAGATGAAGGAAAGAACTTGCCCAACTTATATTCAGCTAGTTAGTGGTGAAGCTAGATTTGAACAAATCTTGTCTGTGTGATTTGAAAGTGTTGGGTGGGTGGGAGATCAGTCCTTGAGGTGGCGGCAGGAAGGTTGGTGGTAACTGAAAGAGAAGTGCCTTTTCTCTTGTTTTTTTACCCATTTTGAGAGCCATGGGTCAGTCTCTGCACTGCCTCCCAGTTTTTTATTTATTTCCAATAGGTGGATATCAGCAGACTAACATTTATTTAGTGCTTACAGTATGCTAAGCATTCATACATTTTAACATACTTTCCTTCTCTCACACTTATTGGGCACTTATTATGCCAAGCACTCTTATGTATTAGCTCATTTACTTTTCATCACAATTCTCTTATTCATTAACCGAATTCTATGTTTAAGAATGAAATTACTCAAATTTTATGGACGAAAAAAAAAAAAAAAGAAACCAAGAGGTAAAGGATCTCAACAGGTCACAGAGCTAGCAAATGAGGGAGCCCAGATTTGAAGCTTGTTCTGGCAGATTCCAAAGACCAAAGAAAGAATGGGATTGGGCAGGGTGATGGGCATTAGAACCAGTGAAATGAGCTCATGGGAAAATGAATCATAGTCCTAAAAGGATCAACAAATGACCGAGCCTAGTTTTCACCTGGAGGGTGGTAAGAAGTGTTTTCTTATGGCTATGGAGAAAAGAGAGGAAGTAGGCTTAGGGCTCAGATGGAAAAATTGAGGTTGAAGTTAGAAAGAAGTCCCTCATTATGTGGATCATGAAAACACCCCTTTATCTGATGTACTTCACTTGGGAGTCATGGGGCTTATGCAAAAAAAAAAAAAATGACTTCCTTGAGGCTTGGAGGAAGAGTGAGAATTTGGGGAGGACACGCAAAGGAATCAGCTTAATTGCTTGGCAAAGATGTTCTGAGGTCTTCCTGTAGAGATCAGCCCATGGATACAGGTGAAGAGGAGAAGAAACAGATTTGTGCTCCACAAATCTTTCCTACTAACTGCCCCCCCCCCCGCCAGGCCTAGTCTGGCCCTATTTCTGTATTTGATGTTTACAAAGCATTGGCAAATTTACCTCTTTTTTTCTTTCTTTCTTTCTTTTTTTTTTTTTTTTTGGTGTGTGTATGTGTGTTGCTGAAAATTGAACCCAGGGACAGATTTACTACTTAATATGTCTGGGACTTAGAGGCTGAGATCCTAGGAAGGCTTTGTACTTCCTAGTCCCCTCACAAGATAGAAAGTTAGAGAATAGTGACACAGTGCTACAGCGTCACAGAGTGAAGCACCTCACAAGATGAGAACTTGGTTTCCTGGGAATGGTAAGAGAGGAAGGGCAACAGGAGACTACTACAACTTCATGTTACATAAACTTCTTCAATCTAAGCCTTATAGCAACCCCAGGTGCTTAAGCTTTATAGGTCAGTGATACTGAGACCCAGTGAGGGCTAAAATATGAAAAGAAACATGAGAGATGTGCCAGAGTGGCAGAGAAGATTAGAGGAGGACAAGATTTCATCCTAATATGTTGGTGCAGAGGTATTGCATCAAAGTAGCATTTAGAAGACTAGAATAGTGCCATCACCACAAAAGACAGGAACAGGATTGGGGGGATAGAGAGATGCCATGGAAAAAGTATGAGCTATGAGCTACAGTAGGCTTGAAAGGGTAAAGTTTCTAAGCTGCAAAGCCTGAGTTAAAAAGTAAAGGACTAGGCATTGTAAAGTTTCTGAACTGCACACAGAACCTGAAATTCCTGAGGCAGTTAAGACAATGCCCGGTACTGACCATTTAGTTGTTTAATAACCTAGGACCCTGTGCAGTTTGGCACGTAGGCATTCAGGGCCCAAACCAATCACTTTGAATGTATCCCCTCTTTAGGAATGACCAATCAACCCCGCCTGACCTGTTCCCGCCAATGAATGTGCTAATCATGTATGAGAGTTGTTGTTCAATTTTCCCGCGCCTCATGATGATTTGTTCTGATGTATGCAAAGCCCCCGCCCTCCCCAAAAAGTGTACTTAAGCACTGCTTAACCTCTGCTCTGGGCTCTTGGCTGCTCTCCCTTCTTGAGTGAGCACGGAGCCCCAGCATGCTGGATTGGATCCTCAATAAATCCCCTTTTGCTGATTGCATGAGCCAGTCTCTTGGTGGTCTCTTCCTCCGACGTTCGCGGGACCCTTACAGGCTGTTTTAGTCATCTTTTTTTGCTGCTGTGACTAAAAGATCTGACCAGAACAATCATAGAGGAGGAAAACTTTATTTGAGGGCTCATGTTTTCAGGGGTCTCAATCCATACTCAGCTGGCTCCATTCCTCAGGGCTTGAGGTGAGGCAGGACATCATGGCAGAAGAGTGTGGCAGAGGGAAGCAGATCACATGATGATCAGGAGGCAGAGAGAGAGACTCCACTCACCAGATACAAAATATATACCCCAGAGGCATGCCCCCAGTGTCCACCTCCTCCAGCCACACCCTACCTGCCTTCAGTTACTATCCCTGTTAATCCTGTCAGGGGATTAATTCACTGATTGGGTTAAGACTCCCACAACCCAATCATTTCTCCTCTGAACCTTCTTGCATTGTCTCACATATGAGCTTTTGGGGGACACCTCACATCCAAACCATAACATTAGAAGGTAGGAGAGCACAGGTTCTACCTGGTGATCTTAAAGAACTGTGCTGGAAGGAAAACACAGTGGGAACAGAGGTAGGGTGAATTGGCCTGGGGAAGAGAGCCCTACACAATCAGAGGGAGACTGAATTTAATTATCTAGTGCCTAGGTTATGGGGAGCCTTTGAAGGTTTTTGAGGAGGAGAGAGGTAAGGCATAATATTATCCTACCTAAAAAACAAAATAAATCTCTAGTAACTGTCCCTGAACAAATGAAGCTTTATGTCTTGGGATGTAGCTCAGTGGGTGATCTTTTATTTAGCATGTATAAGGCCCAGGGTTCTATCCCCAACACTGGAAGAGAGAGAGAGAGAGAGAGAGAGAGAGAGAGAGAGAGAGAGAGAGAGAGAGAGAGAGAGAGAGAGAGAGAAAGGAGGAGGAGGAGGAGGAGGAGGAGAGGAAAGAAGAGAAGAGAAGAGAGAGAAAGAAAGCCTACAGAACTTACAAGATACAATCAAGTGGACCAATGTACACATCAAGGAAGTTTGAGAAAGAGAAAGGGGCAGAAAGCTTATGTAAAGCAATAATGATTCAAAAACAACTTCCCAATTGGGGAGGAAATAGACATCCAGTTCATAAAGTATAAATGATCCCAAATAGAATGAACCCAAAGAAGTCTATAGTGAGGTACATTATAATCAATTGTCAAAGTTCAAATACAAAGAGAATTTTGAAAGCACTAAGAGAAAAGGGATTCATAATGTACAGAGTGTCTCATTAAGACTGCGAATACATTTATTGCAGGAAAACTTGCAGAAGAGAAAGGAATAGTAAAGTATAAAAACAAAAAATTATTTGCCAACTCAAAATACTATAACCAACAAAATCAGCCTTTGAAAATGAGGAAGTTTAGATAAATTTTTCTCTGATAGACAAAAGGGAAAAAAAAAGGGAGATTGTTTCCACTGGACAAGAAGTGCTAAAGTGAGTTCTTAAAGCTAAAACAAAATGGCACTACTCACCAACATGAAAGCATATAAAATATAAAACTTATTACATGAAGGGGATTATAGAGACAAGTATAGAAGATTGTAATTCTGCAATGGTATAGAATTAAAGCTAAAAAACAAAAATCTATTAATGGATACACAATATACCCAATATAAAAATATGTGAATTCTGATGTAAATAGCATAAAGTATGTGCATGCATGCATGAAAAATAAAAGCATACATGAGATTGAAGTTGTTACCAGTTTGACATAGACTGTTATATATGTAAGAGGCTAATATATGCTTATGGTAAGTATGCATGCATACACACACACACTAATTAAAAACACACATAAAAAGAGGATTCAAATACTACTAGAAAATGACCAACAGAAATACAAAGGAAGACAGTTGGAGAGGAAAAGACAAAAAAAAATACTACAACTCAGAACATAATTAACAAGAAGACAATATCAAGTCTTTTGCTATCAATAATTCTGTTAAATGTAAACGGATTAAAGTTTCCAATCAAAAGAGAAAGAGTGGTTTAGTGGATAAAATATTAAGACCTAACTATATGATGTCCACAGGAGACTTGTCTAGAATTAATGATACACACAAGCTGAAAGAAAACAATGAAAAAATTGATTATATGTAAATGGCAAACAGGATAGCAGGGGTAACTATATTTACATAGGATAAAAAATATTTAAAAATTTAAGTAAAAATTTTAGGTAAAAATGGTCACAAGAGACAAAGAAGGACATTATACAATGACAAAAGAGTCAATTTCCCAGGAAGATATAATAATTATATATGCGACCAGCAATAAAGCACCCAAATATATGAAGCAAACATTCTCAAAACTAAAGAGAGATAATAGACAGCAACATATGATATCAGATTTCAATAACATACTTTCAATAATGGATAGAACATACACACAAAAATTTAAAAAAACATGGAACCTGAACAATATCATAGAATAAATGGACATTATAGACATATTTGGAACATCTCGCTCAACAGCAGCAAAATACACATTCTTCTCCAGTACACATGAAACATCCACCAGGATAGATTACATGTTAGTTAACAAAACAAGTCTTAACAAATTTAAGAAGACTGAAGTCATACAAATATTTTTCCTGACCACAATGGAATGAAACTAGAAACTAAAAGCATAAAGAAAACTAGAAAATTCACAATCTATGGATCAAATTAAAAAATCAAATGAGAAATTAGAAGATATCTTGAAACAAATGAAAATACAACATGCCAAACTTATGGGACACAGAAAATGCAGTCAAAACCAACATGTGGTGGCACACAAATGTAAACCAAGCTACTCAGGAGGCTGAGGCAGGAAGATTGCAAGTTTGAGACCAATCTGGGCAACTTGAGAAGACTGTCTCAAAATATAATAAAAAGCCCTGGGAATATATCTCAGAGGTGAAGTGCTGACCTAACCTGCTAACATGTGTAAGGTACTGAGTTCAATCTCCAGTATCATCTAAAAAACATGCTTTGTTTCTATACATTAACAGTGAAGACAATAATTCCACTTACAATAGCATAAAAAAGAATAAAATATTTGGAAATAAGTGAGGAGGCAAAAGACTTTTCTCCTGACAATGATACTAATCTGCATGCCTTTATTGTGTTTTCTAAATTTTTTATGCAGTGCTAAGGATTGAACCCAGCATCTCATATGAGCTAGGCAAGTGCTCTTGTCACTGAGCTACAGCTACAGCCACAACTATACTAATCTGAAGAAAAAAAAAATCAAGAAGACACAAATAATTGGAAAGATCACCCATGATTAGGGATTCACAGACTTAATATTGTTAAAGTATTCATACAATTAAAAGCAATCTACAGATTTGGTGCTGTCCCCATATCAATGGTGAGAGTGGACATCTTGACTTTTTCCTGATTTAAGAGGAAATGTTGTCAGTTTTCCCCCACTCAGAATGATGTTTGGTTTGGGTTTGTCATATAAAGGTTTGGGTTTGTCATATAAAGCCTTAATTGCACAAGTTTCTTTAGTTTCTTTTGTTTTCTGAAAATGGTGTTGAGTTTTATCAATGACTCTTTCTGCACCTAATAAGATGATCATTGATTTTTGTCCTTGGTTCTATTTATATGGTATATTTTCAGATTTGTGTATGTTGAACCATTCATGCATAGCTGGAATTAAACCATCTTGATCATGGTGTGTGATCTTTTTGATGTATTGTTGAATTTGATTTACAAATATTTTATTAAGGATTTTGCATGAATGTTGATCAAGGATACAGGTCTGTGATATTTTTTCCTTTATGTATCTCTACCTGGTTTTGATATCAGGGTGCTACTGACTTTGTATTTCATGGAATAATTTGAGGAACACTGCTGTTAATCTTTCCTTAAAAATCAGCTGTACAAGCCAGGTGTGGTGGTACATACTATAATCCCAGTGGCTCAGGAGGCTTAGGTGGGAGGATCTCGAGTTCAAAGCCAGCCTCAGCCACTTAGCAAAGTCCTAAGCAACTCAGTGAGACCTTGCCTCTAAACAAAATACAAAAAAGGGACTGGGAGTGTTCCTCAGTGGTTAAGCACCCCTGCGTTCAATTCCTGGTACAAAAAAAAAAAAATCAGCTGTGTATCTATCTCAGCTACTCTTTGTTGGGATCATTTTTATCCCTCTTTCTCAATCTCATTGTTTGTTGCTGATCTGTTTAGGCTTTTTATTTCTTCTCGGTTCACTTTTGGTGGGTTGTATGCATCTAAAAATTTATACATTTCTTCCAGATTTTCCAATTTATTGGAATGTAAAATTTGAAAATAGTCTTCCTTTGAGTTTCAGTGGTATATGTTGTGATATCCTCCATTTTGCCTCTAATGTTACTAATTTTGGTCTTTTCTCTCTTTCTTTTGGTTATGTCAGCTAAGGTTTTATCATTACCCTTTATCTTTACAAAGAACCCTTTGATTAATTGATCCTGTGTATTTTAAAAGTATTTATTTCATTTATTTCAGCTGTGTTCTTTATTATTTCTTTCCTTCTGCTAGTTTGGGGTTTGGTCTGTTCTTGAACTGCATCATTGGGTTATGTATTTAAGATCTTCCTGATTATTTTTTTGTAATCACTCATAGCTATAAACTTCCCTCTGAGTGCTGTGTACGCTGTATCCCACACAGATTTTGGAATGTTGTATTTTCATGCCAACAATTATATGAAAAAAAATATTCAACATCTTTAGCTATCAGGGGAATGCAAATCAAAACTACACTGAGATTCCATCTCACTCCAATCAGAACAGAAATCACCAAGAACACAAATAATGCTAAATGCTGGCAAGGTTGCAGAGAAAAGGGAACTGCACACTGCTGGTGGGAATGCAAATTAGTAGAGTCACTATGGAAATCAGTATGGAGGTTCCTCAAAAAGCTTAAAACAGCACTACCATATGATCCAGTTATACCACTCCTTGGTATTTACCCAAAAGAATTAAAGTCAGCATATTTTACATGCATTCCCATGTTTATCACAGCACAATTCACAAGAGCCAAGTTATGGAATCAGTCTAGGTTTCAATCAGCAGATGAATGGATAAATAAAATATGGCAAATACCACCCAATGTTTATTAGGCCATGATGAAAAATAAAATGATGTCATTTTTAGGAAAAAAATGGATGAACCTGAAGAACAACACGTTAAGCCAAATAAGCTAGACTCAGACAGACAAATATTGCATGTTTTCTCTCATATGTGGAAGCTACAAGAAAGAAGATAAGAAGAACATTGTAAACTTAAAGAGACTATTGTATAGAGGAATGGGATCCATGAGGGGAGGGAGGGAAGGGCAAGGGGAGATAATGTGGAATGAATTTGATCAAACTGTCTTATCAGCATGTATGAATATCCCACAATGAAACCCATCATTCTGTATAATTACTATGCACCAATTAAAATCCCAATGGAACTTTTTACACATATAGAAAAAACAATCCTAAAATTCATATGGATCCAAACTGACCAAAATAGTCAAAGTGATCTTTAGAAAGAGCAAAGCTGGAGTCATCACAATCCTGATTTTAATATACTACAAAGCTATTGTAATTGAAGCAGTATGGTACTGGCATTAAGGAAGACAGACCAATGGGACAGAATAGAGAACCTGGAAATGAGCTCATGTATACATGATCTGATCTTTGACAAGAGTACCAAGAATATACAACAGGGTAAAGACAGTCTTTTCAATAAATGCTGTTAGAACAACTGGATATCCATATGCAAAAGAATGAAATTGGCCCCCATCTTACACCAAACACAAAAATCAAATAAAAAATGGATAAAAGACTACACATAAGACCCCAAAAGTGTAAAACCAGGAAAAAACTGGGGCAGAGCTTCTTGACATTGGTCTTGGTGATAATTTCTTGGATCTGACAAGAAAAGCAAAAATAGATGAGTGGGGTTATATTAGACCAAAAGGGTTCTGCACAGTAAAAGAAACCATCAAATCAGTGAGAATGAAATGGAGAGAAAATATCTGCAAGCCATTTTTCTGATAATAAGTTACAAAACACAAAACATACAAGAAACTCCTATAATTCAATAGCAAAAAAATATCTGATTTTTAAAAAGGGACAAAGGACTTGAATAGGTATTTCTCAAAAAAGTGATAGAAATGACTACTACATGTATGAAGGAATAGTCACCATTACTAATCATCAGTGTTGTGTAAAAGTCATAATGAGATATTATCTCACATGTGCTAGGATGGCTATAAAAAGTTATCGAATGTTGGTGAGGATGTTGAGTAATTAGAAATCTTTCACTAGATTACTGAGGTATAAAATGCTGCAGTCACTGTGGAAAATAGTATGAAGATTTTTTAAAAACTAAAAATACAATGGCCACATGATCCAGCAATCCCATGTCTAGGTACATATTCAAAATAATTGAAATCAGAATCTCATAGAGATATCTGCATCCCCCATCCATTGTAGCATTCATCACCATAGCCAAGATATGGAATCAACCCAAATGTCCATCATCAGATGAATGAATAAAGAAAAAGTGATATAAGAAAGAAAAAAGGGGTATATGCTGATACTATGATATCATTCAGCTTTAAAGAAGGAGGAAATTCTACCACTTTTGGACAACATAAATAAATATACCTGGAGGTCATTATGCTAAATGACATAAATCAGTCTCAGAAAGATGAGATTCCATTTATATGTGTTGTCTGCAATATTCAAAGTCACAGAAGCACAGGATAGAATGGTGGTTGCCAGGGGCTACAGGGGGAGAGAGGAATGGGAAATTGCTGTTCAACTGCTATAAATTTTCAAGTTATGCAATGTAAATTCTACAGATCTGCTGTACAACATAGTCCCTATAATTAGCAATACAGTATGGCTCACTTAAAGTTTTTTAAGAGGGCAGATCTCATATTAAGTATTCTTACCATGATAAAAGACAAAGGGAGCAACAGGAACTTTTGAAGGTGATGGATGTTAAGTACTTTGATTACAGTGATGGTATCCCAGGTGTATTCATATGTATCAACTCATCAAATTATACATATTAAATATGTTTGGTGTTTAAATAATAATTGTACTTCAATAAAACTTTTTAAATAATCAAAACAAAGGAAGTCTTGGCTACTCCTGCCATGTGGGCCATAGGAAAGAGGAGGTGAGTATGTCTGGGTGTGCGGAAGCAGGTGCTGCTTGGGGTCTGAAATCCAGAAGGCTGAGAGCACACATGAGGGCCATTGATATGCATGCTTAAGCAGAACAAAGGGGCACATATCAGGCTAGGAATAGGAAAAGCTAGTCCTCTCCAAAGGGACAAGCCCAGTCCAGATTGTGAGAGCTCTATCTTCCAGTAAGAATATGTTCCAGGCCAGAGACTCACTCTTATGTGGCTAGGATTGTACTCATAAGATTGCCTTTCCCAACATTTGTGGTATGAATTGAATGATGGTGCCCCCTCCAAAATCCATGTTAAAATTTAATCTCCGGTGCCACAGGTCCTTGGGAGGTGATCAAGTCATAATGGGCTTGAGTTTGAAGGGAATGCTCTTTTACCTTCCATCCTTTCCACCATTTTAGAATAGAGGATGAAGCAGCAAGGCACCATCTTGGAAGCAGACATCACCCCTCAGAAGATCCTGCTGGCATCTTGATCTTGAACTTCCCAACCTCGAGAACTATGAGAAATAAATTCACATTATTTATAAATTCCTTAGCCTGTGGTACTTTATTACAGCAGCACAAATAAACTAAGGTTCTGTTACCGTCTAGTGCTTGGTTCATTATCTCCATTCAGCAAAGAATTGAAGAACAGGACACAGAAATAGCAAGCAAGAAGTAGGTTTATTGCAAAGGCGACAGAGATACAGATATAGACTTCACCAAAGAGAAGGGGCCTCAGAGCTGGGAATCTGGTGGGGAGTTTTGGCCTCTTCTGTTTTATGTTTTCTGGAATATTCTTCTTTCATTATCTCCTCCCTTGTCCACTTGCTCCTCACTATTATTGCTTGGTGAGCCCTCTGTCCATGCATCTGTTTTAGTTTGTCTATTGGATCCCCATCTTAGGAGCATCAGTATAGTATCTGTCTGACTGGGTCCCCCACTTGTGTCCATGAGCACTTTTATAAAGCAGGAAATTGACCTCATCAGAAGACCCTGTCGCTGCTCCTTTGTTCTGGCTGTGCCCCCACCTTCCTCACTCACATCTTGCCCTGACTGCCTAAGCCCTTCAACATCTCCCTCAATACTGACTTCCTTTATTAACTTGGCTTCGTCTGTAATACATTTGCAGAAGGAAGGAAATCACTCATAGCCATCCTATACAGGAAAGGCCCTGAAAGAGCTATGGGGCCAATGATCAGATATAGTTATGGAAGTGGTGGAGATCTAAAAGGGTAGAGCAGACTCAGGAGCATGGGGCAGGGCTGGACCTGAGGCTCATGTGGGCCATGGGAGTTCTAGAGGGCCTAGGAGGGCTGGTTTGAATGGAAAGGCAACTTCCAAAGAGTGAATTTGACTTAAGAGAGAAGTACATGGTAAATTCCCAATTAGCCAAGAAAGGCACTGAAGAATTCTTTCTTCAGGAATTCCTCATATGGAATGTTAGTTTTCCTGAAGGCTGCATTTGTCCCGAAGTGTCCTATTGCCTGCTTATAAGAACAACTCTTCAAAAGGGGTCAGATAGTTCACCAGTGTCCAGGGTTGCTGGGGTGGCAGGTGAGAGTAGGCATAGTTCTTTGCAGCACATTCACTTGCTACAGAGACAACTCACATTCTTGGTCCTTAGACCAAGAGTGGGGACTACAAGCTTGCTCATCTTTGTTAAGGAAGGACTTGGTAAAATTTGGGAACCTTGAATGGTAAAAATACAGGGCCCATGGTAGGCTTAAAGACCCATGCAATAAGTAGGGCTTCAGGAATTCCTTGAATCATATTCCAGACCTCAAGTTCATGCTCTATTACCCAAGTTCATATATTCAACAGATATTCTTTAAGCATTTATTATATCAGATTCTGTGCTGAGTTCCAGAGTTCTTCCCTTAAGGAAACCCTTCCAAACCCTAATCTTGGCCTTCTTTCTAGCCACTATAGTTTCCTAATTTCTAACTCTGAGTTCCAGAGGGAAGGAGAAGAGAATACATCCAAATAGATGAGAAGTGCATCATCCAGATGGAGGTAGACCGGGAGCCACAACATCCCAGTGTCTCCTGAGGAGGTGGGTGAGCCCTCAGGTCTTTACCTCTCAGTCTAGTCCCAAGGAGGCAGTGGTAGCAGTTCATGGACAGGGCTCAGAGTACAACCTGACACTCAATATGTTGCCTGAGGGCAGAATGGGAGCCACTTGGTCTGGGGGTTGGCTCACCTGAGTTTTTAGTAAGTTGGGTGCCCCAACTTACTTATTAGTAAGTTGGTCGCTTGCTGTTGTGAGTGGGTTACAGCCTCACTGAATTCCAGTAATTGAAGATTTAATGGCCATTCCTACTGAAACTGAATAGAATATCTTCTATAATATACATTATTTAATTTCAAATTCATTAGCTTGACACATGGAACCTGGGGCAACCTGAGGGATTCCCGACCAGAAGCCTCCATATATTTGCTTTTCTCTCTTTCCCTTTCTCTATCCCCCTCTTTCTTAAGTTGTCTTTCTCCTTTCTTTTCCACTTTCTTTGCCATCTGTCCATCTAGCACTGACTGAGAACCAGCAGGCCCTGTGCTGGGCTCTGGGCCCAGAGTTGAATAAGAGCCAGGTCTTGCCTACAAGGTGCTCAGAATCCCATGAAGGAGATGAATATGGAAACTGTTTCAATACACAGTGTTAATTGACAAATTGGAGAGAGCCTGGAGAGTGAGGGGTGGGCAGTAGGAGGTTTCTTGAAGGAAGTGCCATCAGAGAGTTTTCAAAGGTAAGTAGTAATTAGCCAGGTAATGGGGAGGAGCAAGGAAGGCATTCCAATTCTAGGGGGTGGGGGCAGGCAACATGAGTGGAGATGAGGAACTGGAAGAACCTGGGATGCCAGGTCCCAGACATGCAGGCCAAGCCAGTGTTTCCTAAACTGAGTTCAGCTTAACACTATGTTCCATAAGGAGGCTGGGGTGCAAGAGAGTCTGATGTCAAAGAAATGGGGCAACAAGCTTCTTTTAGACCCCTCTTCTTGGTGAGCCCCAGTACACATTAGCCAAGTCAACATTCAATAATGAGATTTGTTTTTGTTGGGCACAGTGGCACATGCCTGTAATCCTAGCAGCTCAGGAAGCTGAGGCAGGAGGATTGTGAGTTCAAAGCCAACTTCAGCAACTTAGCAAGTCCCTAAGCACCTCAGCAAGACCGTATCTCTAAGGAAAAAATAGAAAAAAGGATTGGGGATGTGGCTCAGTCGTTAAGCACCCCTGGGTTCAATCCTGGGTACCAAAATAATAAATAAGTTTGTTTTACTTTGCTAGGCCCAGCATTTCCCTAATGTATTTGCTCCTGGAACCCATTTTTGTACCTGATCCTGTGAATAATCCCAGGCCATATTTGGGCAATGTTACCATCGACACGAGGGACCTAGCAAAGGGTTTTAGTTAGAGAAGGGTGAGGTTGGACTTAGGTTTCAGAAGACTCCCTCTGGACACTGTGTGGGCCTGAGGCTGAGAGAATAGAACAGGGAGATCAGAAGAGAGATTACTGTCACTGTCCAAGCAAGAGAAATGAGAATCCTGCCCACAGCAAGGGGGTAGCAGAAATAGCCTTTCTTATGTTTGAACTAGGCCTCATCAATGCACTAGATGCCCACCCACAGCCAAGAACTGAGCCCCCTTGTTGTACTGAGTCCCACCCTGGATTTGGTCTCTGCAACTGTCCCAAGCCCAGCCTTGTTCCAGCCTCCCCACCCCAAATTCTCCAGACTGCCCGGGGCACCAGTGTGCTGGCACTAGAAAAAGCTAGATTCCTGCCCTGTCTCCACCCTGAAGCCTTGAAAGGCTGTGGTCCCATGAAGCCCATTGTCCTCCATTCATTTCTCCCTAATGGGACTTGCAACTGGGGTTGGTCTGGCCCCAGGCTCCTTTCTCATGAAACATTTTATGACTTCCCATTAGAGGGACTTTGTTGCAAAGTCTGGCCAGACTGATGGCAGCAATGAAATAATGCAGTCTGGTGGGAAGAGATCTGGGCTAGGAGATGCAAATAGTGGTTCTTTTCCCCTGGAATCAGCCTCATTTCCTCCCTCCAGTAAAGTGTAAGGTCAAAGTCACAGGCAGACATGCTCCATGCCAGGCCATTCCTGTGGGCAATGCTGATGGGCACCTCTCTCCACATCAGCACACTCAGTGTAGACTGAATAAAGCTCCCAGGCCTATAGAGACCTGAGCTGGTCCAAATGCTCATAAAACGAAGTGCAGGGCCAGCGACCTTCAGATACTCACAGGCGCAGGAGCACGCGCATGAGCAGACACATGCACGCACACATGAGCCTGACATTTTGACCTGTCTGCTTTGATGCATCCATTTGGACACCAAGAACATTGTGTTCTGACTGCTTTAATTGGATGGCTTTGACAGAAAGGGATTTTTATAAGGCCTAAAATTAAACCATTAAACTTTCAGCTTAAAAAATGAGCATTATTATCTAGTATTATTTGCAAAGGACATCTTCACCTCACCACTTAACCTCATTCTCTTGGTGACCCTAGCTCTGATGGGGATTGGTGCAGGAGTTCAGGAATGAGGGCCCATTCAGGACTGTTGGAGGAGCCAATCCATTGATAATGAAGACGTGGTGATTTCATACTGGAACACAGCCATCTGGGCATAGTGTATGTGATGTCGCCAGTGAAATAGTCCTCAAGATGTCATAGATGTTAGGGTGTGCTGTAGTATGGTCATGCAAGGACATACAGGGCACATAATTATGCATCCTTACAATGCACAGAAAACAACCCCAGGTGCAAAGACATGCAGGGGCCCCCACACAGACACACAGGGGCCTGCCTAGACACCAGGTAGTCTCCAGCACAGCCCTCCTCATCTCACTGGTTGTATAGACATGGCTCGTGGGGTATCCTGGTGACCCAGCTTCTGCTGGGATCTGTCGGTGGGCACACTAGTCATGAGTCAAGGGCCAAGGCCTATAGGCACTTATAGCCCTTATAAACATGGAAACAGGATGAACTGTTTGTTTGGGGGCTGGTGGGGCTGATTGTGCTGGAGTTTCCCAGACATGGGCAGGAAGCACTGTTGGAGCCCTGGTTCTGGGCCTCAGCCACTGGTTACCCCATGGCCCTCACCCAGGGCTGAGTCACACATTTGGTCAGCCTTGCAAACAGGGAAAGAATGGCATATTTGAGGTTAGGCTGTAGGCTGGCATAGTGCTATTGTACTTGCTCCTTGCAGGGGCCTGGGAAGGTCTCAGCCCTTTGCCCCTACAAAGGAAGAATGCAGCCTGTAGGGGAGAGCACAGGGAGGGAGGCTGGCATTCGTGCTCAGCTCTGTAGGGCGCTCTCTGCTGGGGGATGGAGAAGAAGGAGACCAGCGAGCAATGGTCTCCAGATTGCAATGAGGTGTTGGTCCAGACAGGCCTTCTAAATAGACCATCTTGGCACAGGACAGGACTAGGGACATGCTTTCTCCCCTCATTCAGGCCAAGTCAGCCAGATTATGTGGGGAGAAGAACTTTTCTTGCTAGAACTCAAAAGTCTTCACACAAGATCCTCCCACAGCCCCTCTCCTTCTTCATGGGTAATGGACACCCACAGACCAAGCTGGTTCTGCAGCTGGAGATGATTGGCCAGGTACAGGTAACAGTCTCTCCCCTCCAGCCCCACATCCCCTACCAGACACACACACACGCATCATATCTGTATAACCAGAACCTTCTCTTGTTCTCAGGGGAGCGTCTCTCTGGCCCTGTTCTTCTGTGCTTGTAGGAAGTCTACTCAGGTGTAGCTGATCACTGGTCTGCTCCATCTTATTTCCCCAGAGATTTTGGCGGCCCCTTCCATCCAGCCATCCACCATTGCCCAGGGGCTCCTAGAGGGTCTCGGTACTCATAGATCTGTCACAGTGCCTGAGCCCAGAGGGACTGATCTGAGACTCTAGGTAGAGCAGTCAAGGGTATTTCCCTAATGCTGCAGGCAGGGTGGGAGAGACACCATCCTGAGAGGTTGCAGGAGAGCACAGGCACAGAGGTCAGAGAGGAAAGGCTCTTGGTTTTGTCCCCTGCCCCCAGTGCCAGTAATAAGTAGACCACTTTTGAGGGCCATTTGTTTTATTTTCTGATTATTAATCTCAGGAAAAAAAAAAACAACACTCAAACCTCCCTCTGTCTCTAGGCAGATGGGCTCTCTCCATTTTACAACTTAGAATTTTACAATTTTCTTTTACAATTCTCACTGTCAGGAAGTTCATCCTGATGTCTAACTCAAATTATTCATGTGATCAATTTCACATTTGTGAAGTATTGCTCAGCACATCCGGTACTTCAGTGCAGTTTAAGTCTAGCTCTTCTTGGGAGACCCTGAAGGAAGTTGCTACTTCTGGTTGTTAGTTAACACAGAATAGGAAATGGGATCTCTATACAGGTCTCTAGATGTGATCCAGAGTGGCTATAAAGTAAAAGCTGCAGTGTCTGGTGTGACATACTAAGATGTGGCAAGGGAGAAAAATACTTATGAATATAATGATGATAGCATGTCATATGGTGTATGGGATATGGGCACACAGATGATAGAAGCTAGCTACTTGAGTGTGAATCCTGATCCATCGCTTAGTACATGATTTTAGGCAAAAGATTTAACTTCTCTGTGCTTCAATTTTCTCATTTGCAAAATGAGGATGACAATATTACTATTTATATCATAGGATTGCTGTAAGGATTAAATGAGTTAATACTTAGTGCCCAGCACATAGTGAGAGCTTTGTAGGCTTAATTTAAAAAAAAATAGCTACTCCATATCAAGTACTTCCCAGGTACCTGGTGCTTTTTTATACTATTTCATTGAATCTTCAGAATGCTCTTGGAGGTTGATACTTATCTGTAATGCATCATTGAAGAACCTGAAATCTACAGAGGTTCAGGAACTGGCCCAAGGTCACTCTTATATTAAATGACAACAGGTTTCCAGTGCAGGAGGTCTGACTGCAGAGACCCAGTGTTTAATCTCTAGGAACTATAAGAAGGGAAATGGGCAGAGCAAGGACTATAAGCAAATGGAAGAATGGACGATGAGACATGTGGGCAGGAACGTGGCTCCCTCAGGCTCCATTTGCTTATAGTCCTTGCTCTGCCCATTTCCCTTCTTATAGTTCCTAAAACATATCATGCCTTCATTTTCTTCCTAGACTCTGAACATGCAGGGTCTCTTTGCCTCAGATGCCCTGCCTATCCTTTTTTCTTTTTTCTAATAGAAGTTCTTTTTAAAATTTTTTAAATTGGTGTTTTATAACTATACATAATAGTGAGATTCATTGTTACATATTCATACATGCACCCAATGTAACAATATAGTTTTGGTCAATTTCATTCCCCAGTACCCCTGTCTCTCCTTTATTTATTTATTACAGTACTAGGGATTGAACCCAGGGGGCTCTCTACCTCTGAACTACATCTCCAGCACTTTTTTATACCTTTATTTTGTTTATTTAGTTTTATGTGGTGCTGAGGACTGAACCCAGTGCCTCACATATGCTAGGTGAGTGCTCTACCACTGAGCCACAACCCCAGCATTCCAGCACTTTTTAAAATTTGTTCTAATTACTTATACATGACAGTAGAATGCACTTTGACACCTCATACATAAATGGAGCATAACTTCTCGTTCTTCTGGTTGTACATAATATTCTTTATTTTGAGACAATGTTTGGCTAAGTTGCTGAGGCTGACCTCCTACCTGCAATCCTCCTGCCTCAGCCTCCTGGAGTTGCTGGAATTATAGGTGAGCACTACTGTGCCAGGTATACCTCTCCTTTTTGCCTGCTTAGCTCTTACTCCTGTTTCAGATCTCAAATTGAACTTCACTTTCTCCTGGAAACCCTTCTTAATCTTCCTCCTCAATGACAATCTGGGGTCAATTGTTGACTTGAGCCTTTCTTACATTGTACATGCACTGATGCCTCTACTTGATTATCACCTCTTTTTGTGCGTATGTTCTCAACTACTATGGATCATTGGAAGGCAAGACCTGTGACTATTTTCATCTAGAACTCCTGGTACCTAATGAGGGGCTGGCCCAAGTGAGCTCAGCCTATGCTTGTTGAATGAATGTTTGGGAACATCAGCCAAGCAGGGCAGAAATGTGACCCTAGAGGAAGAGATGTGAGCCATCATCCCACCTGGGCCATGTACTGGGGGCAGGAGAAGACATTAGGGAAGACTTTGCCAACCTGGCACTGGGAAGGAGGCCATTAGAAGGTAGAACCAGAATGGACTCTGCTTGTAGATGAAAGAGAGAAGGAGAACATAGGAGAGACAGAGATGGCAATGAGGCAAGGGACAAGGGAAAGAAAGAAAAAAAATATTAAGGACATCTCTGTGCTACTGAATGCACATTCTGTAAGTATGAATGGAGGGGTGGCTGGGTTGCATTCATGTTAGATGTGGGTATTCTTGCCTGGGAAAGAGGCAGGTTCTCACATAGAAACCCAAACTGTAAGAGGAAGAGGCGGTCCTTTGGCAGGAAATGACCTCCTTAGTTTTTTCAGTGCCCTGGGCTCTTGGGGTCTGGACTTGGCAAGGACAGTTAAACAGACATGGTTTTCTGGGTGGCACCTTTATTGGGGATGCAGGGTGGGGTTGGACTGGCATAGGCCTGAGGGATGACTCCTTTTGGAAATCAGACAATGAAGCTCCATGTTACTCTGCGTTTATTTCCCTGTTTTTGTCCATGTGCCTGTAGGAAAGTCTTGGGGTTAGTATATTCTAGGGCAGGAAATTAAGCGAAAAGTATTAATTTCCCACCACCATCACATACACAGGCCAAAGCATTAGATGGGTAACACACTGTGTGTATGAAGCCCATGTAGAGTGGAGGCCCCAGAAATTATGACAAGTCCCCATTGGAAATATGTGTCTCAGCAAATAAACTGTGGCCACCTCTAGTCATGTGAGGAGTCTCCACTACTAACCCAGGAACAACCACGCTTTCTTTTTTAACGATATCAATGATTTTTTTTTTTAACAAGGGAGCAAAGAGAGGACCCAGGCAAAAGGAGAAAGGGAGGGAGTGATGAGAAGAATGTAGTGTTAAAAACACCTACAAGACCCTTGGGACCCAAGATCTTGCTGGGCGTTAAATGATCTCTTTAATAAGAAAAAAACAGAAAAGAAAACGGGGCAATTACAAGCTAATGGTAATCTTGCAGAAAGGGCTGTTAGCAAATAGGGTGCCTGAAAATATTCTCCATGCACAGCTTTGTCAATCAAGCGGCTAGACCTGGTTCATTCGGAGCTACACAGCAAATCTGCTCTCTGAAGGCGAAGAGGAGGGATGTGGGTAAGGAGGGAGGGAGAGACTGAGTACATTTGGCAAATGAGGTCAGAGCTGCCTGACTGCCAAACCCAAAGCTGAAGCATTTCCTGGTAGCTGGAGCTTGGAAAGATCTGGGCCCAAGTCCCTGGGAGATGTATCCAAGGAAGCATATCTCCAAAGATGCTGTGGGAATGGCTCTGCTCTTTCTGTGAATCAGTGTCTCTTAGATTGCTAAAATTCCCCAGTTCTACTTGGCAATTTATAACCATGGGACAACTGAGATCCTCAGACTGAAATGGCCCAGCCCAGTTCCACCCAGTGAGATAGTAACAGAGGAGGAGCCAGCTGCCAGCATCCCACAATCACTTCAGCCAGAAAAGAAAAAAAAAAAAAAAAGGAAGATTTCTTCTCTTGATGAAAAGGTGGGAGTGGAGAGGTAGGAATTCTCATGGATTATAGGTCCACAGTTGTTATATGGCTGGAAGCTCTGTTTTAAAGCAAGGAAACCTTTTCCAGAAGCACCCTAGCAGGCTTCCCCAAGTATCTCATTAGCCCAAACTGTGTCACATGGCCATGCCTGAGACAATCATAGGCCAGGAGGGATTGACACCTCTACAATATGTTTAATACAATCATAGCCCACCTCTGGATGCACATGATCATGCAGAGGATGATGGCGACCTGACCTAAATCAGGGTTCCAGAAAGAAGGGGAAAGACATGGAATGGGGAAGCCCTAGTTTACACACTACGAGTTGTTACGGGACACTATTTGCCTTTTGTAGCTGCTACTGGTCACCAGTGTGTTGCTCAAGCTGCCGAAGATACCAGATCCAAGGAGCCTCCTGCTTATGTGGCATGTTTGCAGATGGCAGCTGTGATCTCTCAGGATTCTTTTTTTTTTAAAAATTTTAGTTGTAAATGAACACAATATCTTTACTTTTTTATTTTTATGTGGTCCTGAGGATTTAACCCAGTGCCTCGCACATGCTAGGCAACTGCTCTACCACTGAGCCACAACCCCAGCCCTTGCATTTAACCATTTTAAATTATATGAATAAGTGGTGTTTTCTGCACTCACAACTTGTGCAAGTACTAGTTTCAAACTTTTTTTTTAAATTTTTGGTACTGGGAGTTGAACCAAGGGGTGCTTACCCACTGAACCACATCCTGAACCCTTTTTAAAAATATTTTTTAGTTGTTGATAGACCTTTATTTAATTTATTTATATGTGGTATGTGGTGCTGAGAATCAAACCCAATGTCTCACACATGCTAGGCAAGTGCTCTACCACTGAGCCACAACCCCAGCCCCTCCCCAGCCCTTTTTAATTTTTTTAAAAAAAATTATTTATTTTTAAATACACAACAACAATGGAATGCATTAAAACCCTTATTACACATATAGAACAAAATTTTTCATAATTCTGTATATAAAGTATGTTCATGCCAATTTATGCCATTATACATGTACTCTCTTTTTTGCATTATAATTTTAAATACACATATATACCACAATTTTTCATATCTCTGTTTGTATATAAGATATGTTGACACCAAATTCATGTCTTCATACATGTATTTTGTATAATGATGACCATCACATTCCACCATCCTTGCTAACCCCCTTCCCCCTCGCTTTCCCTCCCACCCCTCTTCCCTATTTAGAATTAATCTAATCCTCCCATGCTCTCCCTCCCTACCCCACTATGTGTCATCCCCCTTATATCAGAGAAAACATTCGGCTTTGTTTTTATTTTGGGGATTGGCTAACTTCACTTAGCATTATCTTTTCCAACACCATACATTTACCTGCAAGTGCCATGATTTTGTTCTTTTTCAGTGCTGAGTAATATTCCATTGTGTATATGTGCTACATTTTCTTTATCCATTCATCCACTGAAGGGCATCTAGGTTTGTTCCACAGTTTAGCTATTGTGAATTGTGCTGCTATAAACACTTATGTGGCTGTGTCCCTGTAGTATGCTGTTTTTAACTTCTTTGGGTATAGTCCAAAGAGAGGAATAGCTAGGTTAAATGGTGATTCCATTCATAGATTTCTAATAAATCTCCATACTGCTTTCCAAATTGGCTGCACCAATTTTCAGTCCCACCAGCAATCTATGAGTGTACATTTTCCCTCACATCCTCACCAACACTTGTTGAACAGTTTTTTAAAATATATATTTTTAGTTGTAGATGGACACAATTATTTTTGTTTATTTACTTATTTTATGTGGTGCTGAGGATTAAACCCAGTGCCTCACATGTGCTAGGTGAGTCCTCTACCACTGAGCCACAACCTCAGCCCCCTTTTTCATATCTTATTTAGAAACAGGGCCTCACTAAGTTGCTGACGCTGGCTTTGAACTTCTGATCCTCCTACCTCAGCCTCCTGAGACAACTGGGATTATAAACATGCACCACTATGCCCAGCTAGTTTCAAAACTTTTGATCATTCCAAAAGACCACCCTATATCCATTAGGCAATCACTCCCCATTCCCCTTTCCCTGACAACCTCTCATCTGTTTTTTTTTTTTTTTTGTCTCTAGGATTTGTCTTTTCTGAATATTTCATACAATAAAAAATCATTCCCCAACTACTATGTGCAACTATAAAGCTATAATTTAAGAAAGAATTATACAATATGCGATTTTTTGCATTTGGCTTCCTTCACTTAATGTTTTTGTGGTCCATTCAGGCTACAGTATGTATCATTACCCACCCCCCTTGACTGGTCTGGTTTTATGTGTTGCTTACATTTTAGCTGTGCGACCTCAGATAGAGCCCTTCACCTCTCTGAGTCTCAGTTGCCTGAACTGCAAAATGGAGATGATCACAGTATATCTCTCGGGGTTGTTTTGAGGATTTTGTGAGGCTAGCTAGATGCCCAAAGGTTCTCTTCTTTATTTTCTGTTAGCTAAAAGCAGTATCCCCCATTAGCTTATGCAAAGCCCCAAAACAAATTTAGGGGAGCATCATCATGATTGTTACTCCTGTATCCTTTTTTAGGGGAGCAAATTAAATACATTAATCTGAATGTCTACCTGCTGTCTCCCTCTTCAATGTTAGGGGAAATATTGTCAATGGAGATAAATTCTTGCATCCTGATGAAGCCCTTAAGGTTAATCTAGTATTTTTCATAGAGTTTCATGATCTATTTTGCCTAAACTTACTTTATGTGGTTCTTAGAAAAAACTCTGGAGCTTTACAGTGTAAAGATGGCTAGATATCAGTTTCCCTCTCCCCATCCTACACATCATCTGACTGTTCAAGATTCTGTGGTTCTGACTGTAATCCCAGTGGCTCTGGAGGCTGAGGCAGGAGGATCACAAGTTCAAAGCCAGCCTCAGCAATTTAGTGAGGTCCTAAGCAACTCAGTGAGACCCTGTCTCTAAATAAAATACAAAAAGGGCTGGGGATGGGGCTCAATGGTTAAGCACTCCTGGGTTCAATCCCTGTTGCCAAAATAATAATAATAATTATATGGTCCTGGCAAAGGAAAGTGATCTAGCCAAGCTCACAGTGCTAGCAAGTGAGGGATAAGATAGAGGACCTCTTGACTTTGCGCCTAGGAACCTCTGCACCTTCTTTGACAGGCTGGCTCCTATCACCTCCCAGTATCCTCTCCTGCTCAGCTCTATCCCAGAGCTTTGGGCTGAAAGGTTCACAGAGCATTTAGGGTAGTGATTCTCAGCTATACTGTACATTGGAATCACCTGGAAAATGTTGAAAAATATCAATGCCTGGGTCCCACTCCCAGAGACTTTGAGGTCATTGGTCTGGGGTGGGCTTGGGCACCAGGAAATTCCAGTGCTCCCCAGGTGATTCTAATGTGCAGACAGGGTCAAGGACCACTGCTTCTGCCTTTCACAGACAAGCCTGATAGGAATCACCTGGACTATTTGTTGAACATTCTTGTTTCTGGGCTCTGCTTCAGAATCACCCACAGTGGCCTGAAAAGCTGTGTATTTGCCAAGTGCCCCAAGTGATGTTTGAGAATCAAAGGGCTTTCCTCATCTGCATCTTCTGTCAACTTCACAACAACCCTGGGAGGAAACGGGTCACAGCTTAGCAGTTCCGCTTGACAACGGAGGCTCTGGCAGCTTAGCTTTTTGTCCCTGTGATTGGCAGAACCAGAGTCAGAGCCCAAAGCTCCTGACTCTGACATATCACAAGTGTTCGGAATCATTATGGATCTTCATCTGGGCCTGCTGAAGGACAAAGTTGTCTTTGTGTGTGTGTGTGTGTGTGTGTGTGTGTTTGTGTGTGTGTGTGTATGTGTGTGTCTGTGTGTCTGTGTATCTCTGCTCAACTCTTTAGTGCAGTCAAGGTCATCCCAAACAAATACTGGTCTTCAAGGAAAGCCTGGTTCTATATTACTGCCTGAATCCCAGGCCCTCAAAATCCTCACCTTTTAGTACAGATGGCCTGGTGTCCAACACGCAGTGCAGTGAGCTCTTCCTTTTCTTTATTTTCCTCCCTCCTTCTTTCCTTTCCTTTTTTTCCCACCCCTCCTTCCTCATTTTTCTTCCTAACCCCCAGGCATCTAGGCAGAGTTGAGATGGCAGAGTAGAAGTCTGGGGTAAGGGTGCCTGCTCTGGTGAAAAGAACCATCAGACAGCTTTGGGAAGCTCAAATTCTAGGCCTTGGAAGGCCATGGCCCGAGATCCAGTTCTGCCACTGACTGGATGATCCAGGCAAGTCCTTTCTTCTGAGATGCGTTTTTTTTTTTTTTTTCTCATTTGTAAAATGAAACTGTTGGGATGCACCTGTGGACCTGTGGTCTCCATGCTTTTGAAAAAACAAAATTCTTAAATCTAACTCAGAAAAAAAATACATGAAACATATAAAAGCAGATCAGCTCTGGTGAACAGGGTCGTATCTGTCAGCTCAGCCACCCTGTCCCCAATCGCAGCTCTTGAAACCTATACTTCAAACCCTAGAATTCTGCATATTTGTTCATTGAACAATTTTTGTGTGTGTGTGTGTGTGTGTACTGGGGATTGAATTCAGGGTTGCTATACCACTGAGCTATGTTGTCTATATGTTACTATTATTATTATTTTGAAACAAGATCTTGCTAAGTTGCTTAGGATCTTGCTAAATTGAAGAGATTGGCCTCCAACATGGGATCCTCCTGCCTCAGCCTCCCAAGTAGCCTGAATTATAGGTATGTGCCACCATTCTCAGTAGTAGCAAAGTTTTGTTCTTACTGGGAATACAATGTATAACAAAAAGAAAGGGAAAAATAACAATCCTCAAGTTGCTTCCAATCAGTGATATAAAAAGGAGACTGAAATAGGGCAGATATGAAGCAAAAGGTCATTCTCTGCACTGAGAAAGGTAAAGCAACATTTCAAAGTGAAAAAGAGCCTTTGCCCATACACTACACCCACTGCAAATGTCCTCTGAGGAAAGTCAGGGAGTATTATCTACCAGGAACGTGCTGATTCCACATGCGCCTGAGTTTAGCTTGGCCCTGATCAATTTTTAAACCAATATAATGTGTGTGTGTGTGTGTGTGTGTGTCGACTGAACCCAGAAGTGCTCTACCACTGAACCACATCCCCAGTCCTTTATATTTTTATTTTGAGACAGGGTCTGGCTGAGTTGCTAGCCTTGATGTTGATGTTCTATACTTGTCAGTGGCTTTTGATATGAAAGGAATGTATTACTGATTCACCCACTGGCATATCTGTTTCCGATTCTGTGTCTTTGATGCCCTCCATGGGCTGCACCCCAGTACCCAGCCAGCACCTTGAACCAGGCTCCCTTCTCATCCCTCTTCCTCAATCCCCACCTCTGATCTCTTGCTTATCTACTCACCCCTAACTCTTCCAAGGCAGGAAAAGAAAACCCTCTACCTTCTCATATATTTTCTCAGATTGCCCCAGGGATTGCAGCCGCTAAAAAATGTGGTGGGGTGGTGTCTCCCAAAGCCAAGGGCTCAACCATGCATATGTTTGCTGGTGTGTACACAGCTTGCCTTGAGTGTCACCTCTGGGGGGTAAGAAGAGGAGGAAGAGAAAGAGAGAAGGAAGAGGGAGTTATCCAGATGTTTCTATCTGTAATCCTAGGTGCAGTAAGAAAGACACCTGTGGCTTGGTGATTCTGAGAGAGTCCAGAAGTGGGTATGTTTGACAAATATTCCAGGTAATTACTTTCATCACTGATGTCTGAAAATGCAGGAGAAGTGGTCCACAATGCTGGTTGCACATTGGAATTCAGACAGTGACCACCGTAGAGAAATGTACGTCTGAGCCTTGACTCATGGCCTGATAACAGACCCCCCCAGCTTGGTGTATGGCACCTACAACCAGTGCCAGCTTTGCATGGCTGAAGACAGGGTGCCCTCTATCCTCTAGAACTGTTGCAACAACTTATCATTAGCACAGGAAAAAAAGGCTTGAGTTGAGTATACCTAGAGCCAATTAACATTGCCACCCCTGCAGGTGACCAATAAAATGATCCCCATTCTTCAGATAGCCACCATGATGTCTACTTGTTGGAAATGTGTCTCCCCTCCTAAATAGAAGCCTCAATAAAAGCCTTCCTTGCCTACATGTTTGCTTCCCTGGCTTGATTTCATTTCCATTGTCACTGGATCAAAAAATCCTAGTGTCTGGCATCAGAAGGAGGGAGAGCTTTGGAACCCTTAGGTGCCTAGAGCCTATCCCAAGCCAATGCCCTCAGCCTCTGGTGATGGGACTCAAGCATTGGCACCTTTTATGGTGAATACTCCCACTTACTTAAATTTTGTATCATTCAATTTTAATTTGTAATATTTTGTATAATAATTCAGACATCAATAAGTGTATATTCAAACTTAAAGTCATCAATTAAATGTATATTTTAATAATTTTGTTAATGTGAAGCTAGCATATATAAACAGCTACTGCAATGGTGACATGTAGCTAAAATTCTGAATTTAAAATCAAATTTTATTGGTGCATTATAATTATACATAATAGTGGGACTGATTATTTGTAAAGGTTTTCTGGATGATTCCAATGTGTAGCACGGTTGAGAATCATGACACCACATGCTCTGTGAACCCTTTCAGCCCTCAGCTCCCTGGCATAGAGACTGGCTGATGAGTGGGAGAGGACACTGAGGGGTGAGAGGAACTGGTCTGTCAGAGAAGGCAGTGTGTTCAAGTAGAAAGGGCACCGAAGTGTCTAGCCACTGGTTGAGAGGATGGAGAGGAGGGCATTGGTGACATCAGCCTGTGTGTAGGCAGAGACCCAGTATCCAGCTGGAAAGCCCAAAGACTAGAGTGGTCAGTGACCCAGATAAGGTTCTTAAGGGAACTGGGGGCTCGTGTGGGAGTGTCCTGGTCCTGACTCTGGGCTCCTTTTCCTGGAGCTGCCACTCTCTGGTGGGGACTGCAGTTTCTTAGTAATTCCCTTCCACTTATCAAGTCGTTGGAGGGAGGGGCCCCTCTCCGTCTAACAGCTTCCTAAACACTGCATGTACTAAACATCTCCCACATGCACACAGGAGGGGGAAAAAATCATCAAGGGCTTCCTTTCACCTTCAAGGCAAAATGCATACTCCTCAGGCTGATACTACAGGCCCTTCACCATCTGGTCCCCATGGCTTCACAGCCTCTTCTCCCACTTTCTCTCCCTCTCCACTAGAAGCAGAACTGTCACATCAGACCTGCTGATTGCTTCCCAGTTCCAAGTGCTCCTGGCCAGCATCCCTTTCGTCACACTGTGCAATGCCTGGGATGCAATCCTCTCCCACGTTTTTTCTGGAAAGCTCTTATTTTTCCTTCCAGACAAGGACCTCTTATATAGCACCTCTTCTGGGTAACCATCTCCCATCTCCCATGCCCACCTCTATTACTTCAAGGCCAGGTGCGGGGGCTGGTTGGATACTTCTTTCCTGCTCCTTCCCCCAACTTCAGCACTGTATGCATCATTGGCTGGGCCAAGCCATATTGGTCTCTGAGACAAAATGAAAAATTGGTAATATCTATCCAGCCTTTATGTACAATTTTCATATGTTATTATGGATTTTCTGCATTTGTTTTGACTTTTTAAAAATACTACATGAAAATATGGATTCTCTAAAAAATTACTGAGACTTTGGGTGTCTCCTTATTTTTTTGCCTAAAGCCAAGTCCCCCACCCTAGTCCAGGCCCTGGAATATTCTTTCCCCCTTAGCACCATGATTGGATCCTTTACTTATTTCTGTCATATTTCAGCTCAAACATCACCTCAGCTCAGAAATAGAATTGCATGTACATGGTGACTGATCGAGTGCTGCAGTGGAGGAGGAGGCAAGCTTTGCAGTAAGTGGCAATGGGGCAATTGACTGTATGGGAAAAAATTACCCTTATGCCCTACATCTTGTCACATACAAAAATCCATCTAAATTGGATCTTACACTTAAATATGAAAAGGAAAACAGCTTCTAGGAAAACGAAACAATACAAACCAGGAGAATACATTCATGTCCTCAGGATGGGTAAAGATAACCTAAACAGGACTTAAAAAGGAATAATAATAATGGAAAAGATTGATGAATTGGACTGAACTCAGAACTTCTCTTTATGAAAAATGAACCAACAGAATAAAAAGGCAACCATAGTCAGGAAGAAGATCACACACACACACACACACACACACACACACACACACACAATGCAAAATTCACTGATTTTGACAGAAGTCAGAATAGTGGTGACATGGCAGGCATGGTGGCAGATGCCTGCAACCCAAGCAACTTGGGAAGCTGAGGCAGGAGGATCACAAGTTTAAAGCCAGCCTCAGCAAAAGCAAGGTGCTAAGCAACTTAGTGAGCCCCTGTCTCTAAATAAAAAAAATAAAAATGGCTGGGGATGTGGCTCAGTGGTTAAGCACCCCTGGGTTCAATCCCAGGTACCAATAAACAACAACAAAAATGTGGTGGTGACCTCTGGTACAGACACTGGGAAAGAATGAACTTCTGGGTGCGGGAAATGGTCTAACTCTTAATCTGGGGTGCTTATTTATAGTGTCTATAAAGGTAACATCAGTGAGCTGTAAGATTAATGTTCTTTGTGAATAGATTAAGAAAAATGTGGTATATATACATGGTTATAGTCCATGCTTGTATAATTCTTTAAAAATGGATTCAACTGTCATGCATAAGTAAAAAGAACCAATAAAATAAAAAGAAAATTAAATTATGGCGTTTTCTGGCAAATTGGTGGAACTAGAGAACATCATGCTAAGTGAAATAAATCAGGCTCCAAAAGTCAATGGTTGAACATTTTATCTCATATGCAGAAGCTAGAGAGAAAAAAAAGGAATGAGAAATGGATCTCACCAAAATAGAAAGGAGTCCAGTAGAGTTGAGGAAAGGGATTGAGGAGAAGGGGAAAGAGGCAGTACTAGGAAATGCAATTGAGCAAATTATGTTATGTGCATTTAAGAATATATCACAATGAATCCCACCTTTATATATAATTATAATGCACCAATTAAAAAATAAATAGGGGGCTGGGGTTGTGGCTCAGAGGTAGAGTACTCGCCTACCATGTGTGAGACACATGGGTTGGATCCTTATTTTATAAAAATAAAATAAAGATATTATGTCCACCTATACCAAAAAAATAAACATTTTAAAAATAAATAGACAGGAAACCAGTAGAATAGAGGAAGGGGATCTGAGGATGGAGAAAGGGAAGGGATGGAAGGTACCGAGGACTGAAATGGAGTAAATTATGTTATGTGCATGTATGAATGTATCACATAGAACAACACTACTATGTATAATTATAATGCATGAATAAAACAATAATTTTTTAAAAGAAAATATTTACTGTTTATTATTGTATGCAAATTATACCTCAAGAAAAGCATACCTCTTTAGTGAGGAGCCTGTGGTCTGAGGCCTGCCAGGTCCTGCCCATAGATGCCCTGGAGGCTGAGGGCAGTTGCCAAGCGGTCACTGCACAGGGGACACCCTCTGCTTTGGGTTGCATTAATTTATGGAGCAGCATGAAATAACAATCCTAGCATGTACAAGACTCTGAGATCAATCCCCAGCACTACAAAAAAATGAATTTTGTGATCAAGGATAATATTATCTTCAGCCTTATATAATATTGTTAACTTGCCTCGATTGGAGTCCACATAGTTAATGATGATTGGAAATAACTGAGAATGGAAAACACGGTTTTTTTTTTTTTGTTTGTTTGTTTGTTTGTTTTTTTTTGTGGTGCCCAGGACTAAACCCAGGACCTTGTGCATGTAAGGCAGGCACTCTACCAACTGAGCTACATCTCCAGCCCGAGAAAACAGTTTTTGTTATTTGTACAGTACTGGATCAAGAACAATAGTATGGCTGGGTGCAGTGGCATACACCTGTAATTTCAGTGGCTCAGGAGGCTGAGGCAGGAGGATCATGAGTTCAAATCCAGCCTCTGCAAAAGCGAGGTGCTAAGCAACTCAGTGAGACCCTGTCTCTAAATAATATGCAAATAGGGCTGGGGATATGGCTCAGTGGTTGAGTGCCCCTAAGCAGGTTCAATCCCTGGTATCCACCCCCTAAAAAAAAAGAAAAATAGTATGTAATATGCATGAGGGCTTAGGTTCAACCCTCAGCACCACAGAAATAAATAAATAATAAGTCATGCTATCTTAATTTTTCAATATACTTCATTTGATGCTTCTATTTTTATACCATGAAGCAACAGCTTTGCAGCAAAATAAGAAAAAATAATAGAATATTCAACTTCTTCATTAAAAATACCAGTTTTTTTAAAAGAGAGAGTGAGAGAGAATTTTAATATTTATTTTTTAGTTTTCTGCGGACACAATATCTTTGCTTGTATGTGGTGCTGAGGATCGAACTCGGGCCGCACGCATGCCAGGCGAGCACGCTACTGCTTGAGCCACATCCCCAGCCCAAAAAAATGCCAGTTTTTTTATGAGGCTATTCTGACCATCCTATTTAAAATATCAACCAAGGGCTGGGGATGTAGCTCAGTGGTAGAGCACTTACTTAGCACATGTGAGGCCCTGAGTTAAATCTCCCGGACCCCCTGCCCTCCCCCGCAAAAAATCAATGCAATCAAAAATCATGTTGTACACTAAAACCACAAATAACCCAATCAATAAATGGGCAAAGGAACTGAACAGACACTTCTCAAAAGAAGAAATATGAATCAACAAATATATGAAAAAAATGGCAAACAACTCTAGCAATTAGAAAAACACAAATCAAAACTACTCTAAGTTTTTGGGCTGGGGATATAGTTCGGTTGGTAGAGTGCTTGCCTCGCATGAGCAAGGCCCTGGGTTCAATTCCCAGCACCCCCCCAAAAAAAACTAGTCAAAGATTTAATCTCACTCCAATCAGAATGACAATACAAGTAACAATAAATGTTGGTGAGAATGTGGGGAAAAGGGTACACTCATAGGTGGTTGGAGGGACTGCAAATTAATGGAATCACTCTGGAAACCAGTATGGAGATTCTTCAGAAAACTTGGAATGAAACCACCATTTTTAATTTTTTTTTAATTGTAGATGGACACAATACCTTTATTTTGTTTTATTTTTATGTGGTGCCAGGGATCAAACCCAGTGCCTCACACATGCTAGGCAAGCGCTTTACAACTGAGCCACAATCTCAGCCCATGGAAATACCATTTGACCCAGCTATCCTACTCCTCGGTTTATACCCAAAGGACTTAAAATCAGCATACTACAGTGACATAGCCACATCAGTGTTTATAGCAGCACAATTCAAAATAGCTAAGCTATGAAGCCAAACTAGGTGCCCTTCAACAAATTAATTAATAAAGAAATTGTGATACACACACACACACACACACACACACACACACACACTACAATACTACTCAGTCATAAAAAAGAATGACTTTATGACATTCACCAGTAAATGGATGGACCTAGAGACTACCATGCTAAATAAAATAAACTGATCCCTAAAACACAAAGGTTGAAAGTTTTATCTGACTTGTGGATGCTAACCCACAATAAGTGGGGAAGATAGAAGTTCAGTGGATTAGATAAAGGGGGAATAAAGGAAGAAAGATGGGAATAGGAAAGCTAGTGAAATGAATCTGACATAACTTTCCTATGTACATATATGAATACACCACAGTGAATCCCACCTTTGTGTACATCCAAAATACTGGGTACTAACTAGAATGAGATCTATTCCATGCTTGTATAACTGTATCAAATAGATTCTACTCTCATGTATAACTAAAAAGAACAAATAAAAGTATGAATATATGCATCTAAAAATAAATACAGGAGCTGGGGTTGTGGGTCAGTGGTAGAGCACTCGCCTAGCATATGTGAGGCACTGGGTTCGATTCTCAGCACTGCATATAAATAAATAAATAAAATAAAGGTCTGTCAATAACTAAAAAATATTTTTAAATAAATAAATAAATACAATAAAGAGATTAAAGGCTATTCTTTGATTTTTTTTTTTTTTTGCTAATACTGGTAACCTATGCAGACCTGTGATCATAGTTACTGTACACTGTGGATTCTAAATTTTACTTTAAAAGTTAACTTAGTTAATATAAGGACACCCAAGTAACTATGATACTGATCATTATTACTACCTTCTTTGTATATTAGCTGTATTCATGTTCTCCAAACCAAAAAAGTCTTTTAAAACATAAAGCTTAACATTACCAAGTTGGTGTTTTCTGAACTAAAATTGTCTGTAGCAATAATCTCCTTCAGATGTATATAGAAATAATCAATTCAGTTGGTATTTATTTATATCATTTAATGTTTTGTAAATGGATAAAGGTAACCTGTTGTCAATAAGTAATATCTAAAATTTTGTGTTACTCATTACATACAATGGGATTGGAATTTAACTATATTTTTGGAAGTTAATAAGAAGAGCCTGATTTGTTCAAAGGTTGACATTGTAAAACATAGAAACATTTTGCCACTTTTCCCACAAAAACAAAGTTAGGAGCTCTCTTAGTTTTTGTTTGATTCACCTTTCAGATGTAATGTTGTATTGTGTTGTCAAGAGCCCCACTTTACTCGAGATGAGGCTCAGCCTCTCACCCTACTCCATGTTAGGATGGCTCCAAAGTAGGCTAGACTTAAGCTTATTTAAATTTGTGTTTAAAAGGTGTATTTTTGTTGTGAAGATTACTGTGAGAAGGAAAGGTCTAGGTAAATTATAAAAGATATATAAGATTGTAAGAGAGTTTTAAGAGAAAGTAAAATTTGTAAAGGGTCCCATATGTGATTAAGTTGATAAACTTATGTGTCTTTGTGGAGGCAAAGTAGATACCAAAGATATATTGATGTTATTATAGAAATAATGTTTCTTGGTTTAAGAAAACAATACAATAACACCTTATCACTCTCGGCACACTACCCTTCTCTGTTTTTCTTAAAAGTACTTCTGGTGACTTAGTATGATATATATTTATTTATTGTTTTATGGTCTGTCTCCCTGAACTACACCCTCAGTCCAATAGGGAATTATTGTCTGTCTGGCACATGGGAGAAGCTTGGTCCTTCTTTGCTGAAGTGCACTTACCATGCTAGATTGGATGCTAGGAGTGTGGTGCAGAAAGGTCTAGAATTGCATTGTCTGAGTTCCTATACTGGTTCCACTGCCTAGTAGCTAAACAGCATCAGGCAAGTTTCTTTACCTTTCTATGTCTCAATCTCCCAATCTCTACAATGGGGATGATCTCTGTTCTTGTCCTGTGGCAGCTCAAAGCAAGGAAGTGAACAGTGGTGCCCCCCTCTCAGTTGGGGCCAGGGCTTATATTTTCAGAGATGCATGTTTGCATCTTAACTTGAAGGAGGCCACTCAAGCTCCTTAGCCCTTTGAAAGGAAGGGTGTTGTGCCAAGGGGTATTCCTGATGACTGCTTCTAATGTCCAGTGTACAACAATGGATTCACCCAACTGCAGATAAAAAGTATTCTGAAAAAAAAATTGCATCTCTATTTAACATGTGCAGCCTTCTTTTCTTTTCATTATTCGCTAAACAATGTACTGTAACAGCTCTTTACAGAGCATTTACATTGTCTTTGGTATGTTAAGTAATCTAGAACAGATTTTAAAAATGCAGAAAGATGTGCAAAGCCTTTATGCAAATGATACACCATTTTTGGTAAGGTACTGGAGCATCTGAGGATCTTGGTATCCAAGGGAGGTCCTGGAACTGATTCTCTGTGGATACTGAGTGTCCTTCAACACTGACTGAGTTCTCTGTTTAAATGGAAGTTGGTTAAAACTTGTTTCCTTTAATGCTGCTTGCATTTTCTCCTTCTTCAAAACGCTCTCTTCCTAGTTAGAAAGGGACTTCCCAGATCCTTCAGAGGTGTCCCTAGCTTCTGATGATGGTGCTGGAAGAGGATGAGAACTTCTCCCAGGCCAGATGGGCAGTCTGGGGTTAGGAACAGGATTCCTGACTGTCCAGTGTGTCTTTTAGATTTTTTTTTTTTTTGTAGTACTGGGGTTGGAATCCAGGACCTTGCATATGCCAGACAAGCACTCTACCACTGAGCTCCATCCCCAGCACTTCTTATTTTTTCTATGGATGAAGAATATTTTATTGTATTGATTTATTTTGAGACAGGGTCTTGCTAAGTTATTCAGGGCCTCATTACATTTCTGAGGCTGGTTTTGAACTTGTGATCCTCCTGCCTCAGCCTCCTGAGCTGCTGGGATGACAGGCATGTGCCATTGTGCCCAGCCTCAAACAGGGTTTTGCTAAGTTGCCCAGACTGGTCTCAGACTTGTGATCCTCCTACCTCAGTCTCTCAAGTAGCTGGGATGACAGGCCGTGCCATGATGCCTAGCTCCAACAGTCTTATAGCATGTTAACCAATGCATTTTCACATTGAAAATCCCTGCTCCCAACCCAGGAAGGACCTCAGATCATGGAGAGTCATATATTGCCCACACAGGCTGAACGCCAAGCCAGAAGAAGAGCAGTAAAGGCAAGATGAAATTGGCTGTGAGGCCTGACTGGTGCTCTGCTTTTTCCAGCTAACCTGGGTTTTCAGTAGACTGAGAAGAAATCTGTATACCTGGGGCTGTCTTGAAGCAGGCTGCACATCTCTCCTCTGGACCCTTCTCTGCCTGGATACTGCAGATGTCACAAAGCCTTTCACCTAAGAATGCTGACAGGTGTAACAATTCCACACTCAAAAGTTCATGTGGTTTTCAAGGCCCTGTGCATAGGTACCATGGGAAATCCACCTCTAGAGGAAGACATTCAGTTACCTACTCCAAAGATCTGTTTTCTGCTCAGAGAGACTCAGGGTTCTCCTGTCAGTGTCATTGCTTGTATGCACCATACTTGAGAGTTATATCTATACTTTTGAAAATGTTTCTTCATCCATTTTTTAAAGAATGTTTTTTTAGTTGTAGATGGACACAATACCTTTATTTTGTTTCTTTATTTCTTTATGTGGTGCTGAGGATCGAACCCAGTGCTTCATGCATGCTAGGCAAGCACTCCACCACTGAGCTACAGCCCCAGCCCCTTCATCCATTTTTATCCTTTTGTTTTTGTACTGTGGATTGAACCCAGGAGTGCTTAACCACTGAGCTATATCCCCCGCCTTTTTTTCTTTAATTTTGAGACAAGGTCTCACTGAGTTGCTTAGGGCCTTGCTAAGTTGCTGAGGTTGGTCTCCAAATTATGATCCTCCTGCCTCAGCCTCTTGAGTTGCTAGAGCACAGTGGGGCCACCTGGGGACAGATGGAGCTCAGAGAAGACACAGCTGCTGCCAGAGCCACCATCATAGGCAGAGTAAGAGTGGGAGGAGCTGGGTGTTGTGGCACATGCCTGTAATCTCAACAATTTGGGAGGCTGAGACAGGAGGATTTCGAATTCAAGGCGGGCCTCAGAAATTTAACAAGACCCTCAGCAACTTAGTGAGACCCTGTCTCAAAATAAAAGATAAAAATGACTGGGGATGTGGCTCAGTGGTTAAGTACCCCTGAGTTCAATCCCTGGTACAAAAAATAAATAAATAGATAGATAGATAGATAGATAGATAGATAGATAGAAGATAGATAGATAGATAGATAGACAGATAGACCTGGAGAAAAAGCTGAATTATCACTTTGGTTTGCTCTCTAGTTCCCCCCCCCCCACAGTGCCAAATCCAACACAAAATAGAGTGGAAGAAGAACCAGTGACAAAATCTGAATGCAAACTGGCAAATTACAGGCACAAAGAGGCTGGAATAGCTATTCATATAAGGAAAGCAGGTGGCCTGATAGAGATGGGCTAAGTCAGTGTATGCAACTCCCTCCACCTAATCATCATGTCATTTCCAGAAGCCATTCTGCTCTGGCTTGTATATGTCCCCTGAATTCATGTTGGAGGTTTGATTCCCAGTGTTGGGAGGCAGGCTCATGGGAGGAGACTGGGTCATGAAGGTGAAGCCTGAAAGAATTCCCCACGCAAAGACACTTTGCCGGGAGAATTCCAATTTTATTGCAAAAAGCTGTGTGCTTATATAGAACTAAGGGGGAGATGGTAGGGCTTAGATAAATGGCCGGCCACCCGTTTATTGGCAAGTTCTTCCAGATATCAGCTCCGGAGCCCAGGAATTAGTTCTCATTGGGGCTAAGGTTCCCCGCCAGGGAGATTTGAAATTGGCGCCGGCGGGAGAGTTCACACAGGCGGGAACTTTTCGAACCACTGCAGAAAAGAAGAAGGTAGGAAGAAGAGGTCCTTAGGCACCATGTTGGGGTTTTTTCTCTGGGGTATGGCTGCCGTTTATACTTTTCCCAACAAAGCCCTTGCATGGGGATTAAAATTATTATCTCAGGAGGGGGTTGATTACTGAGCCAGTGAACCAGATAAACTTCTTTTCTTTATAAATTTCCCAGTCTGTGGCATTTTGTTATAGCAACAGAAAATGGACTAAGATTCCATCCCTTAGGGATAAGTGTCCCTGAGTGTCTGGTGGTCAGGAAGGGAATAAGTAGTGTTAAGGAACAGAGAACAGAGGAGCCTCCACCCACAGGCTGTCTCACTCCCATGACATCAAATTCTAGAGCAGAGATTTGAGTACTCAGGCTACCACTGCTTTCTCCCCATCAAATCTACAAAACACTAAGTGTCCCTATCTGTTCTGGACATTAAGGAAATGTCAGAATCCTTGGAACACTCTAGAAGAGACTGTACTATGACTCTACTAATCTGATCTTTCTAGAACACAACAGTGGCTCATGATACCCTTTGGCTCACAAATCACCAATGGCTCCCCAATATCTTCAGGAGAAAGTCCACATTTAGCCTGTGGGCATCCATGGCTGTCCCTGATCTGGCCCCACTCTACATCCTCAACTTGATCTTCTTCCCTTCTATTAAGTAGTACTAATTGTGTTTTATTGAGTGCCTACGATGAGCCCAATGCTGTTTCAGTATTTGTTTGTTTGTTTATTTATTTATTTGTTTTGGTACCAGGGATTGAACTCAAAGGCACTGGACCCCTCAACAACATTCCCAACCCTATTTTGTATTTCATTTAGAGACAGGATCTTAGTAAGTTGCTTATGCCTTGCTTTTGATGAGGCTGGCTTTGAACTCCTAATCCTCCTGCCTCAACCTCTTGAGTCACTGGGATTTCAGGTGTGTGCCACCATGCCCAGCCTATTTTAATTTATATATGCATTTTCTCGTCAAATGCACAGAACAACCCTATAAGAGAGATTCTATGTTATCCACATTTTGCAGATGGGGAAACTGTGGCCCAGACATGTAAGGCAAATTGACCATTGTTGTGTGACTACAAGAACTAGAGCCATACATCTTTGGGCTGTTTTTTGGCTTTTCTTATCGTTGGTTTACCTAGTTGAATTTCTAGTGATTACTCTTTGAAGAAGTCACTTCAGAGCCAATATCCTCCTGAAAGGCTTTTCTGATTACCCCCATTTGCACTTCTTTGAACAGAGCCATTCTAGAATTCTTTTATGTCTCTCATGTGGCATCATGAACCAAACCTGGCCTTCCAGACACAGACCTCTCTGCAAATATTGTCTCCACCACCCACTGGCTGTGTGATCTTGGGAAAATCATTTCACCTTGCTGAGCTGCCTCAGATTGCTCATCCATAGTATGGTATAGTATGATAGCATCTTCCTCCAAGACAACTGGAAAGATTCAGAGGCAATGGATTAAAAGGAAGCTCCCAGGCTCTGCTCAGTGGCGCATGCCTATAAGCCCAGCAATTAGGGAGGCTGAGGCAGGAGGATCTCAAGTTTGAGGCCAGTCTTGACAACTTCCAGAGATCTTGTCTCAAAATAAAAATTATAAAGGGCTGGGGATGTAGCTCATACATAAAGTACCCCTTCAGTCCCCCATACTGAAGGAAGAAAAGGAGGCCTCAAGCAGTGGAATTAGAATCCCTTGACTAAGAGCTGACTGGGAAATGCTGGGTAGCTCATCATGACAATTGATCTGTTCTCCTTGAGGCCAAAGGCCCTTGCATGGTTCTGTCCCTGAATAAGGGAATTGGTCAAGTTCTGAGGCTCTCCTGTCTGTGCTCTGTACCCTAGAACTTCCTTTATTGACCTTGACAGCTACTCTGTAGATTAGTGTCATTACCCCATGTTACACCTGAGAACCCCAAAGTCTCATAACAGGAAGTAAAGGTAGAAAACAGGGACCACCCTGAGACTCAAGCCCCTTCCCTTGGGAAAGGCCTTAGTGCATTGCTGCTCTATTGCCATAGAGGGTCTCAGTTCCTCCTCCCTCCTAGAGTCTTGGTCTAGAAGAGGCACTCTCTCCTAGCCATAGGCAGCTGTGACCTTGTTCCTTATAGTCCTACCATCTATCAGGCACTCTCAAGAGAAGACCATCCATGGTATCATTGAAACTCCTCATGCAGACAGATATGCACACACTATAAAGATGTTTCAAGACAAAGTATAACAGCATAGTACATCCTGCCCTAGAGAAATGGAGTTGGCCTTGAATATGGGAACCAGAGTGGAAATGATCCAAGGCTGGTGGCACTTTCTTGGACTATGTATTCATCTCTCTGGCCCTACCCACGTACTACAACTATAATTTATATATAATTTTGAATTTCACATAGCAGATACTCCTAGAACTCCAGTCTGTTCCAGCCTGTGGCAGTCATGACCATGGGAAGCTGAGACCGAAAGTGAAGAAGAAACCAAGCAGAGAAAAGTTAATTTTCACCTACAACCTGAAGTTCTTTCAGATCCTGGATATGTGGGCTGGTACTTATTTGCATGTCTGGAATATTTTCTCACAACCACCTCTGCACACTAGCTTCTCTCCTAGAACAATGTATTCTATGCTGTACTTCTCTTATCCTCCAGAAAGCTCCATGCAGCCTAAGTGCTTAAAATATATACTGATAATCACCCAATTTCTCCAATGATAATAACCACCTACTCAGGAGGTTGAGACAGGATAGCAAGTCAAAGACCAACCTGGGACAGGATGCTGTGGCACACAGCTGCAATCCCAGTGGCTCTGGAGGCTGAGACAGTTTGATCGTGAGTTCAAAGCCAGCGTCAGCAACAATGAGGTACTGAGCAACTTAGTGAGGCCCCGTCTCTAAATAAAATACAAAATAGGACTGGGGATGTGGCTCAGTGGCTGAGAGCCCCTGAGTTCAATCCTTGATACCAAAAAACAAACAAACAAACAAACAGACCAGCCTGATCTCCCTAGTGTCATATATGTATGTATGTATGTATGTATGTATGTAATGTATATATATATATATATATATCATTACCTCCCCCATATATTTGTGTGTATACATCTATATCTGTAGATGTATAGATATACATCTATACAGTTTAAAAGTCACTTTCACATAAATCATCTTATCACCCTCCCCAAACTCCTACCAGACACTTCTTAATCTGCCCATTTGACAGATGAGAAAACTGATGTTCAGAGAGGTCCTACAAGCGGGAGATGTTAAGTAGAATCACACTGGACAGATTTGATAGAGTTCTAGATACAATTAGATATCCTGGCATGGATACTCATTCTGTGGTCTTAAGAAACTTATTTCTCACCTTCGTGCCTCAGTTTCCTTAACTATAAAATGAGAGGATTCCATCAGAAAAAAAAAGAAATAAAATAAAGTGAGAGGATCAGATCAAAAATGAAACTTTAATTGCTGGCTAGTTGGAGCATAAGTGGGAGGTAGGTTCCAAGTCACAGCTGGGCTAAGAGGGGGAAGGGCTGTGATGGGTTGGGGGTGTCTGCCATGGGTGAGCCAGAAAGGAGCGGTAGGACAGGGACCCTCATTTGGCATCTTGGCACTAGAGGGCATATAAGAGCCCATTCCAGCTCTGAGAATTTGGGCGTTTCACGTGCTTCTCTCAATGAGAGAGCTGGGCCTGTGCTATTCTTTTGCTTGGTACACTCTCTACTTCCCCTGCCAAAGTCCATTATGGGGTACAGACTCCAAGCTGGTCCTAAGCATTTAATGCAGATTTGCTGAGTAGTTGCTGTATAATTTTGGAATGGGCATTTCCCCTCTTTGGACCTCAAGTTCTTTCCTCATTGGCAAAATGGGAGCTAATTAGACATGGTCATAGACTTATGAGAAGTCAATGAGATAAACTGTTCACACCAACTTCTAGCCAGTCTGTCAGCCATTTTTCAGATGTGGAAAGAGACTCAGCAAGGGGTACAGCTCCTGGTGGTGAATAGGGGGGTGCTTAGAGCCAGACTGCTCCCCTGCCAATCATACCTCGGCCACTTTCTAAACTCATGCAAGTTCCCAGGCTGTGCCTCAGTTTCTCTGTGTGTAAAGTACAGCTATTAATACCACCTTATAAGGTGAGGACTCAAGCTAATATGTTTTTTAAAAAAAGGCTTCAAGGAAAGGTATTCACTATTATTACCATTCAAGGTGACCCAGCAAGCAAAGGGCACAGCAGGCCTCCAGGCCAAGGGCTCCTTCACTGCATGGCATTTTTTCTGTCATATGAGGAAGGAATGAGTGAGTGGGCAGGGACAGGGATCCTAGGTCCTGAGATTTGCTCAGAGTTGGCTTCTGACCTAGTGTATACAGAATGGGCCTGCATCAGGGCCTTTGGGCCCATGGGGGCAGTCCAGCTGATACCTTTGGTATCAGGAATTACTCAGCATGTATTAGTCTGTGTTCTGTTGTTATAACAGAATACCTGAGGCTGCATAATTTATAAAGTAAAGAGGTTTGTTTTAGTTCATAGTCCTACAGGCTGAGAAGCCCAACAGCACAGCAACTTAGCGAGACCTTATCTCAAAATAAAAATAAACACATAAATAAAAATAAACAGGGCTGCGGATGTAGCTCAGTGGTAGAGCACCCATGGGTTCAATCCCCAGCACCAAAACCAGGCAAGGACTCTGCCACCCACACAAGAAATGTATAAGAAATATACACTCAGGGCAGAGAGAGATTTTAAAATCTTCAGGTTCTATCTTCATGTTGCACGTGGCTCTTCTGTGCAGAATCCTTGCCAAGTTGTTTCTGGGAATCTCAGCACTGGTTCCAAAGTTGGAGCTGAAATCCATTTGCCAATCTCATCTGTCTCCTCAACCCCAGTGCATCTATAATAGGGGTGGGGCTCAAACCCGAGCTGCCTGCCCCATCATCTGATGTGCATCTGCTGGTACCAACACCATGCAAAACACTAGATTCTGCTGTCACCAATAGAGTCATTGTAAGAAGAAACTGTGTGACCTTACTCTCAAGCTACATGGAAATCATTGTTATGGTTTAGTTAGGAGGCATGCCCCAAGATCTCATGTGGAGTCGGCCATCTATGGACTGAGACCTCTGAAACCAGGAGCCCCAAATAAACTTTTCCTCCTCTATGTGATTCTTGTCACATCTTTTAGTCCCAAAGATGAAAAACTAGCTAAAACACATTGTTGAGAGCCACAGCCAAAGGGGCCCCAACAAACTTCCAGCCGCCAGCTGATGATTGGCTCACAGCGGCCCCAGCAAACTTCTAGCTGCCAACTGATTGGCTCCTCTGCGGTGATGCTCATTGGGCTGTTTCCCTGCCCTTTCAGACCATGGAGCTGCTCACTGGGGGACTTTTTTGGCTCCGCCCACACGACCCAGCCAATCAGCCTCAAGAGCAGGAAGAGTGGGGGAGGTTGAGAGGCTTGTGGGAAGCCGGTGGTGGCAGTTGGGCTCTGAAGGTTTTTCCTGAGGAGCTGTGTGGTTTGGTGTGTGTGTGTGTTCTAAAAATAAAGTTCGTTTCTTTTGATAAGTGGCTCCTGAATTGTGCCCAGCCAGACTGTGGCAACACATATTATCCCCTCTCCCCATGGAGCCTATTACCAGAGTCTGATCCTGAGAGATTCCCTTGAGCATGCTTCCTGGGCTCACATCCCCTCTGAGCATTTCTCTCAGTGGCTCCATCCCCTTTCTTTCTTGTTAAGTTATGGTTGTTGTTGTTATTGTATTATTATTGCAGTCCTGGGGATTGAACCCAGGGCCTTGCAGGTGCTAGGCACAGACTCTGCCACTGAGCTACATCCCCAGCTCTCTCCTTAGTTCTTTTTGAAAGATTGCCCCTGCTGTCTTCCTCCACCAAGCACTGTGTGGATTCATCTCAGACTCCTGAACCTTGGCCACTTGCCTCTCCATGATCTGTATTTCCCTCTGTGGCCATGGATTTGCTCACCCACCTCCAACTCCAGGCAGGACTGTAGCAGAGACTGTGGGCAAACAAAGCTCACTTGGCTCAAACATTAGCAGATGGGCATGGCTCTGTACCTTAGGGACCCCTGTGGTCACCCACATGAGGTACCATCTGAGAGGTGGACAGGCTGGATCCCAAATGTCACTCCCACCTGTCATTCCCACTGTCCCTACTGCCACCATTTGGGATAAGGTATTGGCTTGTGTTAAATTGCAAAGAATGCAGGAAACCTCCTGTCCCCAGCCATGTAGATGAATTGGGGTGGTATTCTCAAAGTCTGGTCTGAGGAACGCCTCATTGAAATCATCTGGGTGCATGCTAAATGTAGAGATTCCTGAGGTTGCTTTACAGAGTTGGAGGTCTGTCATATTAGCAAAAGGGCTGCTCAGATCTTACCTACAGCATCTGCCCATGACAACCTGGCAGAAGTCTGATGTCAGACTATGTCCCCCTGAGTTTCTGTGTTTAAGTTAGAAGATAGTGGGGAGGCTTCATAAGATTCCGGGTTACACTTAAGTGTTTGGAGGACACTTTCTCCCACTTCAAACAATAGGGACTTCAAGAGGGTATGGTAAGTCCATGGTGAAAGCAAGACTGCTGGTCAGGCAGTAGGAAGAATTTCTGCCAATAAAAGTTCCTCCCACCCAGTGTGGTGGGCATATCTGTAATCCCAGTGGCTCAGGAGGCTGAAGCAGGAGGATCGAAAGCTCAAAATCAGCCTCAGCAACTTAGCAAGGCCCTAAGCAAGTCAGTGAGATTCTGTCTCAAAATAATAAAAAAAAAGGGCTGGGGATGTGGCTCAATGTTAAGGTGTCCCCATTCAATCCCTGGTACCAAACCAAACCAAACCAAAAAAAAAAAATATGAAAAAAAATAAAAATAAAACAACTTCCTCCCAACCGGACATAGTGATGCACACTTGTACTCCCAGTGACTCTGGAGGCTGGGGCAGGAGGATTTTAAATTTGAAGGCAGCCTCAGCAAGTTAGTGAGACCCTATTTCAAAATTATAGAAAAATAAATAAAAGGGCTGGGGATGAAATTTGGTTGTAAAGTGCCCCTGGGTTCAATCCCCAGTACCAAAAATAATAAATAAAACTCCCAGGCCAGGGCTGGGGTTGTGGCTCACTGGTAGACAGCTTGCCTAGTATTTGTGAGGTACTGGGTCTGATCCTCAGCACCGCATAAAAATATATAAATAGGGCTGGAGATGTGGCTCAAAAGGTAGCGTGCTCGGCTGGCATGCGCCGGGCGCTGGGTTCGATCCTTAGCACCACATAAAAATAAAAAAATAAAAGATGTTGTGCAAACCGAAAACTAAAAAATGAATATTAAAAATTCTCTCTCTCTTTATATATATATCAACTAAAGATCCATCGGACAACTAAAAATTTATTTAAAAAAAAACCTTTCATTTGTAAGGTGGCTTACAATTTATACAACACTTTCACCTTCACAGTCTTTTTAAGGATGCTCCATCACAGTGAGGTAGACACTAATTACTTCTATTTCACATAATTGGTGATAGGGGTTCAGAGAGGTTAAGTAACTTGCCTGAGATCACACAGCTGGTAAATAGTGGAGGAGAAATTTGACCCAAGTTTCCTATGCCTGTTGTCATTATGGGAGATTTGGCACTAGTTGGGTGAATCCTAGCAGATATTTTATGCCTCAGAGATGGCATCCAACAAGTTGGGGACCTGAGAGAGTCCTTGTGATACTTTTTCCCTATGGAGGGTCTATAGGATATGGACTCTGGTCCTTATGGGTAATTAACCTTTATTGCTCTCCATAGGGTTCCCAGTTACCAGCAGGCACTGTTTGAAGAAGACTGTCATCCCAGGATAATCTCTAGGCAGGCTGATAAGGCAGCCATATCTATGCTTGAGTGGAAGGTCATTGGAGTGGAAGGCACCTATCTCTATTCTCCTCCCCAGGGCTTCCAGGGAAGGTGGAAACATGATTGATTTACCATTTGTGAGGTGATAATTGCCTCTGTGAGAATGCACAGGGAGCAGAGGTCAGCCCAATACAACCCTGATCTAGAAGCAGGAAAATCAGAGGCAGCTGTACAGTGACTGCACTGAAAGGGTTGGGAGGAGGAGATCCCATAGCTTCCCTTAGGTCTTCCCCACAGGTGACCACCCTCTCCATCTGCTCAACATCTCAAGCACCCCTTTTGGGGTAGGAAGAACCCACTGTATGTGTTTGAGCCCAGCCTGGAAGTCAGAAAATCCATGGTATAATTCCCTGTCAGCTATTACCTCAAACTGTGACCTTGGCAACTCACTCCCCTCTCAGGGTGTTACATTCTAAGGGCACTTCTATTTAATGGCTTTAAAAATTCACAATATTCACAATAGGGAAGAAATTGACAGGAAGAGAATATATATATATATATATATATATATATATATATATATATATATGAATGTGTGTGTGTGTGTGTGTACTGGGGATTGAACTCAGGGACACTCAACCACTGAGCCACATCCCCAGCCCTATTTCCATTTTATTTAGAGACATCTAATCTCTACATTTAGCATGCACCCAGATTATTTATTTAGAGACAGGGTCTCCCTGAGTTGCTTAGCATCTCACTAAGTTGCTGAAGCTGGCTTAGAACTTGAGATCCTCCTGCCTCAGCGTCCCGAACTTCTGGGATTACAGGCATGTGCCATAGCACCCAGCTAGGAAGCAAGTATTTTTTGATGTTTCAGATGGTCCCCAATTTAGGATGGTTCAACTTATGACGGTTTGACTCTATCATGTTGTGAAAGCTTACCCATACAAACTTTCCGTTTTCACTTTCAATACTGTATTCAATGAGTTACATGACACCTTTATCATCAAATTCATAACAATTTATCATAACATTTTATTATCAAATAGGCTTGCTGTTGCATGATTTTGTTTTGCTTTGTCATGCAGTGCTGGGGATGGAACCCAGGGCCTCATGCATGCTAGGCAAGTACTCTTGTGTCAGATGATTTTGTTCAGATGTAGGCTAATATAAGTGTTGCATGCCCGTTTCAGGTAGACCAGGCTGAGCCATGATGCTCAGTAGTTTATGTGTATTAAGTGCCTTTTCAACTTATGATGTTTTCCTCTAGGATGGGTTTATCAGGACAGAACTCCACTGTAAGTTAAGGAGCGTCTTCATGCAGTTGTACTCAGGTACTTAGGGATCTTCACCTGTGATGGATGGGAGAATAACATAATGGTCAGGAGGTGGACAGACAAGCTGATGACCTCAAAAAGAAGAGGGAAGAAGCCTAAATAAAGAGACTTGGTGGCCATGATGGGGAGGGCAAAGAAATGATGAAAAGAAACAGAATCCAAAGATAAATAGGACTGAGCTACTGGAGGGATGTGTTAGCACTCAAAAGTCTACATGACTGCTGGGCATCCCCCCTCTTGGATGTCACATCAGCACCTCAAAGTCACATGGCCCCAACCCAACTTGGCCTTTTCCCCCTCCTGACCCAGGTTCTCCAGCTCATCTGTTCCCTAGTGCAATGTTTTTTCCCTCCTTCCTATTTCTCAAGTCCAACCCCTCCTCCATGTCAGCACTGCCACCACTGGGCCACTATCATCTTTTGTCACTTGCCTGGAATATCACGGTGCCTCCTAATTGCATGCTCCATGTCACTGACCATTGGCAGCTTCCTGTTGTCCTGCAGGTAACATCCAAGCTCCCCATTATGGACTCTGACTTCTGGTGTCTTCCTCAGTCTTATCTCTTGCCACTGCCTGTGTAGCTGGCAACAGTCCCATCTCACAAAATGACTGCCTCCTACTCATCTCCAGACAGGCACCACTGCTTCCTCTGCCTGGAACATCTTCCCTTCTTTCTCCTTGATAACTTGGTAATCGCCTTCTCACCCCTCCAGCCTCAGTGCTTCCAACCTCACCCTCTCTGGCACCCTGTCTGGGTTGTGGCTCAGTGTTTAAGTGCCCCTATGTTCAATCCCCACTACTTCCCCAAAAGACACACACACACACACACACAGAGAGAGAGAGAGAGAGAGAGAGAGAGTCTGTCTACAGTTGACAAACAAGAAATACAAGTACAAATATATCATGTGAAGCCTTACCAAAAAGCAAGGAACTAAAGATGATGTATGTAGTGCAAAGACAGCGGAAGACGAGGTAATGTCTTCAACTGATAGATCAAGAAATAGTAGCTTATGCCTATTCACAGGGATAAATGAAAGAACTGATGACAAAGAAAAGCAACTAAAAGAGGAAAGGGTCAGGCCAAGTATGGTGGCACATGCCTATAATCCCAGCTACTTAGAAGCTGAGTCAGGAGGATTGCAAATTTGAGGCCAGCCTGGGCAACTTAATGAGACCTGTCTCAAAATATATATTTTTTTTAATTAGAAGGATGGGGATGTTGCTCAGTGGTAGAGTGCCCCTGGGTTCAATTTCCAGTACCTATAAATAAATAAACAGGGAAATAAATATGGGGCAAAGCCCTGTTGGTTATCATAAAACATAAAATATATATCATATATCATAAACATATATCATAAATACTTTCGCTCTTTGGTTTATAGCCATATACCCATACTAATTTGATTTCAAAAGTACTTCTTGGCCTGGCACAGTGGTGCATGCCTGTAGTCCTGGTGATTCAGGAGGCTGAGGCAGGAGGATTGCCAGTTCAAGTCCAGCCTGGGCAACTTAGCAAGACCCTATCTCAGAGGGAAATAAAAGAACTCTAGGATGTAGTAGCTTAGTGGTAGAGCACTCCTGCTTTCAATCCCTAGTACTAAAAAAAATTCTTAAGCTCTGTGATTCAAATCATACCATTATGGTTTAGATATGAGGTGTCTCACAACAGCTCATGTGAGACAATGCAAGAATGTTCAGAGGGGAAATTATTAGATTATGAGACTTTAACCTAATCAGTGGATTAATACACCAATGTGGATTAACTGGGTGTAACTGCAGGCAGGTAGCATGTGCATGGAGAAAGTAAGTCACTGGGGATGTGCCTTTCACGTTTATACTTTGTCCTTGGTCAGTGGAGTTCTGTCTCTCTGCCTCTTGGTTGTCATATCCTGAGCTACTATCCTCTGCCACACTCTTCCACCATGATATTCTGCCTGACCTCAGGACCACAGCCCTGGAGTCTGCCAACTGTGGACTGAACCTGTGAAACTGTGAGCTGACATAAACGGTTCCTCCTCTTAAGTTGTTTTTCTTAGGTCTTTGGTCACAGGAACCAAAAGCTAACTAAAACCCATGTCCACTCCTGGAATGAAATGATTCAAAGTCTTGTTGATACAGGTTAAATTAGATTTTTTTTAAGAGGGATGTGTTAGCACTCAAAAGTTTACGTGACTGCTGGGCAACCCCCCTTGGATGTCACATCAGCACCTCAAAGTTACATGGCCCCAACCCAACCTGGCCTTTTCCCCTGAGGATTGAACCCAGGGCCTTATGCATGTTAGGCCATTGCTCCACCTCAAGTTGCAGCCCCAGTCCTAAATTTTGAATTCTTTCGGTATCATTCAAAGCCATTCAAAATCTAGCCCTTGCACAGATTAGTGGCATCATAACTGGCCTTCTGCTTAAAGTACCTGGAGCTCTGGTCATGCCATTCTAACTGCAGCAGCACGGGTGCCATTGTGTTTTGAGCTTTTGCACATTTTGCTGCCTCTGCCTTCTCCTCCCCACCTCCCTGAAGAACCCACTCTCATCTTTCCAGGTTCTCTTAAGGTCACTCCCCAACTCCAGGAGAGTTTGTTCTTTCCTCTGTGCTCTCTGAACAGTGTGTCACCTCTCTACTATTACTCACATCACATAGAATCTAATTTGATGTGACAAGTCTGCTCTCCCTCCTGGATTGTGGGCACCTTGATGGCATTGACCTGCTTTTATTCATGTTTGTCGACCCAGGGCTCAGCCCAGGCTTTATTAAAGTAAATTTATTTTTGAAAGGATAATAAAAATAAAACATTTTTACTAAGAAACTAGGGTAAAACAGTAAATGAATTCTCAGAACTGGTACGGTGCTGTACTATAATATAGTACAGCATCACCATAATTAGGAAGAAAGAAATATGGACAATTTGTTCCTCAAAATATGAAACCCAGAATTACTGTATGACCTTGCAATTCCACTCCTAGGTACAAACCTAAAAGAAATGAAAATGTTTGTGCCTACAAAAACATATATACACAAATGTTCATGACGGTTTATGACAGGTTCATAAAAGCTAGGAGAAAACAATCCAAATGTCTATCAGTTGAAGACTGGTAAACAAAATATGGTATATCCATACAATAAAATATTATATCCATACAATAAAAATATTATTTTGTGAATTACTAAATAAAACCACTAGAAATGTAGTACTAATACATATTGCAATGTGGATAAGCTAAGGGAAGCCAGACACAAAACCCTACACATTGCATGATTCCATTTTGATGAACTATTCTGATTAGGCAAATCTATAGAGGCAGAAAGTAGATTAATAATCACTTGAAGGCTAGGGTAGAGTAAGGGAAATAGGAGTGACTGCTAATGAGTACAAAGTTTTCTTTTGGGGGGTATGAAATGTTCTAAACCTAGTTGTGGTCACACAATTTTGTGAATTACAAAAAAAACCCCACTATATTATATACTTTAAAAGGATGGACTATAAGATATTTAAATTATATCTCAATAAAGCTATTAAAAGTAAAGAAAGAAACTCTTAGAAAAAACATCTGGAAAGAAATCCACCAAAAGGTTGACATGTGGTTAACTTTGTTTGGGCTATGGGATGTTGTTATTCTTTTATTTTACCTCACAGTGACTTCCATATATTCTTTTTTTTTTTTTGGTAGTAAGGAGTGAACCCAGAGGTTCTTTATCACTTAAGCCATGTCTACATCTCTTTTTGTATTTTTATTTTAAGACAAGGTCTTGCTAAATGACCTAGGGCTTTGCTAAGTTACTGAGGCTGGCCTTCAGCTTGCAATTCTCCTGCCTCAGCCTCCTGCGTAACTGGGATTACAGATGTGTGCCATCACCCGCTGCTGACTTCCACATATTCTACTATGGATTTGCTTATTAAAAGGTACTTTGTATTTTAAAATATGAACAAGGGATGGAAAGAGGAGACTTAAATGTTCTAGTACCTAGTATATACTAAATATCTTAGTCTGTTTTCTGCTGCTATAACAGAATATCACAGACTGAAGTGAATGATTAACACTGGTCATTTGATTGGCTAATGGCTCTCTTTAGGCTGGGAAGATCAAAGAGCCACATCTGACATGGGACTTCTTTCTGCACCATAATGTGGCAGAAGGGCTACCACGCACATGTAAGACAGAGGGGGCAAGAGGAGACCAACATTATAACAAACCCACTCTCAGAATGTCTTTAACCCATTCGTGAGGACAGAGCCCTCCTTGCCTAATCATGTTTTAAAGGGCCCACCTCTTAATACTGTCAAATGGCTGTTACATTTCAACAGGAATTTTGAAGGGGTCAAACCATAGCACTAGGTTAATCCCCATAGCATCCCTGGGAGGTCATTGTGTTCATTTCAACTTCATTTGTGTGACAGGGAAAAATGAGATGTCACCATTCACTGTCTTGCCCTGACCCCCATTTTCTTCTCCCTTCTAAGTTGCTTGGTTTCTTTGCTTGATTTTGGGCCTTCAGATTTGTTGACCTGGTCATGACTTAAGGAAAATTGAAAGAGGCCTTGAAAGTCTGGATTGATTTACCATAAAAGTAGTAGAGAGTGGCCAGAAGAAGAAAGAAAACATCCAAGGAAAGATCAGAGGTGGACAGAGGGACAGAAGAGATGGCCAAGGTTCCCTGTAGGTGGAATTGGCCTTGTGGTGTGGAAAGTGAACTTCAGGATGGTGCCTGGCTCTTTTGATCATTCTGATCTCAGCTCAGACACAACCTCTTCAGGGCACCCTCTATATGCCTGGCTCGAAAGGAACCCTGTCCACCTCTGTCTCCACATCTTTTCATTCTATTTTCCTGTATGATTGTCTCCAGAATATTTATTACTATCTGTGAGTATCTGCATTCCTGACTCATTTCTTTATTTAGTCTCCTCTTGCTGGGCTCTGATACCATGTCACAGCCAGGAACTTCTCTGGCTTTTTCACTGCTGTTCAGGGCTGAGAAACAAGTCTGGCAGCAAAGTGGTTATCAAACAAGAATTATCACAGAATATGTGGAAGTCAGCCAGAGGTGATGGCACACACCTGTAATCTCAGCTATGCAGGAGGCTGAGGCAGGAGGATTGCAAGCTGAAGGCCAGCCTCAGCAATTTAGCAAAGCCCTAAGTAATTTAGGTCACTCATTTATTCCTCCCCCACCACTTGCCCCCTTTCTCAAATGCCACTTATCACTCAAAACCTTGTTCAGGGGGCTGCGGTTGTGGCTCAAGTGGTAGTGTGCTTGCTTAGCACATGTGAGGTATTGGGTTCGATCCTCAGCACTACATAAAAATAAAATAAAGATATTGTATTCACCTAAAAAACTAAAAAATAAATATTTAAACAAAATAATAATGTTAAAAAAAACCAACCTTGTTCAATACCCAGAAAATTCTAGAACTCATACTTCTTGGCTGAAATTGAGCTCCTGATTTGGACACAGGAGCCCTACATTACTCCCACACCTGTTTTACCTCTTCAATCAGATGATGAGTTCTTTGATGCCAAGGTCCATTTCTTCTACTTTGCTTCAACAAATTATACTGAGCTTTTCAGCCAGGTGTTGTGGTGCATGCCTATAATCCCAGCAGTTTGGAAGGCTGAGGCAGAAGGGTTGGGAGTTCAAAGCCAGCCTGAGCAACTTAGGAAGGCCCTAAGCAAGCTAATGAGACCCTACCTCAAAATAAAAAATAAAAATGGATGTGGGTGTGGCTCAGAGGTTAAAGTGCCCCTGGGTTCAATCCCCACTACCAAAAAAAATTACTAAGCTTTTCTTGTGTATTTGACAGAGTAAACATTTTTAAAATGTGAATTTTAGACTTTAGACTTTGATAAGTGTTATGACGAAAATAAAATAAGCTGGGTGTAGAGCATATGCCCATAATTGAGGCAGGAGGATTGCAAATTTGAGGCCAGCCTCAGCAACTCAGAAAGACCCTGTCTCAAATTAAAATAAAAATGACTCTGCATGTAGCACAGTGGTAGAGTGCTTGACTAGCATATGTGAGTACTGGGTTTGATCCCTAATACTGAAAAAACAGATGGGGGACGTGGAGGAAGGAAGGAAGGAAGAAAACAAGAATGCAAATTAATGGCCTAAACAATGAGTAGGGTAGGTGGCATGGCACCAATTTAGCCTGGATGATTGGATAAGACTCCTTGAGGAAGAGGCAACTAAGCTGAAACCTGAACAATGAGATCTGATTATTCTCCCACAATGCCTTGCATATATAGTATGTAGTACACAGTATATATTTGCTGATTGATCTATCATGGTCTCAGCAAGGTTACATTCCTTAAATACTATCTAACCCAGGTACAATCCTACATAGGTTTAATCTTCTAGGAGTAGTATACTGTTCTCAAGCAGGACAACCTGAGCTAGTCATGGTGGCGCACACCTGTCATCCCAGCAGCTCAGGAGGCTGAGGCAGGAGGATGGTGAGTTCAAAGCCAGCCTCAGCAAAAGCAAGGCACTAAGGAACTCAGTGAGACTCTGTCTCTAAATAAAATACACAATAGGGCTGGGGGTGTGGCTTTGTGGCCAAGGGCCCCTGAGTTCAATCCCAGGTACCCCTACCTGCCCCAAAAAGATGATGCAAACTCAAAGAACTTGAGTAACTTCCTCAGGGCTACACTGCCAGCAGGCATGTAGCAAATATGCTTGACTCTAAAGCCGGTGCAGTTTGCTACAATTCTTTGTTCCCTTGATTCTGAAGTTTAAATGGCCTAATTCAGGCTTTTTGAAGCTGTTTGAGACTTCAAACCTCAGAGCTGACTTGATTCTTTCTCACTGGAGATATCAGCTCAGCCTTTGTCATACAATGACCCTGCAGAGACATGAAGTTTCACTGTCTTTATTGTTCATAATCCTAACATGAAGACTAAGATCTTGTATGACCCAGATTCCCCTGGCTGGACAATCCCACACTTTACTCAGGCTTCCTTCTTCAAATCTAGGACACGCTCATATTTCCTGTGGAGGGGGATGTATAATAGTGTGATGATATATATTTGCCTTGTTTCCATACTAGGAAGTCATTTTATTCCCTTGCATTATGACTTAGTGGGGTCCTGGGGATGAAACCAGGGGTGCTCCACCATTGACCTATATTCCCATTCATTTTTATTTTTTGAGACAGGGTTTCGTGAAGTTGCCCAGGCTGACCTTGAACTTGCCATCCTCCTGCCTCAGCCCCTTGAATCACTGAGATGTACCTGGCTGCATTATGAACTCCCTCTCCCACTTACCCCCTAATCTGCCTGTTCTGCCTGCCCTTTTACTCTCCCCCATGGGCCAAACAAGCTATCTGCTTTTCCATAACCCACAGATGATTATTTTAATCTTATACACCTTCTCCCTCTCTTAGGCTCCTTCACAGTCACAGGGTATGTCTGCTGTCCCTCCAAAGGAGAACAAGACAGCAGTGGCCTGAGGTTTCTCTGAAGTCCCTGAGCCAGCTTGTTGTGAGGGGTGTGCGCCCTCGTGTGTTCACCTTCTGTAAATTCAGGCTGAGGTTAGCACGGGGGGGGGGGGGGGGGGGGGGGGGGGGGGCTTGCTGTGGGAGCCTTCTCAGTGACCTGGCCTTTGCCTGCCTGTGTCATTAGCTCCCTGGCACTTGAATCAGTGTAAGTTTTAGGAACTTCATCTTGGTCTTACCCCAAACAATGTCTCGTGGTCTCCTGGTCACTTCCCCCTCCCCACCCTCAAAACTGCAACTGCAACAACAATAGTCATTGCTATGAGCTGGGGATGTGGCTCAGAGGTAGACCAGTTGCCTAGCATGTTCAAAGCCCTAGGTTCAATCCCAGTAGCACAAAAGAAAATGGCCAATATTTCTATCTTCACCGAGAATGCAGTACATGCCAAGAATATAGTATAAATTAGCTCATCTATTCTTTTTTTTTTTTTTTTTTTTTTGTACCAGGGATTGAACCTAGGGGCATTCGACCACTAAGCCACATCTCCAACCCTTTTTGTATTTTATTTAGAATCAGGGTCTTGCTAAGTTGCTTGGAGCCTTGGTAAGTTGCTGAGTCTAGCTTTCAATTCATGATCCTCCTGCCTCACCCTCCTGAGTTGCTGGGATTACAGGTGTGTGCCACCATGCCCGGCCATAGCTCATCCATTCTTCACAGTATTCTGACAGGTGTTGCCTTCTCAACACATAGTAGGAACTTAGTAAATAAATAGATTGTTTCTCCCCAGTTCATTATAGGACAAACAGAAGCCCAAGGTGGTCACATGGGTAAGAAGGGAGAGAGAAAGAAGAGAAACCCAAGTCAATTTTTCCTCAAAGCCTAGGTTTCCAATGGCAGTATTAAGATGCTTGTAAAACCACTGCAGATTTGTGAAACCCTGTTTGAGAAGGAAGCTGAGGGTTGTGGTTACGGCCATTGGATTTGAAGTCCAATGCTGCTAGTAATCAAGCAGCACTACTTCCTATCCTTGTGAATGTGGACAAGTTACTTAACCTCTCTGTACCATAGGTTTCTCATTGGCCAATGGCAGTAATAATAGTAACAATTCTAATGGTTGGTCCACTTAAATGAGATAATCTACATAAAGGTCTTAGCATGGGGCTTAGCACAAAGTAATCACTAGTTGAATATTTGTGAGGCAGTGATGGTGACTGACAAAAACACATCATGTACTGTGTCTGTTCCTTAATCTTCATGGAACCCAGGGCCTCACTCATGCTACGCAAGTGCTCTGCCTCAGAGCTACAACTCCAGCCATAGAAAAGCATTTTTTGCAGATATGATTAGGTTAATCATTTTGAGATTATCTGGGTTATCTGGGTATATACAAAGTCCAATGACAAGTGTCCTTAGAAGAGAGAAGCAGAGCAAGATTTGATTTGAGTGCCATAAGTATTATACAAATATTGTTAACTTTGTAATGTTTAAGTGATTGCATATCAGGAGAAGAGTAAATACCACTCAAGGACTTTACTTCCTCTTCTAGGGAAGGAGCTACTACATTTTTGCTTGTATACAGGATAGTTGCATCATGTTAGTGGAATTATGATCTTGCTATTGTGTATGGAGATTAAGTATGGTTTGAGATGATGCATGTGGGTACCAAGTTGAGAAGGGATGGATTTTTTAAAAAATATATTTCTAGTTGTAGATGGACACAATATCTTGTTTTATTTATTTATTTTTATGTGGTACTGAAGATCAAACCCAGTGCCTCACACTCTACCACTGAGCTATAACCCCAGCTCAACAAGGGATGGATTTTTGATGGTTAATTTTTCATGTCAATTTGACTGGGTCATGAGGTGTTCCGATGTTTGGTTGAGCATTATTCTGGTTACTTCTGTGAGGTTGCTTTTGGATGAGATTAACATTCAAATATACAGATTGAATAAAGCAGATTGTCCCTCCTAATGAGGATAGGATTTATCAAGTCAGTTCAAGGCCTGAAGAAAACAAAACAAAATGATAAAAGCTTATGCTTCCTGAGTAACACAGAATTCTCCTGCAGGGTGGCCTTCAAATTGGAACATTGGCCCTTTCTAGTTGTATAGCTGCCAGCTGGCTTTAGGACTCAATATAGGAGATAGGCTTTGCAGATTTTATTTTCTGTAAACACATGAGGTGACTTTTTAAATCATCTATCTATCTACTCCATCTCCTGTTGTTTCTCTGGAGAATGCTGACTTAAACATGGAACTACTTCCTAATTCATTCTATGAAGTATTACCTGATTCCAAAATCAAACATCTGAATTTCAAAATTTACTATAAAAATACAGTATTCAAGAAGTGTCATCGGGCATGATAGAGCATGCTTGTAAGCCCAGTGGCCCAGGAGGCTAAGGCAGGAGGATTGTAAGTTCAAAGCCAGCCTCAGCAAATTAGCAAGGCCCTAAGCAACTTAAAAGAAAAAAAAGGAAAAACATAAAAAGGACTGGGGATGTGGCTCAGTGTTTAAGGGCCCCTGGATTCACTCCCTGGTACACCCCCCCCCCAAAAAAAAAGTAGACCAATACCTAAATGTAAGAACTAATATTATAAAACACGTAGAAAAAATCATGGGGGTAAATCCACATAACCTCAAATTTGGTAATGGATTTATACAAATGACACCAAAACACAAGAAACAAAAGAGAAAATAAGTAAATTAAGTCTCAGAAAAAAAAATCTTCTGTACTTTAAAGCACATTATTAAGAAAGTGAAAAGATAGCTGGGCTCAGTGGCACATGCTATAATCCTAGTGATTCAGGAGGCTGAATCAGGAGGATCACAAGTTTGAGGACAGTCTCAGCAATTTAAAGAGAACTTGTCTCAAGAAAAAAAAAAAAGTTCAATCCCCAGTACAATAAACAAACAAAGAAAAAAATGGAGGGGGAGAAAATCCACAGAATGAGAGAAAATATTTGCAAATCATATGTCTTACAAGGGACTTATATCCATAATATTCATAATATTTATAGCTCAACAAGAAAAACTAACTCAATTTAAATCTAGATAAAATACCTGAATAGACATTTCTCTAAGGTAGATTTATAAATGATCCATAAGCATGTAAAAATACTCTCAACATCTTTAACAATCAGGGAAGGCAAATTAAAACCATAATGAGAAACCAGTTCACACCCACTACAATAACTATAATCATAAAAACAGAAAATAATAAGTGTTTGGGAGAATGTGGAGATATTAGAACCCTCATACATTGCTGGTGGGAATATAAAATAATACAGCTGCTTTGTAAAATAGTCTGTAGTTCTTCCAAAAGTTAAACATAGAATTACCATATGACTCAGCAATCCCACTTCTAGGTAGGTAACCAAGTGAAATGTAAACATATAAGTCCAAACAAAAAATTGTACATGAATGCTCATAGCAGCATTATTCATAACAGCCCCAAAGTGGAAATAATCCAAATACCCATTAAAAGAGATGCATACATAAAATTATGAAGCTGGAAAGTCACCGGACTGAAAAAGAATCACTGTATAAGGCTTTTTATATGTTTGGCATATGCATTAATAATTGTGTGCAAAATGAAAATTGAACTGACCCTCAACACAACCAACAAAATCTCAATTATGCAAGAAAAAGTGCATGAAGTTAGGTGGTATCGCCATATAGCAAAACAGTATGTAACCTATGATACATGCTGCAAAACCTGGGGAACCCCCCAAATAAATACTATGCAGAAGGATCAGGAGAATGAAGGGAATAGGTAAGGGATGTAGGGTGGGAAAGGTAAGTGCTGGGCCCTAAATTAGAGCCAATTATATTCTATGCCTTTATAATTATGTCAAAATGAACCCTAATGTTATGTATGACTAAAAAGAACCAAAGATTTTTTTAAAAGAAAAAATACTATGTGAAAGAAGCTATTCACAAAAGACATTGTAGTATATGAGTCCATTTACGTGAAATGTCAGAATAGGCAAATCCACTGAGAAAGGGTAGACTAATGGTCTCCAGACACTGCGGAGAGGAAGTAATGAGAATGGTGGCAATTGTTAATGGATATGGATTTGTCGGGGTGCTGGTGAAATGTTCTGAAATTAGATAATGATGATATTTGTATAACTATACAAATGTACTAAAACCTGCTGATCTCTATACTTCAAAGGGCTATATTTTATGGTATATCTTATATCTCAATAAAGTTTTTGTAAAACAAGGAATAATTTGAAATATGGTAACAGAATAAAAATAATTTTGGCTCCAAACCCCAGGAGTTCTGATAAAAATGAGCATTCTTAATATATGAATTAATTTGTTTCTATATATAACATAAATAACTATATTACTTATAATAATGTAAGAAAAATATGTAATGTATATTATTAGGAAAAAAACATGGGCAAATTCCCATGACCTCAGATTTGGCAATGGATTTGCACACATGACTCCAGAGCACAAGAAAGAAAAGAGAAAATAGGTAAACTGGGTTTCATGAAAATTTAAATTTTGTGTGCTTTAAAGCATAGAATAATAATCATATATTATTCTTACTTAATATAATATATGTTATTCTTACAGATTAATAAGAAAAAAACACAAAGGCAAAGAAAACAAATATGCAAAGCAGAGACGAGATGCAAATAGGAAATAAATATTTGAAGAGGTCAAAAAGACAGCTAAGCTGGGTGTGTTGGTGCACCCCTGAAAATCCTAGCAACTTGGGAGGCTGAGGCAGGAGGATCACAAGTTCAAAACCAGCCTCAGCAACTTAGTGAGGCCCTAAGCAACTCAGTGAGACCCTGTCTCTAAATAAATTTTTAAAGAACTTAAAAAGAGCTGGGGATGTGGCTCCGTGGTTAAGCATCTCTGGGTTCAATTCATAGTATGGGGGCAAAAAGACAGCTAATAAAGGCACTTACTGTATAAATGCCCAACATAACTCATTCAACCTTCACAAGGACCCTATGAAACAAGCCCCCAGCTCCTCATAGTGAACACCACAACCTACTCAGGCCCAGGTGACAGCCCTGCCTTATCCATGGTCTCCACTCACCTGTGTGGGCTAGGATGTGCCCCCACAATGCCCATTTGTGACCCCACTGAGTCCAGTGGCCTGACTTCATCCAGGGAGGTTGTTGGAGGTGTCAGGAGAGCATGCTGGAGACATTCTTTCCAGAAGTGCAGATTTTGCTGTGTGCTAGGAGACAGTGAGTGAGTTGTCAATCTATTTTTTTTTGGGGGGGGGGTACCAGGGATTGAACTCAGGAGCACTAGACCAGTGAGCCACATCCCCAGCCTTATTTTGTGTTTTATTTAGAGATAGGGTCTCACTGAGTTGCTTAGTGCTTCACCATTGCTGAGGCTGACTTTGAACTTGAGATCTCCTGCTTCAGCCTCCCGAGTTGCTGGGACTACAGTGGCCACCATGCCCAGCAATCTATCTTCTTTGGTGAGCTCCAGGAGATACTCTGGGTGACTGTACATGCACAGCCAGCAGCCTTAGCAAACAGCCAGGCTGGGAGGGGAGTTGTCAGTGGCTGAGTGGAACTTAACTTGCCTGGCAAGGGCATTTCTGCTCCCTGGGGGAAGACCTCTACACACCTGCCCAGCAGTGGGCCCTGGGAAGCTCTGTTGGTAGGGCCAGCCAGGATTCCCTCTAGGAAGCACTTCTGTCCTACACCCAGGAATAATGGGAGATCCCAGCCACTGAGTCCTGGGCCTCAATGCCTCAGGCTCTGGTAATTCCAGCCTGGTTGTTTTTAAAAGCAGGTGTTACCAATCATCTACTTTGGCCATAAAACCCCTTAATAAACTGCCCATGGAAAGTCCAACGTGAAACCTACTAGCTTCACTCCTAGCAGGATATACCTGGGAGACTGAATAGGCTGCCTGCTCTCTGGGTTTGCTATCTCTGAGGCAGAGCCTTGTTGGAAGCCCAGTAGGAGGGACAGGAAGAGAGTGAGGTTCCATCACCTCAGATCCTCCCAGTGGGCCCTCTTCCTCTCTAGCATGAGCAGACACTGTTCACACCAACGACTAAGAGCTGAGTGCTTAAGAGTCTCAGGGGAGTGAGTTACTTGGGGGAAGAGGAGAGAGCAAGGGTGACATGCCTTACTTTCCTCCAAGGTCACTAGGCTGGAAGAAGATTTCTCAGGTGAACCCAGACAAGAGTAAGACTCAGGTTGGTGGCTCCTCTACTCGAAGGTACTTCCTGACTTGGAACTGGTGTCTAACTGGCCAGGACATGGAATGAAGGGAAGTCACTCAGGCATCTCTTTTGTCTTAAAGTCTCAGATTCCAGAATGTGCCAGGCTCCCAGGGGAGGCCCAGCAGTATTGTGAACTGAACTGACCCTTATTGATTCCTGGGAGAGACTGGGAGGAATCTGGTGGAATCTCCCTCTTTGGCCCTGGATTCTTGACCTTTTCAGGTGTTCATTGTCTTTAGGCATCTTCTACTTGACCATGGCCTCCTTATGTGAGAGGATTTAGGAGACTGCCTATCTGAGCTGGACAATCTGTCCTTCTGCTAATTGATCAAACTTACCCTGGGTTGAGGAGAGGGGAGAAAGAGGCATGTAGGGCTAGCTCCGCCATGAAATGTGGAATATACAACAGGTCTTCTCTGTGGCCCACATCACACCATGTGATCAGGAACTGAGTCACAGTCATCCGTGTCCCTTTCAGGAATAAAGGCAGTGTCTGGCACATAAGAGATGAAGATGCCTGTGACTTGGAGCCAGAAACACCTGCATCAAACCTCCAAGTCTGCATGTTTTATTAGCTAGGAGATTTTATTTGACATCTAAGAGCACCAGTTTCCTTGTGTTAGGATGGCCTTAGGCCTGAGCCTAAGCAACTACATTAAAAAAAAAAAAACCCTTCATTTTAAAAGACCTGCAGTTTCACTAGGCACATCCACAGTGCCCTCCAGTATGGCCTCAAACAAGTTACCTCCCCTCACCCTGATAAAGAGAGTGAAGCCCCTGGCAGGCTGTCCTCGCCTGATAAGAGGGAAAGGCAAGAAGATCAGGGTGGAGACCACCAGACCAGATGTTTCTGACCCCAAGGAAAATGATGTCACTGAGAAATCCAGTGGTAGCTGATAAGGATTGAAAGTGGGGTCAAAAGCCCCCAAATGTTGTATAAATAATAGAGATTCAGGGATTCAGCCAACCGAAACAAAGATGCACTGGAGCTGGAGAGCCTAATAAGGACCTAGACTGAGGTCCCATCACTTGTCATCATTTTCCTGATCCTCTGCATGATCCTCACTGCTCTCAAACTCTACCCCCTCATCTGGACCCTGGTGAGAGCCACAACTGCTCCCTATGACCCTCTCCTCAACCAGTCGTCTGAGGAGAAGCCTGCCTTGGTTCTGGACCCGATCACCGTGGTCTGAGTGAGTGTGTATCTGCTGGACATAAAGCCTAAGGCTTGAGACTTTGGAACTTAGCAAGCAGAGGGAATGTCTGTCATTAGCCTATCATGATAAAGTGTGTTTGCAGTGCTTAGAATTAATCTAGAATTGTCTGCTGTGAATTAATTAATCTAGAGTTGTTTGCTGTGAATTGATTATGTCTATTGCAGTGCCTAGCATTAAGGATTGTTATTTTCTTGATCAGGAACCTATAGAGTGAAACTGTATGGAGTAATTTGAGTGAATAAAGCATTGAAAGGGGCAATGCTTTATTTCTCCCATTGACTGCATACATTGCAATTTTGTCTCCTCACAACACCTTGTCTGTATATAAAATGGATTTTGTATGAAAAAAAATGAATACAAAATACCTGGAATGTAGTAGGTTCTCAATAAATGGTTAGGTACTACCATCCCCATCCCCATTAGCATGCATTCCGGGCTCCCTGTATGTCCATACCTATACTTAGCCTTAATGTAGAAGATAAAGGGTCAGTAGTTTCTGCCTCAAATTAGTATATAGAGGGAGATCTAAGATGGACACAAATAATGAGAATCTGAGTAGCCATTTCAGGCAGTAATCTCAGGATATGAAGCTTGAAAGAGGGAACACGCCTTATGACCTTCAAGGAAGACCACCCAGAAATAGATTCTGTAAAAATTGAAATTTGACTTTGGGGATGGAGGAGGAGAAGAAAGGAGGGCATTCCTGGCTTCCTTCTGCCCAAACCAGAACCAGAACTTGACAGCGTCTTGGTCTGTTGGCTCCCTGGGGTTCAGGCTCAGTGCTGGGTCAGCTTAGGGGCCGCAAGTACTAATTTGGCCACTAGAGGGAGACAGAGCTTGGGGAATAGGGAGGTGACTAGGGCGGGAACCCATTTCCTTAGGGACTCCACCTCTTCCATTGAATAACCAGCTTAAAGCCTCCCTTTCCCCACTTCAGAGCGCCAACCTTCCCCTCCCTGATCTTGGGACCTTTAATCCCCTCAGTCACTCTTCATTCAGAAACTCCCAAACTTTCTGCTTGCTGTATCTCTGCCCAGGTCACCAAACATAGAAAGAAAATTTGCTCTCTTTCTCCATGCCCTCCCCCCTTCCTGCAAGGCCAAGCCATCCTAAGCTCTGCTTTTTGTCCTGGAGAGGGGTTGTGAAAGACAAACAAGCCAAGCCAAGAAGATTTATGTGCCTCTGAACGGCTGGCTTCCTGGTCAGGAAGACTCTGGGTGGTTTGTCAGGCCCTTATCCTCACCCCAAGACTTCCTTGGGCAAACCTGGAGAGGTGGAGCTCTGGGGGCAGGTGGGAAAGGGTTGGTGGGCAGGCTAAAGGCGTAGAAAGAAACTGGGCTCTCAAGGGACGGTACCTTGAACCTGGACACTGGGACTTTCCTGGACTAAATTGTGATGCAGAGTGGGGTTTCAATGCCAGTGATTCCAGCTGAGTGGGCTCAAGGGCAGCCAGAGGGCTGTGGGCCTAGGTGTTATTTATCTGCCAGTAGTTATCCGACCTGTTGGATCCAGTCCCTTATCTGTCCTTGGGATGTCCCCAGGGGCCCATGGCCTGTTTCTCAGTAGGCCTGAGGTTATCAGTGGAGAAAATGCAGAACCTGATCCTTTAGCCTTTGTGGCAGGGGGAAACTAGGAAGCCAGATTATAGGCTTGTGAGGGCTCAGAGCTAGTAGGGCAGGAGAGAGGAGGATGCAGCTTCTCCTTCCCTCTGTTCCAGTTGATCCAATGCTTTGCTCCATCTGGGAACTGTATCCCCTGTGTTTATGGGGGCCTGGCATGCCCAGTGTGCTCCCAAAGAAGCCACGAGTAGCATTGGGCAAAGATGCCATTTCTTTAGCCAGCATCCTCTTCCTGTCGGCCTCCTGGCCCTCTGAGAAGTAGACCTAGGCTGAGGTCAGTGACAGGTGGAGACAGCTGCTGCTCCCCTCCCCCAAATTCCTGAACTCCTGACAGAGATGAATGACCTGGGCCCCTCCTTACACATTCTCCAGGTAACCAGAGCGAGGGAGCAACAGGTGGCCTGGCCCAGCCTACAGCAGACGACCTCCTGCTGGGCCACAGAGAAGACCCGAACCGGGAAACTTAGAGGGGAAGCTGAGCCTGGATCAGTGAAAAAGGGTGTCAGGGGTGTCCAGAGAGGAAAAAGAGCACAGCATCTGGCTACAGTTCCCAACCTCATTTACCCCATGTGCATGCTGAGCCACGCTCTGCTTCTCAGATGACCTGTCCCCTGGCTCCTTCCAGGAGCAGGAAGAAATTATTTGCATGTATGAGGCCTGAGGGATTGGGACAGATGTCTAGGATTCCAAGGTACGAAATAAAAGGGTATGAGGAGGTGATAAAGAGAGACGGAGAGGGACCAGGCCCATCTCAGAGATCTGGGCTTCTCTCATTCCTGGTGTCAACCTGCAATCAGCCTGACACGGGGTCAAGCTGGCAACTGGGAGACTGTCGCCATATCAATACCTATAAAACAAGCATGTGGCTGAGGCAAAGAGGCAGAAGGGCGGGGGTAGAGAGAGGTTGAATTTTGGGCCTGTGGGACCAGCTTCTCCATCCCCAGCCACTGCAGTGAAAGAGCTGATCCACTTGGGACTAGATCTAATCTAGCCCCAGAGCCCAATACGGGCAGTAGCCGGGAGGAGGGAGAGAGTCAGGACTCAGGCGCCACCCTGAGATAGCCCTGAGACTGACTTGGGGAAAAAAAGTGAGGTATTCTTGGAGGGAATGCAGCCCTGGGCTCAATATGGGGGCCAACTGGTCTCAACTAGAAGGCAAGTAGGGGCAGAGCAAAAGAGCAGAAGAGAAGCTGCTGGTGGGAATTAGCTGGCTAAGCAGTCGTGGCCTTTGCAAACTGAGGTTGGTGGGGGCAGGGACACAGCCAGACTCAGCCTGGAACCTCGGTCTTCTCATCTCTAGAACAGGTCCATTAAAAATAACATTAGAGTGGGGAATGGTGGTTCATGCCTGTAATCCCAGTGGCTCAGGAGGCTGAGGCAGGAGGATTGCAAGTTGAAGGCCAGCCTCAGCCCCAGCAATTTAGTGAAGCCCTAAGCAACTCAGCAAGACCCTGTCTCTAAATAAAATACAAAAAGGGCTGGGGATGGGGCTCAGTGGTTGAGCACTTCTGGGTTCAATCCCTGGTAACAAACAAACAATAAAACCCCTTAGAGATATTGTGAGGATTAAGCAATGATGAAAGCACTCAGCCCGAATGCCCGGCTTCTATGTTCAAGAAGAAATGGTAGCTCTTGGCATGGCTCAGTGGCACACACCTGTAATCCTAGCGAATCAAGAAGCTGATGCAGATGGATAGCAAGGTTGAAGCCAGCCTGTGCAACGTAACAAGACCCTTTCTTAAAATTAAAATGGCTGGGGACATAGCTTAGTGGTAGAGCACCCCTGGAGGGAATGGAGGCTTGTATCTGTGAGGAGGATGCAGGCAGAGGGAGGAGGTCTTCTAGGGGACAGACAAGAGGCATAGGGCAGAGAGGGATGACAATAGAAAGGAGACACAGTTGCTAGCCTCACTGGGTTGAGTTGTCCTGGCTGGCACTGGCCCTCAGGTTAGGATTGTTGCTCTCTGGCCCTTCATTCAGTCTGCTTTTCCCAGTGTTGGCTCTGACTGTGCCTGGTGGCTCACCATGACCTATCCCTTGGCACATGCTTCTTTCTAAATCCCAGGGATCTCATTGTAGGATCACGATTAGAAGTTCAAGTTGTTTAGCCAGGTGACCTAGGTTTGAATTCTGACTTTTTGGCTTTCTGGCTGTGTGTCCTTGGGTGAGTTACTTCACCACTCTGTTTCTCAGCATATAAGGCAGGCAGGGAGAGGTCAAAGACAAGGGCCACAAAAAGAGAAAGGAGGTGTGTGACTGACATGAGTAAAGAGGGGGTTAAATTCTAAGTTCCATGAGGGCAGAACCCAGTCTTGTCATCTAGTGCTGCATGATAAAACGAATAAAACGAATAAAAAGGTAAAAACTAATGAGAGCTCATGCACGAATCTGTACATACGTGTGAAAATAGGAGAGGAGCTGAAAACCTCATGTGTGGCACACAAAGCATGTGTGAACAGGTGCAAACGTGTGTAACTGGGAATGAGAGCATACCTGTGGGAGGCTTTGTGGAAGAATAAGAATTTCCATTTAGTAAGCAGCATGGTGGGCCAAGGCACGACGCTAAGCCCTGTATGTGCATTATCTCATGCTGCTCTGTGAAGGAAGGATGGTCTCCAGGTAACGGAAGAGTACCGGAGGCACACCAGGATGAAGTGACTCGCCTGGGAACACACGACTGATAAGCAGTGAAATCCCTGGCTCTCAAGTGTAGCCCTCCCTACCTCCCATGGGTGTGGGCAGCTGAGCTCACAAGGCGCTCCTCTGTAGTTTTCTGGGGGTGGGGGGCACACAACACCTGAGACTTCCTGCGTCTGCTGGATATTCTTAGGTCAAGGCTTTCAGGGGCTCCTCTTTGGGAAATGATCACTGCTCCAGTTCAGAGTCCAGGACAGAGGGATCGGGTGGGGGTGGCATGGTGACACAGTGACTTGGCAGTCTCCGGTGGGAGATAACAGCCAGTGGCGTAGGGAATGCTTGGATAAGAGAGTCCCCGCCATCCCTCCTAGATTCTGACCGTCTCCCAGACTCCCCTGGTGAATAATTTTTCCCTACCTCAGGGGACTGAATCACTCTATCTGAGGCCTGACAAGGTGGAACAGGAGGTGGGAACTTGGAGTCACTGATCCTGCCTGTGGCAGGGAGTAGGTCTAAGCCCTGCTCCTGAGGCCCCTGTGGGCAGGTTGAGGCAGAAATGATGTACCATGATCAGGGGTGACCAGCATGTGGAGCAGGCCTGGACATAAAGAGACCTCTCCTCACTTCCTCTTCCGCCCTCCCCACCCAGGATTACCTGTTGGCTCAGGAATTACTTCTGTCTTTCCTCCATTTTCCAAGTCTGGCAGCATAGCTTCATCTCCCCCAGCCCCTACCAGGTTTGGGGCCATCCTTTAGAGGGGCACCATGTTGGCTGTGGAGAGAAACAATCTGAGGCCAGTTCTGGGACTGGCGGTAGTGGTCTTAGCTGAGAATACCATTGGGCTGTGGCTAGGAACATAGACGGCCTTTCCCAAGCCTAGGAACATCTTGGAGGACTGTGAGTGAAGAGTAGAGTCCCATCCTTTCTGAAAACTGTCGCTTTCCATGCATGATCCAGCCTTGAACTAGGAATGAACCCCAAAAGCAATTAAGCAGGAAGGGGCTAGAAACGTGGCAAATCAGAATGGTGTAGGGGAATGGGACAGGCTTTGGGGACACATACACCAGGAGTCAAATCCTGCTTCCCTTAGTGACCAGTTCTGTGACCTTCAGTGAGTTACTTCTTCCCCTTGGGCATTCCCTCTTAAATAAAATGGAGACAGTGGAACTCATTTCAAAGGTTGTGTTAGAAACACATCTAACATGGCTCTTGACACACAGTAGGCATTTAGTACATGGCAGATTGCTCTCTATATTCAGGTTTTTATGTCCTGACATGCACTTCAGGAATCCTAATTTCCCAGTGGGACTATTGCTATGTCCTTGTACTTGTTTTTTAAATTTTGTTGGTGCTGGAGATCAAACTCATGCATGCTAGGCAAAGTGCTCTACCACTGAGCAATCCCCTAGTTTACCACTCAGTGCAAGGTCCAGCTGGGACTCAAGAGCTTCTAGACTATTCTTGCTCTTCCCTATCTAACTAGAGACATCTCACCATCAAGGCCTTGTCCCTGAAGGTGGGATGAGCTCAGCTTCTTCCTTTTTATTTTCCCCAAAATAGAGACCCACTCTACAGCCCCAGAGATCATTAGAGGATGCAGTAGCAACTCAGCAGCTCAGTGTCCCATTAAGTGAGATAATGGACATGAAACTGCATATAAATGATAGAGCATTTAGGGAATGTTGCTCACCTAATTATCCCCAAAAAGAAACAGCAGGGAGGGCTGGGGTTGTGGCTCAGCGGTAAAGTGCTTGCCTGGCTGTGCTGCGGCCCTGGGTTCAATCCTCAGCACCATATATAAATCAATAAAATAAAGGTATTGTGTCCAACTACAACTAAAAAGTAAATATTTTTAAAAAGAAGCAACGGGGAGACTATCTATCCTCGGAATTCCCAAGGCCAACCCCGAACCCAGATCTTTCTCACTCTCTTCACACCTGGCGGCAGTTCTTGCCAATGCCACGCCTGTCCACGACAGTCCTGGGTCTAGTATTCAAATGCGCCCCGTTTGTTCCAGGCGCCGGCAGTGCTGTGGAAGACCAGCAGGGGGAGACATTAGCACGTGGGTACCTCTCCTGGGGTCCCACGGAGGAGAGTGGGTCGGACCGGGAGGGTCTGAGCTATGGGAATGAGCCAAGTTATAAGCAAAGAGGCAAGGAGGGGCGGCGAGAATGGGCTAGGGCTTAGAGACAAAGACCCAGATGGTGTGGTGAGGCCGGGAGAGGCTGGACTCCGGCATCTCAGGGCCAGCATGCCTGCTTTTGCTTTTTCAAAAGGACCCTGCCCTGCGCCTTTGCCTCTCGAGCTGTCGTTTTCTAGTCTTGTCTTTCTCGGGGGGATCGAACCCAGGACTTTTATGCGTGCTAGGGAAGCGCTCTGCCACCGAACTATAATCCCCAGTCCCTGTGAGGTCTTTATCCAGGTGCCTTCTTATCCCCGCTTGCTTATTCTAGGGCCTCGCCGGCGCCTTCAGACAGAGCAGGATACTAATTCTGTGTCCAGGGACCCCCACAAGGCTCCCCCTCAAAGCTGATGTTCTGAAGGCCTGGTATCCCGGTGCAAAAAACTCCCTTGCCCCTACGGACCTGGTACATTTCCTGAATCTTCACCACCCACTACTACCGCAAGCCGAGGGTGCACTTCCAGGGTGGAAGGAGGAAAGCCCACCAGAGCCCCACGTGAGACTTGTTGGAGGAGCAGACCGGCCGTCCTTGCTCACCCAGTACTTTTGTCCCACCACCCACTGTTATCGCTTTTGTTATGTTCAGAGCAGGCTCAAGGCGCACTTCTAGGACAGAAGGAAAGCCCAAAGGAAAGCCCACCCCAGCACAGAGCCCTTCGTGAGACTGGACAGGGAGCAGACAATCCTTGCCCACCCAGTACTTGAGCCTCCACCACCCACTGCTACCACTTTTGTTATGTTCAGTGCAGAGACAGTGCATTTCAAGAGCAGAAGGAGGAAGGCCCACCAGAGCCCCTATGTGAGATGGGATGAGGAGCAAATAGGCAATCCTTGCCATGGTGGTGGGCCCAGAGTAAGACTTCAGGACGTGTGTGTGTGTGTGTGTGTGTGTGTGTGTGTGTGTGAATGTGTGTGTAAAGAAAATGATGGAAGTACTGTAGTTTCCTGGGGTACTTGGGATAGGGCTTGTCTGGCCCAGGTCAGTGGGTCAGGGTTTTGACTGGATGTGCAAGGAGGAGAACAGGCCGGCAGCTCTCGAGAAGCGCCAACTTCCCACGGGCAGAGCGCTCTGGGAACCGAGCTAAGCAGAACCCAACCCTAACCGCATGAGCCGCACATTCAGATTGGTGCCATCGGCAGCGCGGCGTCCTTAAGAGCTCCCTGAAACCCCGCCCCCTTCCTGCTAAGAGGGCGTGGCATAGGGCAAGGACCCCGCCACGGAGCTTGCTATTGGCTAGAAAGAGCAGGGTTGGCCTTGCGTTCGCCTGAGCAGGGGAGTAGACAGCTCATCGGCAGCGGAGGGAGTCTATGCGCGCTGGACAGCAGTGGGAGGTGTGTGAGGCTTGCTCCGGCCGCAGACCCTAGGGCTTAATTGCCGGGGAGCAAGGACTCGGCGACGGGGCTGCCGGGCTACCCGGCTGAGGCTTCAAAGGCGCAAACTGATGGGACTGGCTCGCTCGGCAGCGTCTCCCCCGCTCTTTTAAGTACACTGAGCGGGGCCCGCGCTGAAGTCGAAGCTGTCGGGGGGCGCGCAGCCCGGAGTCCCAGTGTGGCCCGGAGGAACGGAGCCCGTGTCAGGGCGACCCATTCGGGAGCCTGGGGACCGAGCTCATTTTGTGGGGATACCCCCACTTCTTCCCAGGGCTGCCAATCCCAGGACGGTCGAGGCGTCGGGGCAGGCTCCGAATCCTCCGCGGGGAGACCCCGTCGGGGAGAGGGCGCACAGTCCCAAACTCTCTCGGGGAGCGGAGCAGAACAAGGCGGAATCACCCGGGGGCGCAGAGCCCCCGTCACGCCTCGTGCGGCAGAGAGGCCAGGGGAGCTAGTCCTCGGAGGCCGCAGCCCATGCCCGGGTTGGGGGCGCCTGCCCAGTGAGTCCTCCTGGCCGGCCGGGCGGAGAAGAGCTACACCGAAGCCGGCGGGAGGGGAGCACTTCAAGGCCGGCGGCTGCGGAGGATGGGCGCCTGAGTGGCTCAAAGCACAGCGCAGCACGGGAAAGCGAGGCGAGCTTTGCTGAGGAGACGCCAGGGGATTCCGAAGTGCAGCCTGCCCCCGGGAAGATGGCCCGGCCTGGGCAGCGTTGGCTCGGCAAGTGGCTTGTGGCGATGGTCGTGTTGGCGCTGTGCCGGCTCGCCACGCCGCTGGCCAAGAACCTGGAGCCCGTATCCTGGAGCTCCCTCAACCCCAAGTGAGTAACTTATCTGCTCTGATCCCTGGGGGTTGGAGGCACTCTAGGGTGAGGCCGCGCGCCCCCGAGTGCATGTGAGGAGGTGTTCGGAGGAGGAGCGGCGCCCCATTTTGTCTCCTGCTTTTTCTAGTGTTTTCTTGCGAGCAGGCGGGGCAGGGTGCGGCGGGGTGCGGTGGGGTGGGGGTACTTGTGACCCCTCGGCTTCCCAGCCTTCGCCTCCGCACGTCCCGGATCAAGAGGAGATGATCGCACCAGGCAGAACTGGGGAGTCCGGGCGCTCAAGAGCGCACCCGAGAGCTGGGTGGGAGAGAGAACGCAGTCCCCTCCAGGGCCCCTGGGAACCTGGTGGTTTTCTCCGAGAGCCGCTCCGGAGGCAAGCTTGACCTGGGTGGGGGACGAGGCCAGAACACAGGTTCCTCATTTGTTTAGCTGTGGGGGTAACGCGGCGCGGGACCCGGAGCCTGGGGCGAGTGGCAGCGCCTGTATCCCCACTCCAGCTTCTCCCATTTTCATTTCTTTCTTCCCTGTTTGCCTCCCTGGCTTTTTGCTTTGCCGTCTCTTCTTGTACCCCCCCTCCCTGCCGGGGCGGTAGAAAGGCGGGCGCCGCTCCCAGGCTCACAAAGGCGGCGGGTGGAGAGGGGCGGAGTGGGAGAGGGGTTGTTTGTTGGGGGGGGGGGTCGATCCAGCGCCCGTCGGGGGTCCAATGGAGCCGGCAGCAGAGCTTCTTCGAGGGCCCGCCGGGGCGAAGAGTGGCGGCCGAGTGGGCGAGAGGGTGGGTGGGGAACGAGCGATTCCTGCCCAGGCAGGTTCCTTTGGTCCCCTACTCTGTGTCCCCGAGATTGGGGAGCTGCGTTTAGCTTTTTTTAAGGGATTGGGGGGGATATAAAGGAGATCCTTTCTTTTCTTTCTTCTGCTTCCCTCCACAACTCTCTCTCTCACCTCCAAACAACACACACACACACACACACACACACACACACACACCTTTCAGGGCGGTGGCTCAGTGGTTTCTGCGCTGTTAGTGGGGAGTCGCTGGGGCTGTTGTGGTGACCTCTGGACCTTTTTCTCTTTTGGCTTGCAGGACTTTCGTTGGAACCCGGGGTCAAAATCGCTCTCCAGTTTTCTGGAGGTCCTGGCAGTGTGTGGACAACCCCACACAAGGGAAAACTGGGGGCTTTGACCTGCCCCATCCCTCCTCTCCAACCCCTGTATCTGGAATTTTCACTGTCCACTATTGCGGGCTCCCAGCTAACTTCCCAGGCCCCTGTCTGCCGTGGCCTCTTGGTTTCCAGGGGCCGAGCATTTCTCAGCCCTGGAGTGGGAGAAAGTGGCTTCTTTAGTTCTCTTCTTGGGTTAAGATAGGCTTCTTACTACTGGTCGGTGGGATGGCTAAACTAGGGTCAGGGTGGACAATTCTGCTTTGGTACAAGGAAAGAGACTGGCAAGAATTTCTCCCTACCTAGAAACCAAATGGAGTGCAGTGCTCTTCTAACCGCAGAGGCTCAAAGTGGTCTGGGGACCCTGGATTGCAGAGCCCAGGGGAAAAGGTTGTGTGAAGTGCCCAGTTACCCCCTGTAAGGATGGAAGCTGGAAATTCTCTCTGGAGCCTGGAGAGTTGAAATCTGCCTGGGGTAGCCCATCCTAGGGGCTCATGGGAGTGACCTAATTGCTCTCTCGGGTCTCTAACCAGAGATAGCATGCAGCTCCACAGCTGGAAAGGAGCCCTCCTGCAGAGTTGGGGGTGCTGGAAGAAACAAGATCTCTCCTGGAGCTTCCCCGGTTTTTGTGTTCTGAGCCTTTAGTGCTCTGGACGGGTTCACAGGTTTGGGGTGGGGATGGGGGGTGGTAGCGGACTCAGTAGAACCTGCCCGAATTCCATCCTGTAATTGAGCAGATCCTGGGAATGGTCGGGGACTGATCCCAGTGCGCTCCCCCCCCCCCAGAGTTCCATGTACGCTCAGGGGTCTGGAATGCAGCCGCCGTCTGCGTGTGTTGGCGCGGGGTGGGGGGGCAGGAGCACAGGAGGGAGGCACTGCCCTGGGCTCCACTCAAGCTCTGGGGGCTGCTTCTGCCACCGCGCCCAACCCGCAGGCTGCCACAGCCTTTCAAATAAACAGTCTCTCTCTGTCTCTCCCTCTGTACCTCCTGCCCGAGTTCTCCCTCCCTGGCCCGTGTAGGTCGTCCTCTCACACCCTCCGTGAGCAGCGCTCACCTCCCCTCTCCAGCTCGGCTCGCCTGCTCTCCCTCTTTCTCACACTCCCTCTCACTCTTAGTCACTCTCTGCCTCTTTTTCTCAAGTCCTTTTGTTTCTCGCACATGCCCGTGCTCTCCCTCGCAGGCTCATTTTCTCTCTTCCCTCCTCTCTTCCTCTCCTGGCTTTTGGTCTCTCTCCTAAGCCCTGTCAGGAGCTGGCACCCCCCACCCCTCAACAAAAAAATCTCCCAGTGCCTATAAACCCTGCTTAATTGCTTCCTCATTGGGAAAAAATCAAAATAAAGAAGTGATGGGGCTGGGGGTCTGCTTTCAGGTTCCAGGGCGCACACAGCCCCAGCCTGAACTGAAAAGGGGAGCTGGATGGGCTGGCTCGAGACTCCCAGCTTCTGTCCCAAATTGGTGCTGGAGACTTGGGGGGGTGGCAGTCCCTGGGTGGCAAGAGCTGCTACCTCCTGGGCCCCTCCTGTCAGATTTGCCCCAAGAGTACTGAGTGGGGAGATGGGTTTGGTCCTTCTCGAGTTTGGTAGAAATCAGAGTGTGTGTCTACACGCCTGAGTCGGGGGCTATGATCTAAATGGTCCCAGAGCGAACCCCTCCCCCAGCCTCTTCCCCCGGAGACCTTGGGGCAGCCGGCAGGCCTCACACTTGAGTCCTCAGCCAAGTCCAGCTGCTGCAGTTCAGTCTCTCAGTTCTGTTCTGACCCCTTCCTGCCCCCCACTCAGGTTCCCCCACTTCCAGGGAGGGGGGAATGTGCCTGAGATCACATTACAAACCTTCCCTATGTGGGGGTGGGGGTTCAGCTTGACATGTGGGACCCTTGACTCCAGCATGGGTGGGGGCAGCTGCAGACCCCAATTCTTGCTTGCCTGCTACAAGCCAAAGTGTTGGTCCCAGCCCCCTCACAGCTGTTGTAGCTCACAGTCCTGGGGAGGCCAGCTCAAGGGGCCCCTTTCCGGGGTGGCTAGAGACCTGACCTCTTCTACTCTGGCTGATTGGCCACAGGTGGGGGCCTAAGAGTGATGGGAACCCAGCAGTTTATTAAAGTTGCCAGTTGCTCTGCCTCTCTATCCCCACCCAGGGCAGCCAGGCAAGGGCAAGAAGGGCCTGTGAGGTGCGGGTGAGGGCTGAATTGAGGGTTCCTTTTCTTCCTTTGAGCTCTCTGTCGCATCCCCAGCTCAGGTAAATGGGTACTCCTGGATACTACTGTGCATCGCTGTTTTCTGGGGTTAGGAGTGTGGGGAGAACAGGCCAGTCAGGAGGCTGCTGGTTGCCATGGGAACTCCAGGTTTGGGGGAGGGTCCACCCTGTGATTATTAGTGGAGCTGAGATGGGGGATGCTCACCAGCCTATTCTGGAATCTTGGCCCTGTGAACCTTCGAAGCCCCTACTGGCTGCGTTATTTTTGTCTTGTGTATTGTAGTGGTTTTGCATCTGGGAGCTAGCAGCCAGGGGTGTGAGCATTTTCTACTCCAAAACGACACTGGTTGGCATGCTATCTAACAGGCAGGCAGCACCTTGCTCCTTACCACATAGTCTCCTCTGTAATCTCATCGGATGCTCCCCACAGCCCCGGGGAGTAGGTATTGGTCCCATTTTCCAAATAAGGGGGGCATATACCCAGCAAAGCGAAGTGACTTGTCTGAGATCAGTTGGTGACTTGTCTAAAGGGGCAGAGCTATGCTGTATGCCATTCTTTCCACATCATCCTGCTGCCCCGGAATCTAGGAAACATAAGAATTTGAGGTAGGGCTCTGCCAGAGGTGCTGGCCCCCTGCTGCCCCTGGCTTCCACTCTCACCTCAAAGGTAGGCATGCATCTGCCCTTGTGACTCAGGCCCTGTGTAACATAAGGAGTGCTCCAGCTTCCTCATTTAACTCTCTAGGCTACCTCCCAGGGCAGCCTGCTGGGGCCACCTGAATCCCAGGCAGCCAGCTAGCAGTGTGGCACTCCCCCATGAGCAGCTCTGAGTAGCTCTGGGCCAGGAATCTGTCTTCCTCTCAGGGACACCATGGAGAGCAAACAACCTGGAGGTGGTGTTAAGCCTTCCCCAGTGGACACTAGTTTTGGCCAGCTGGGGCAGAGGGGTGGCCATAGTTCATGTAGGTGGTGAGGGTGGCTTCCTCTGGGACTCTCCTGGCTTCCCTGCCTCCGACAGAGCTGTGTATGTGCCAGGACCCAGCTGCTGTTCCTGCCCACCCACGCCTGGGCGGGCACTGCTGGGACACGCCAGGCCTGCTCCTGCTGCCTCGGGGGCTGGGTGGAGTTGGGGGAGTGAAAGAGGAGCCTTTAATTTGGGGGCTCCCCACCCTAGCTGAGATGAGAGCAGACTTGAGCTCTGGCTTGGGGTCCGTCCTCCACTGGTCTTGCCACCCTAGGGGAACAGGCACAGTAGTGGTAGGTCACCAAATCAAGGCTGTATGTGGCTCAGATCTTCTGAGCTTGCATTTGCATGGTCTTCCATCAGACTCCACCTTCGCCATTCTCTGATGACCCTGAGTCACTGGAGTCTGAGGGAAGGGTGGGAGGCAAGGGAGTTTAGACCCAGTGGTATCCAGGCAGCTTTCTGTCCCTGCTGCAAGATCTCCCCCTATAGATCATCTGCAAAAGGGTGGAGAAGGCCTCTTCCAGACAGAAGATACATGAGGGGAGGGCAGGGAGACATTGGTTTGTGACCAGTCCAGGGCCTTGAAGGTTGCTGTCCCCAGATCCTCTAGGCTTTTCATATACCAGGCTTCTTTTGAGCAATCATGATACTACCTGTAAGCTCAGTAGAATGGCTGAGGGAGGGATTTGGGCTATCCTAGATGGGAAGGGGACAACCATAAGACAGGAGCCAGAATAGTCCTGGCTGCCTCCCCCAAGTCCTTTTACACCCTGGGGTGGCTCCCTGGGGTCCTCAGGCTATCAGAGGCTAGGGAGCAAAGGCTTCAGGGGTTACCATGGCGACCTGCTTCAGGCTTCCTGCTGGGCCATGTCAATCCCCTTATTTTCCAGAAAAGGGCTTTGTCTGGGGGTGGCCCCAGGCAGGAAAGCTTGGCTCAATAATGGGGGGGGGGGCGTTAATAGTTCTTGAAAGGTGTGGAGGATAAAGAGTTTAACTTAGAGACATGTTTTCCTTCTCCTCTCCTACTCCTAACCTGGTAAGAAAAAGGAGAGACATAGAGGGTCTCCCTATAAAGTGTCATTAACTTTGCTCCTGGCTTAGGACTTTACTCTCAATGTCCACTCTTGGTGCTCCCTCGCACTTTCTTGGGCTTCTCACAGGCCAAGATGAAGTTTGCCCAGTGCTGGGGCAGGGGGAGATGCTAAGCAGCTACCCGTGTGGGTGATTAGGGTCTGGGACATCAGGTCTCATCAGACTCCCCTGCCTTTTCACAATTTAGGGGAAGGTGAGTTTCCCTCTGCCAGCTTCTATGCAAATGAACTAATGAATATTTATGAAGTTTGTTCACTGAGGTTGGCAAGACTGAGGGGTATTGGGAGCAATAGTGCCCCCCCATCCCTACCTTGTAGACTTCTGTTTCCTCGATGTCCTTGGGTTCAAGGTAGAACACTGAGTAGAATTGTTCCATCTGGGGCTTCTGGAGCCTGGGTGGCAATGGCAGACTGCACCAGGACAAACAATTCTCCTAGGTGAGTAAGCCAGGGCCAAGTGGTTAAAAAGGCAAATTGGGGCCTGGGGATATAGTTCAGTTGGTAGGGTGCTTGCCTCGCATGCCCAAAGCCCTGAGTTCAATTCCCAGCACCACAAAAAGAAAAAGAAAAAGAAGGAAAGAAAGAAGGAAGGAAAGAAAGAAAGAAAAAAAGAAAGATTGGCCTGTTTCTCTTTCCAGTACCTGCTATGACTTTTTGAGGTACAACCAATGTTTTAGGTTCTCTTAGACCTCTAGGGATTATCATCCTGGTTGGCTTCTGGCCCCTCTAGTTGACTTTGAACACCTCTCTCCTCAGTGGGATCATTCATCTGATCTCTGGAAGTCTCTGATGTTTCTTTGGGCTCTAAGATGTTTAGAAATTGTCTGTGCCTGCCATCTGGATAGAACCAGTGTGGGCACTGGAAAGTGACAAATGCCTTGGGAACTATAAAAACTTCAGTGAAACTTGTGGGCTTTGCATGGTACATGGAGAGGGGCATTTCCTCTCAAATGTTCATTTGGGCCTCCGTCCCATGCCTACTTCCTTTCTGGCATTTACCCTCCTAAGCATCAAGATGGCAGCTCCCAGCTTGGTGGAGCATCATGTGGCAAGGAAGGAGGGCTGCTTTTCTTCATCTACTCCATCCACTTGATGAGTTCCCTCCTGTGGATGAGGACACAGGGTTTGGCAATGTGAAGGCATTTGCTCAGATCTCCCAGTAGTCCTTCATTGTTTGTTCCCACTGTGTGTCATAAGCCTTCAGAAAATGGAACCACTCTCTTCCCAGATGATCATAAGAGCACGTGAACTGGTGCCCTTGGCCAACACAGCTGGGCAACATGTCTGTCTCCTTCTCCTTTTTAAGCACTACCTTAAGCCCTCCACTACCCTGTTAGAGGGTTTTTGTCACCAGGGGAATGAAACCCACCCTGCTTGTCCTGGCCCTTGAGGCCTTTCAGTCTGGCCCTAGCTGATCATTTCCACTTCTTTCATCTTTCCCCTGTCCCATCCACTGCTGTCCACTCTTGCTGCATGTTGGATTCTTATTCTTCACACAGTATCCACCTTCATCCTGCCCTTTCTATGGAACCATCTCTGAGCCATCTTTTTTTTTTTTTCCCTCGACTGCCTCTATTTAGCCCTTGCTGCTTGAAACACCATCCTCACAAGTAACCTACAGCTAGCCTAGGGTTATCTTTCACTAGCTAGAGTGTGGGCCTTTTCTGGGCCAAACCAAACAATAAAGTCCTTGACAGTGGGGCTGTTTCTTCTCTTCCTATTTCCAGTCTAAGAAACAAGACTAGGCTCAGGGGTACTTAGTGTTAGTGCCTGATCTCTGCCTGTTGGCAGATTATTGCTAAGAAGGATTTGGAACTGCTGAGTGCCTACTATGTGCAGGGTTTCTCCAGGTGCTGCCTCTTCTCTCCACTACAACCCTGGGAGATAGGGGCTCCTACCACCCCCAGTTTACACGTGAGGAAACTGAAGCTCAGAGAGATCAGGCAGCTCATCCAAGGCCACGGTTCTAGTCAGGGCCTAGCATTGCCATATCATTCCCAAGTCTGTTCTTTTTTCTACATGCTACTGTTGCACTCTCAGCTCTCACCTGCCTAGGCTCAGAAATGGGGAGCTCTGCCTTCTTACTGTGCTTAGGCAAAGACAGAGTCGAACGCATAAGTGGCCCTAGACAGCCACCCTTCCCTGATATACTCTGGTGCCTGGCCTCCTAGATTACAGCATGAACCCTGGCTCAAAAGGCATCTGTCTGTCTACTCTCAGGATGTGGAATGGGAGCAGTGTGGAGGTGAGGGGTCAAAACACAGATGAATGGGGTTCCTGGGGCCCTGTCTTATGTGATTTGATGTCTCTGGGTGGGGCCCCTTCTCCCCCTCCCTCTGTTCTTCTTAGGAGTGAAACTGGCTATTTGTGGATTCAGGCTCTTTTATTATGGGAGTGGGGTGGGTGGGTCACCAGTAGGACATTCATGGAGTTGCACCTGGCCAGATACTGTGACCATCATCCGTTGGCTCAAGGCAATGCCTATTCCTATCTCCTCATCACACCCAAGATTAATAAAGATGGGGGAAAAGGCATGGGTCCCAGACAGGTTGAGCTCCCCCAGCTTTGGGCTGGGAGCTGCGGGGATGGGAGTGAAGGCATGTGTGGGCTTGCTGTGTGTGTGTGTGTGTGTGTGTGTGTGTGTGTGTGTGTGTGTAGGAGAGAGGAGAGAAGGTAGCAGTGACCATGAAGGAATGTGAATGTGTTAGGGAGGCAGGGGGACAAGGTTGCCACCTCCAGACAGCCTGGGCCTGACACCTTGGTACTCAGCCCATTTGGCCACGTCAGCCCCCTGCGGAAATGCCACATTAGGACAAAGGGCTCCCCCAGCCAGGCAGTGCCCCACCCTGCCAAGCACTCAAAGCCTGGCAGCCTTGCCCATGGGCCACCCCTTCCACACCCTGCTGGCAGTGTGGTTCTCTCTCCCCACCCCCAGCCTGAGGATGGGGGAAGGGCAGAAGGCCTACTCTCGATATCCCCACCCAGAAGGCCCAGCCGGGCCCTCATTGCCAGTTCCCTTCATTTTGGGCTGGTCTGGGCCCCTACAACCCTGAAGCTGACCACCTCCTCCTTTCTGGGCAGGTTCCTCAGTGGGAAAGGCTTGGTGATCTACCCGAAGATTGGAGATAAGCTGGACATCATCTGCCCCCGAGCAGAAGCAGGGCGGCCCTACGAGTACTACAAGCTGTACCTGGTGCGGCCAGAGCAGGCGGCTGCCTGCAGCACTGTGCTGGACCCCAATGTGCTGGTCACCTGCAACAGACCGGAACAGGAAATCCGCTTTACCATCAAGTTCCAGGAGTTCAGCCCAAACTACATGGGCCTGGAGTTCAAAAAGCACCATGATTACTACATTACCTGTGAGTCCTCCCGCATTGTGTGGCTCTCTTCCCTTCCTGCCCCAGTGGAAGCTTCTAAGTGGTGCAATGAAACCACACACAGTTCAGGTCCTACCCTTTGAAGACAGGCGTGCTTCCCTCCCAGCCTGGCCTTGGAATTCTGGCCCCAGCATTCCCTGTATGGCTGGCCGCCAGCTTGCCTTGGCACCAAAGGTTGGGTGGGAGAGGCCTCCAATTCCTGTTGCTTTCTCTCTCCTTTTCTTGTCCACCTAAGATCTAATCTTGGGAATGGCAGAGTTGGCAGAGCCCTTTGGGACCAAGCAACTTCTGCCTTTTTCTTATCAGGTAACTTAGGCCACCAAGGGACCTTCGGTCACGTGGGGAGTTAGATATAGGTTTGGGACTCCAATCTGGTTCTTCTGATCTTGAATTTCTTCCAGTCCACATAGAAGCCTCTCTCGTGATGCCAGGTCTAATTGCTTTGCCTCTGAGCAATATCTCTTAGTGGGAAGGCATCTCTTAATGTTGTCCCTGAAAAAAGAGGGACCAAGGCCTGGGCATGGGAGAGGAGCACTGCCTCTTGGGGAAGGACTCATTCTTAGCCTGGCTGGGCTGGATTACAGTGTTCCTCGCGGGAGGGAGGGACGAAGAAAGGTTTACAAGCTGCTTGCCACTCCCTACTCCCAGTTCCATCTCTGTTGGCTGAGGCAGCTTTGAGGTTTCTGGGTAATGCAGGCAGACATTCCCTTCTTCCTGACTTCTCTGACTTTTCTGGCTTTCCCACAGCAACATCCAATGGGAGCTTGGAGGGACTGGAGAACCGTGAGGGGGGTGTATGCCGTACACGTACTATGAAGATTGTCATGAAGGTTGGGCAAGGTGAGTGGCCAATGTGAGGGTCCAGTTAAGCCTTTGGAATGCATATTCCTGGCTGGCTGGGGTGTTGGGAGTGGGGGAGGAGGACCGGGTTAAAGTAGCTAAGGTCCCACATTTAGATGACCAAGGGCATCTATGCTGGCAGGACCCCTCCCTCTCATCTGTCCTATCCCTGCCCTCAGATCCTAATGCTGTGACACCTGAGCAGCTGACTACTAGCCGGCCCAGCAAGGAGGCAGACAACACTGTCAAGACAGCCACACAGGCCCCTGGTCGGGGTTCCCAGGGTGACTCTGATGGCAAGCACGGTAAGTGTATATGCTCCAGTGCCCTCTCAGGCCCCATCTCAGAAGAAACCTAATCTGGGCCCACTCTGAAAACTGCCACATGTCTGTAGCAAATGTGGATGGCAGTGGGTGCCCTATGATGGCTTCTTCTGACTCCCAGGCAGCACTGTTTACAGCCATCAGTGTCAATGGCACCATCTCCCCCTGACTAACCATTCCTCCCTCCCTGCCCCTTCCTCAGAGACTGTGAACCAGGAAGAGAAGAGTGGCCCAGGTGCAAGCGGGGGCAGCGGTGGGGACCCCGACAGCTTCTTCAATTCCAAGGTGGCACTGTTTGCAGCCGTGGGTGCTGGCTGCGTCATTTTCCTGCTCATCATCATCTTCCTGACGGTCCTACTACTAAAGCTACGCAAGCGGCACCGCAAACACACACAGCAGCGGGCGGCTGCCCTCTCGCTTAGTACCCTGGCCAGTCCTAAGGGGGGTAGTGGCACAGCGGGCACTGAGCCCAGCGACATCATCATCCCCTTACGGACTACAGAGAACAACTACTGCCCCCACTATGAGAAGGTGAGTGGGGACTATGGGCATCCGGTCTACATCGTCCAGGAGATGCCACCCCAGAGCCCAGCGAACATCTACTACAAGGTCTAAGTGCCCAGCGTGGCCTCGGGCCCCCGAGGGACAGACGGCCTGGACCGGACCTCTCCTTTCTCCCCCATGCCCCTCCCCTTGCCAGCTGTGCCCACCTTTGTATTTAGTTTTGTAGTTTCTTGGCTTTTATAATCCCCCATTTTCCCTGCCCCCTGGGCTTCGGAGGGGGGTGTTTGTGCCCCCAACCCCCATGCTCTTGTGCCTTCCCCCTCTGGCCAGGCCTCTGGGCTCTGTGGGGGCGCCCTTTCTTGGAGGGCAGGGTTGGACGCTGATGGACAGCAAGCAGGGAGACGGCCCCCTGGCCCTGCCCCCTCCCTTGCCCCCTTTCCCCTTTCCTAGGACTGCTCGTCCACTATCATCACTGTTTATAATGCTTTTGTGTTCATTTTTTTAGCTGTCAACTCATTTTCATCTGTTTTTTTGAAGAAAAATGGAAAAATGTACAAGGCAGCCCCTCCCCAGGCTCTCTGAGCCTGGCCTGACCCAGTATAAGAGGGCCTGGGGCAGAATGTGGCCAGCCAGGAAGCACAGGACAGCATTTCTTTTATAGGCTCCTTGGTATTTCAGGGGGGGTGGGGGGAGGGCAGGCCAGGGCCGTTCCTGCCCACGAGGGAAGAGGAGAGTGCCATTGTGCAAGGTGTCCCACCCTCCCCTCCTGACCCTCCTTCTACAAAGCTGATCCTGGCAATGGGGTAGTGGCTGCCACCCTTCCACCAAAAAAAAAAAATCCCTTCCTTGTGGGATTCTTGGGCATCTCCTGCCTCCCTCACTCTCACGGTAATTAATGTCTTAATTGGCTGTTGCCTGGGGAACAGGAGAGCTGCTGCAGGCAGATGACCTCATGGGGGGTGGAGGGAGGTGAGGTGCCCAGGTGGCTATTTGCCCTGCAGAGCTGGGAGTTCCCCCAGCCCTGTTCTCTCCTCACCTTCAGCATCCCTCGGCCTGGTGGGGAAACAGAGGCCCAGGGTGGAGACCTAGGCGGGTATAAGGCTAGGTGGTCTGCCCCTTTTCTGGGCTCTAGCATAGTTGGGTGCCCCCCACCCAACCAGCTCCCACTGTCCCTGCTCCCCAGACTTGGGCTGGAGCCTGGAAAGAGGAAGAGGCTGCCCCAGGCTGGGCCAGCCCGCCGTGCACTTTGACCCCTGCTCCTTGCCAGCACGGCTGCTAACAGACTGCCACTTGAGTGCGCCTTGCAGGCACTCCCAGAGCGGCCATGGAAGGAGCTGGCCTTACACCATCCACCTCCACACTGCCTCCTAGCCAGCCGCCCACCCCAGTGCCAGGTGGGAGAGGGAGCAGAACAGCCAGCCCCTTCCAGGTGGCAGTTGGAAGGGTTTTTTTGTTTTTTGTTTCTGTTGCCATTTGTGTAAATACTAGTCTTTTTGGAAAAAAATAATGTAAAGATGTTTTGTATAAACTCCGAATTATTTTCTTGTTGCTTTTTTCTTAGAAAAAATGAGAACTAAAAAAAAAAAAATTAACCACATGGAGAAATGGGTGTAAAATGGTGTCATGATGTTGGGGAGTGGAGCCTGAGAGTGTGCACGTGTGCGTCGGTGTGCATTTGTGTGTGTGCGTGCATATGTGAGATTCCGTGTGCCCCAAGTCACTGGCAGTGTGAACAGAGTGGCCATCCTAGCCAAGCAAAATATTTCAAGTGCCCCATGATCGCTCCCCTTTCCCTCAGGTTTCTGTGTCTCCTTATTCTGCCATGAAGCATGAAACCATTTTCTCGTGTCCATCCTGTCACCTCTGTGGCACAGGCCATGGAAATCTGCCCAGTCTGACACCAGGCTCAGCTAGAAATGATTGGTGGGGGAAGTGTTCCCATGGGGACCTGGGTGTGTCTGCAAGTACTGCCACCACCTGGCTGGGGCTAGATCTGGGGCCTGCTGGCAGGCCCAGCCCTATTCCACCTCAGGACACCTGGAGGTTGATAGAAATAACTTCCCAAGAGCTGAGCTTTGGCCGCAGCCCACTGGGGTGGTTTCCGGCTGCCCAGTCCACCTCTCAGCCAGGATAATCTCCCTTTACCTGTCTTTAGAGCTCAGCCACACCAGAGCCCCCACCATGGCTTACGTGGGGCTTCTGGCTGGTAGTGGGAGCCCTCAAGCTAGGGCAGCCCTGTGCACCCAGCCTCCCTCCCACAAGCTGATGAGTAACTTGCTCGGGTCAGAGAGTATGGAGAAGGCCCCAAAGAGGGTTTGGCCTGGATCCCACAGCAAAGACACAGACTGGCAGGGCTTAGGGCCATCCTGCTCTAACCTGGAGGAGCCTGTGGGCCTTGTGGGGGGACTCCCTGTGGAGATGCTAAGACAGATGTCAGGGGAGGAGGACAAGTGAGATCCCAGCAGCTAAAAATGGGTAAGAAGGCAGTAGAGGAAAGGAGGAGGAGGAAGGAAGGGGAGGGTGAGTAAGGGATCCAGAGCAGGAAGCCCCAGCAAACCAGCCAAGGAGCAGGCAGGCCTCTGCGGGAAGTGGGGAGCGCATGGAGAAGGCAGGGGGAGGAGAGCCCTGGGACTTGCAGGCAGAGGGAAGGGAGGCTGGGCTTGGGCTGGGCTGGGCTGGGGTGCTCCTGGAGCCAGCTGGGGCAGAGGCTGTTTATTTGGTTTCTCATTAACCAGAGGAAGTGCCTGGATCAGATGTGGCCTCTGTTGCTTGACTCCCTGCCCAGAGTGGGGCCTGGCCTGGCCAGAGGGGGGGGGGTCTCTAACCAGGGATGTTTTAGGCCAGATTAGTGCCTCCAACTGAGGTAGAGCTGGCCCCAGGTTGAATGAGCCCATCCTGTACTTCTCCAACTGAGAGTCCTTTTGTGATCTCCCACCCCACCCAGGATACCAGCTGCCTCCCCCTGACAGGTGGGGGATGGAGTTCCTGGGGCACCCTGGGAGTCTGCTGTGGGGACATAAAGTAAGATGGGAGAGAGAGGGCCAAGAAGAGTATGGGGCAGTCCATCAGAGAGCCCAGAAGGTCTGTGACTGACTAGCTGTTCCCTGGCATGGGCATTGTGACTGGCGCTAGTTGAAGCTCGGCACGTACATTGTGCCAATCACACTGGTGCTTATTAGGCCCTTATGGCATAGCATCTTTCACCTGGCCAGCCCCTGCCACTTGTTTCAAGTACTTTTTACCTCCTTTATCTCATTGGACCTCATAAAGTGTCCTTGTGAGGGTGGCAGTTGGGGAATTATTTGTATTTGAGATGAGGAAACAGAGACCCTGCAAGGGGCTGCAGCTTGCCAAAGAACAGATGTCAGGTGAACAGGACACTAGGATTCAAGCCTAGTCCTTGAATATACCGTAAGCAAATAGAAGAGTGAGGGGTGTGACTCACCCCTGACTCCCCCACTTCTTGCCTCTGGGAGGTGGAAATGAGATATTGAGGAACAGGAACCTTCCCCACCTCAGTTCCCTTTTCCCATCGGCCTGGGTCAGGGAGGAACCAAGCCTAGCTAGCTGGAGGCAGGAGGTGTGAGCCTCCTCTGGTCGGGCCCCAGACCTGCCCCACCCTCTACTCTCCTTCCTGTCCCAGCTGGGCCCAAGCGAATGGTGAGTCAGAGATAGAGGATGCTTCCCAGGTGAGGGTGGGGCTGCCTGCCTTCCTCTGCAGGCTGAACCCAGTTCCCTGATAAAGTCAAACAGCAGGTGCTAACCAGGCCTCAGTTTCCTTGAAGGGCCTGGCTTTATAGTACCAGACCAAAGTTCTTGTGACCTTACTGTCCCAGTCAATTTTTAGCTCCCAGAAGGCACCTCAGCCAGATGAATGTGGCCTGGCACAGTAGGCCAGGGTGGGCTGAAGAACCCGAGAAAGGACCCTGGCCCAACTGAGGCCATCCTAGGTTGAGCTCTGCTGAGCAAGCGGCCCTCTAGCCACTAGCATCAGTCACTCTCGGAAATCGGGCCCGCCCGCCTGCCTGCCTGCCTGGCCTCCTATCTTGCCTGGGCACGTCACAGTCCCACTAGACACCCCAGCTGACTCAGCCCCAGCCTGCCTGGGGACCCTCCTCACCCATCTGCTGCTGGCCTCCTGTACAGCTGGCCAATGGATCTGAGGGTTGGGGCCCCAGCTGGTGCCCATTAGGATGACTCCCCTTTGTAGAGTGCTGAGGGAGTGACCAGCCCCCACCCAAAATGGGGGTCACAGAGCCTAATATGAAAGCAATTTAAGGACATAGGGAAAACAATAATGACAGCTTCTGTTTCCAATGATTAATTATTCAGCTGGCAAAGAGAAAGTAAAGAGGGCAAGCTGGGGGAATAAGGGACTTGTGAAGGGGTCTGGGAAGGTGAGAGAACTTTGCCATGGGACCTTTTAATACAGAGGAATGAGCCCCAGGCTGAGTTCCTGGAGACCTGAGGATCTGTCCCTGCTCTTCCATGACTCCCTTTTCAGGCAGGTCCCTGACTCGTTGGGCCTTAATTTCCATGTCTGATAATGAGGGAGTAGTATTTGATTCATTCAGAAAATATTTCCTGAGCATCTGCTCTATGCCACCTCTGGGCACTGGGTCTTTGAGTGCTTAGCTAACTCTGATTCACTTGTGTGGTAACTGGTTCGTGGGAATGTGGGAGACAGAATGGAGGATACAAAGATTAAGAACGTAGGTTCTAAAGTTAGTCTTTCATTCATTCATTCATCTTTTTTTTCAACAAACATTGAATGCCTGGCACAAAGTAGACACCAATCAACGGTCATTATTGCTTTTTCCATGAGGAATGGAGGGGATACTTGGGCTCTGGGGCTGGGCTTCCTGGGAGCTCTTTCCGCTTTGGTAGTAGACCCCAAGATCTGTTTGTCCTCCCTCATCACCCACCAAAGCTAACCTTCTGCAAAGTTCCTTTTTTGTGTGTGTGGTACTGGAGGTTTAACCCAGGGGTGCTTACCACTGAGCTAAGTCCCTAGTCCTTCTTATTATTTTTTTTTAACATTCAAGACAGGGTCTTGCTAAATTGCTGAAGCTGGCCTTGAACTTGTGATCCTTCTGCCTCAACCTCCCTAGTTGTTGGGATTACAGGCATGTGTTACCTTGCCCTTTGCAAAGTTCCTAAACATCTACAGAAGTTATCCTGCAGCTCCAATACCAGCCTGCTTCCTCCAGCCCTGGTCCCAGGTTTCTGGGCAAAATGTCCCCAGGATAAACACTCCAAAGACTGGAAGCAGAGGCTGCCCAGACCAGAAGAGCTGACCTCAGCCCTTACCTATTCCTGTGACCCCCCAAGCCAACCTCTCCTAGGTATAGGGTTGTGGGTGAAGACCTGGCTTCGGAGGAAAGAGATTTCTCCCATATCTCTGGCCAGATTCCTAAGGAGAGGCTTCATATCAATTCTGGGTTCTAGGGAAAAAGAGGGGAGATCCTGGAATCCACACTTGCACCAAATACTCCACACTTGAATGGGATCCTTCAGGTCTTACGGGAACTAGCTTGTGACCTCACCAGCTGCCCTCATGCCCACTCAGGTGGAATCTGAGTGGAATCAGGGGCCAGAAGTGACAGAGCCAGGACTTTTCTGAGAGCTCCTTTCCTGACCAAGCCCCTCACGAGGAAAGAAGCTCAGAGGCTGGAAGAGACTTACCCAAGGGCACACAGGGAGTGCCCACAGAGGCAGCCCTAGGAACCATCTTCCTTGACTCACAAGCAAGAATTGGTTGCCCTTAAACACTGTGGCTTTGTTCTCCAGAATCCCCAACAGAGCGTGTGTCTTGTGTGTGATTACAACAAACCTATATATATACAATATTTATATTGACAAACTCTAAAGTTTATACAAGGCAATTGCTAAAATGATGGCATAACCCTGAGGAAAATATGATCCTGGGAGTTTTAGACCTGGTTCAGAGCTGACCTCAAAAATTCACTAACAGTCTGCCGCTTTCCCTGGGGGCCCCTCTCCTGCGACACCTCACACAGCTCTGAAGCCACACATCCGCACAACATCCTGATGCATCAGTAGGGGCCAGACCCACTGGTTCATGGCCCAGACCTAGAACTGGGCATGTCATGGCTGAGTGGAGGCTGGAAGGTCCTGCAGCTTCACCCTTCTGGATGCTGAGTGTAGCGGGCCAGCCTTCCTGGGCACACCTCAGGGCCCACTTCCCTCCCTCCCCTGCGCCAGGCTGCCAGGGCCCTTCCGGCCTGCCTGACAGTTAGCTGTCCTTGCCCCGTCTTCAGCCCCCCTGCACACACTAATAGCCATGGCAGTAACATGCTTTCACATGCAAATTGCTATGGAATTCTCAGCCCCTGCCGGTGCCCCAGCCCCCAAGGCCTCCCCCTGGGCAGATTCAGAGAAGAGAATGGAATCTTTCAAGCTGTTAGGGCGTCTAAAGACCTTGAAGTCCAGCCCCCTTATTGGAGGGATGGGAAAACTGAGGCCCAGAGAGGGGACACAGGAACTGCCCAAGTCACGCAGAGAGTTCACCGGGACTGGCCCTCACCCAGGTCTCCTCACTTCCAGCCCATTGCCTCTCCCAACCCCCACACAGCCCCACTACCCCCACCTTCCCCAATCATAGGTTGTTTATTATGAACTCTGGGGTTCCTCCCTCTGGCACAGATGCTCATCCCAGGCACCCCTCGGTGAGGCCTGGGAGTGTGAAATCCAAAGAAGAAAAGGCCAGAGGTGTCCGTGACTTAGGGGCCTTGCCCATTCTCCTTTGAAACATGCAACAAATTTTCCCTTACTTCTCTCTCTGCCCCCCTCCCCTGATCCTGGCCAAACTGCTCCTCCCCGTCCTCCAGCACGCCTGCCCAGTTATGTCAAGCTCTCCCCTGGGCCCTAGTCGGTTTCCCCAGGTTTGCTCATCTTCACTCTGCAAAGTCTGAGGCCTGCAAGGGCCCAGGAACCATGGTCCCAGCTGGGGTGTGGAAAAAAAGAAAATGCCCCTTCCCTTCGGTTCAGCCAAATAAGATGGGGGTATTTTCTGAAATGAACTTTACAAGGAAATGAAAGGAAACAAAAATAAACACCAAATGGGAAAAAGGAGGCACATTTACAGAGCACAGGTGTCTGCTCCCAGCTCAGCTAAGGTCTTAACCACAGATGGGCCCAAACTCGAAACATCCGAGTTAGCCTTGAAATCTGCCTTCAGTTCTGTCTGTCACACAGCATTTGACTCTCCATTTCTGACCACCCCAATACCCGGGATCAAATGGCCCTCAACTTCTATTCCACCCTGCTATCTTGCAAAATGGCTGCCAGAGTGATCTTCCCCAAACTCAATCCTGATCTTTTTTGGGTCTCCTTATCTTTCAGATTTGTGAATCCTTTCTCAACTCGACATGTCTTTCAGGATCCTGGATGATCTGGTCCTTGCCAGTCTCTTTAGCGTCTGATTCCCACCCCTCCTCACCACACACATTTCACACCCCAACACCACCAAGCTACTCACAGTGCCTGACTAGTACAGCTCCCCCTTAAGCCTCTGTGTCTTTCTGGGTGCACTGTCTTCAGCCAGAAATGCCCATCCCCTTGTCCCTGGCCTGTCAAACTACTGTTCATCCTTCACCGACACATCCGACTTCGAAGCAGGCCAAGCTGGTGCCCTCTTCTCATCTCTTGCTAACAGCCATGGTATTGTGTGCCTGTGTCTATTTCCCTCACTAGACTGTGAGCTTTTGGAGGGCAGGGACTGTATTTCTTTCCTTGTCTCAACTGGAGTGACACCCAGCACAGAGTTTAGCATGGAGGTGATATCAATGAACCTTTGAAATGCTACTCCAATTGAAGGGGCTTGGCTGGGCTGGAATGGTCATCCCAGGGCTCTGTTCCTGTCTGCCACTGCCCACATTACCAGCAAGCCAATCTGGAGGGTCAATGTCTTGTTATATTACCCTGCAATAAACACTAACATTTATTGAGTACTTATTATGGGGCAGGCACCTTGCTCAATACTTGATGTGTATTACTTCATTGACACCTTATGTCATTGTGATGTCTCATTGAGGTTCCTATCTGGGGTAGGACTATGATTATCCCTGTTTTACAGATGAGGAAATGGAGTGTCAAAGAGGGAAAGTACCTTGGGCTGGGGTTGTGGCTCCATGGCAGAGCAGTTGCCTCACACGTGTGAGGCATTGGGTTAGATCCTCAGCACCACATAAAAGCAAATAAACAAAATAAAGAATTATGTCCATCTACAACTAAAAAAAAATATTTAAAAAAGAGGGAAAATACCTTGCCCATGACATTCCATTCCAGCCTTGGCACTTTCTACTTATGAATTCTCAAGCAAGTTACTTAAAACTCACTGTGCAGCTTGGCATGGTGGTGCATGCCTGTAATCCGGTGACTTGGAGGCTGAGGCAGGAGGATTGCAAGTTCAAGGTCAGCCTGGGCAACTCAGTGAGACTCTGTCTCTCTCTAATATCAAAAAGGGCTGGGGATGTAGCACAGTAATAGAGCACCCCTGGGTTCAATCCCCCAAATGGGAAAAAGAGACACATTTACAGAGCACAGGTGTCTGCTTCCAGCTCAGCTGAGGTCTAGAAAACAAGAAAAACAAACCACCTCTGAGCTGGGCTGAGGGTATGGTTCCATGATAGAAAAAAGAAAATGCCCCTTCCCTTCGGTTCAGCCAAACAAGATGGGGGTATGATAGAGTGCTGGAACTTGAAGTTCATGGTCCAGAGATTTGCATTTGAGGTTTGACTCTGCCACTAATATTGGAATATGACATCTCTTCTCTTAAGGCCTGAGTTTCTTCTTCATGTGTTGAATGTAAATGGGATGATGTTAGCAAAACTGTTTTGTGAAAAGTAGCAAATGTACTTCCATGTAAGGAGCCACTATTTCCCATCAGAATGTATGTTCCTTCAGGCCATGAGCCTGGGCCTCAGTGGAGAGCCCCTGAATAATGAACTAACAAAGCCAGTGTCTCCTCTACTCATAATCTATGCCCCTCCCTGCAGGACTCCAGCAACCAGAGAGCCAAATCAGAAGCAGGAACATCCCCTCTGATAGTGGCCTGGAACACTTCTGGGAGAGCAAAAAAAAAAAAAAAAAAAAAAAATGTGTTGAAACCCGGGACCCAAAGACTGTTTAGTTCCTGCTCTCTCTCTGCAGGGTGACTGTGGAGCACCAAGTACTATTTGAAAGAAGGACAGCTACATTTTTGTTTTGCTACTGGAGATTGATTTAGGGGGTGCTTTACCACTGAGCTACATTCCAGGTCCTTTTAATTTACTTTTTATTTTTTTCATACTAGGGATTGAACCCAGGGAAGCTTAACCACTGAGCAACATCCTTAGCCCGTTTTTAATTTATTTATTTTAATTTTGAGATAGGGTCTCAGAAAGTTCCTTAGGGCCTCACTGTAAGTTGCTAAGGCTGGATTTGAACTTGAAATCCTCCCGCCTCAGCGTCCTGAGCTTCTGGGATGACAAATGTGCACCACCATATCTGCTAGTATAGATTCTTTCTATATTATGTCATGCTGATGAAGTTTTGACCAATAAAGCCTTTCTGAAGGCCACTTAGATAAAAAGATGCATCCATCAACAGCCTAAAAATGAAGATCTCTTGCCCAGCTATTCCAATGTGAATTTTGGCCCGGAGTAAAGGATTCTCATCACAATCTTATGGATTTGCAGTGGTTTCCTAATATCTGAAAATTGGAATGCTCACAATCTCAGCTATTCAGGAGGCTGAGACAGGAGGATTGCAGGTTCAAGGCCAGCATCTGCACCTTAGTGAGAACTTGTCACAAAATTAAATTTAAAGAAAAGACTGGGGGTATAGCTCAGTGGTAGAGCACCTGCCTAGCATGCATGAGTCTCTGGGTTTTATCCCCAGCACTACAAAAACAAACAAATAAAAAAAAAAACTTGGAACACATATTGAATGCCATGTCCCCTGATACTTTTTATAATCTACACATGCACACACACAAACATCTCCAGTAACAATGAAAATTTTTCAATATAGCATATATTAACTGTATGCTTTCAAAATCTTGCCCATTTTCCCTCCAGAGGTTTACATGTGTGTCTCTAAACTCTAGCACATTAGATTGCAAACACAGGGCCTCCACCTCTCAGTAATCCAGTTTCCTCATTTGTAAAACAAAGTTATTGATACCATCTATGGTGTTGTGTTGTTGAGCAGATGCCATGAGATACTATATGCAAAACCCTTAGCAGAGTGCCACACATATCATAACTGCTTGATTTTATTATTACAATCACCATCTATCTCTACATGACACAGTCACATGTCTGCCTTGACCATTAGATCATGATCTCTACAAGGTAGGGGCTAGGCTTTATTTTTTCTCTCTGGATCTCCAGTACCCAGTACAGAATTTGGCACATAGTAGGTGCTGAGTGACTGGTAAAAGAATAAATTTGGGGGTGGGGAGTAACTGGGGATTGTATTTAGGGGCACTCCAACACTGAGCCACATCCCTAGCCCTATTTTGTATTAGACATAGGGACTCACTGAGTTGCTTAGCACCTCGCTAAGTTACTGAGGTTGGCTTTGAGCTTTCGATCCTCCTGCCTCAGCCTCCTGAGTTGCTGGGATTACAGGCGTGTGCCACCAGTCCCGCAAAAATAAATTTTATCCAATGCCTTTAATGCAGAGAAGAGGTAGGTAAGGTTCAGGACAGGACAAATCATGACTTGGGACTAGAACTCAAGTCTCTGCCCACACACTGTGGTCCCTTGGGCAATGGGAATGAAGGTGGGATTGGGAGGAACTTTCTAGATTCCTGGAACTGCACTGCCTCGGTTTGTTCTGGGTTTTGAGTCTGGGTTGATTGTGATCAGATGATCTCCAGGACTGGGCCAGTTGTGCTGATCCCCTCCCCATTCTTGCCCTCAGTTCCTCCATCTCGGGCTCTAGTCTGGTCCAGTCAAACAGGAAGATTCATTAACCATCTAAATATACAGAGCCTAGGGGCCATGTGCAGCCTGCAACAGAGCTGGGGTCCCAGCAGGGCCAGAGCCTGAGGCATGGTGCCGGCGGAGGCAGAGGGCTGGCTGGGAGGGGGGCCTGGAGTGGGGAAGCCCAGAGAACAGCTAATGTGATGATTGATGGGGAGGTGAGTGAAGCCAGGCCAGCTCCGGGTCCTCAGAACCCCCAGTCCCCAGTCCCATTCTTTGCCAACTATCCCTGCAGCACCCCCCATCCCCAAGTCGAACCCTGGTTCTCCCACCAGCAGTGGTACCATGTCTCTCTGTCTGCAGTCTCTAACTCTTCATTCTGGGTCCCTGGGCTTCAGAAAGACAGAGCCTAAGAGGTGGGCGGCCAGGGGTGGAGGCGGGTCTCCCCAGGCTCTTGCCTGCTTATTATTGTAAGGGCTATTTCTCTAATCAAAACTCCCCAATTACCCAAGGGCCCCTCTGATTAATATTCCATGATAACAGGAACAGGTCACATCTGGCTGCAGGAGCTGGAATTTGACACTCCAGAGCCCCATGATTGGTCTGCAGGAAGAATAATAAACTTCCTTTCTCTTGCCCCGCGTTCCCTTCCTTTCCATTCAGAGGTTCCCTTTTCCTCCAGCTCCTTCCCCAGCCCTGCATTTGTCGCCTTCCACTCCAATCCAAAGTCCCTGCTTTGCACTCAGCTCTCCACTGAGGTAGAAGCCATCTCTCCAGTCTCCATCAGCCTCTGGTCACTGTTGTCCCTTTGCCAGGATGGCTTTTGGGCATGGGAGCATTTTATGCTGGGTCATGGGAAGCCAAGCAGGGAGGACAATGTCAGTGATTGTGGGTACTTTAAATATATCACCTCATCGAAATCCTCCTTAGCCTCCTCTTACCTGGAAGATAGTATCCTTCATTTATAGATCAGGGTCTGGGGTGTCTGAGAAGCCATAGGACTTGCCAGGGGTTATACAGAGCTGCGGTTTCACACCCAGGACTTTCTGCTCCTACCCCACCTTGCCCTACTGAGGATGCTTTTGGTCCCCGGAATCTTGGGTTCAGATAGGACCCATTATATGGCACAGAGCCAGAACCTGGGATACCTGGACTTCCAGGCTTTCGTTGGATTATAGATGTTTTTAGGCAAGAAGGATCTGTGACCTTATAATGGAATCCCATAGCCTAGACAGGAGCAAAGACTTGCCAGTGCTCATCAGGAAGCTAGTAGTAAATAGGGACCCAGCCCCAGACCTTGGGAGGCTTAGATGAGAAGCCCTTCCATGTGTCATCATGTAGGTGGCTCTGAGTGGGAAAGGTTTCCCATCACACTTGCTCGCAAGGGATTGCCAGCCACCCCTTCTCCTGGACTAACCTAGAGACACTCCAGATAGGGCCTGGCTGCCTGTGTTTGTTCTGTCTTCCCCAGGACCTGCTTGCGAAGGGGTGGGGATGGCAAGGGAGGGCTTGCAGCAACTGCTGGCAGCCAGAAAGGATTTGCCTTCAACTAACCTCACCTAAGGGTGCTCCCTCCCTCCCACTGTCTCACCTGTGGCTTAGTAGCTGGGAGTAGGACAGACCCTCGTGTTTTGGGGACACCACCCTTCACTCTTCTCCCTCCCTGCTCACAGCAGTGGGGTGCAGGCTCCATCAGTGCCTGGCAGTGGGTCACTAGTTTGGTTTGCTAAGGAGGGGTAGGGCAGTGATGTGTCTCAGCCACCCTTGACCCCTCTACCTGGCAGAGTCTCTCTCTCTCTCTCTCTCTCGTTCCAGGGATTGAACCCAGAGGTGCTTAACCACTGAGCCACATCCCCAGCCCTTTTTGTATTTTATTTAGAGACAGGGTTTCGCTGAGTTGCTTAGGGCCTCACCGTTGCTGAGGCTGGCTTTGAACTGGCAATCCTCCTACCTCAGCCTCCCAAGCTGCTGGGATTAAAGGCATGTGCCACCACTCTTGGTCCTCAGACTCTCAACTTGCTCCTGCTTCTCATGGCCTGTTACTTTGTTCAGTTCTAGTCAAAAACTCCATGAAGCCATGTCCCTAACTCATAGCTAGGTAAACTGAAGGCAGTGTGTGAGGAGACTAAGGCTTGACCCAGTTAGTAGCTCCTGGCTTTGTGCCTCCCATACACTCCTTCTGCCTGGGACTGTCTTGGCCAGAGGGCTAAAACATGGAACTCCTTGGTCCTTGTCCTGCACCTTGGTGATGTCTGAGTCTCACTAAGACACAGGGGAGCCATGAGGCACAGCTATGTCTACATTAATGGAGGCCCACACAGGCCTTGGAAGACCTCTATCTCTGCCTGGGAGACCAGGGGACCCAGGTCTCTCAATCACTCCTGTCTTACTTTCTCTCTGCTCCTGTTCTTATTGTCCAGATCCCTGCAGCCTCACTTTAACCCCGGCTTCTGCCCCACCCCAGTTACACCCTACCTCCCAGCTGTCCCTTTGATCCATCTTCTCTATGTTGAAGCTCAGCTGACCTTCTTTAAGTCCACATCCTGGTGAGTCTGTGCCTCAGGTTCCTCATCAGCAAAATGGGGGGGATGACCGCACCTAGCTCAGAGGGTGGGAAGGATTCGCAGAGAGTGTGCAGAAAGCACTTAGACCAATGCCAGGAATAGACTGAGCGTTCAGGAGCATCATCTGATCTGCTAATGCCAAGTGAGTGAGGACTACGTGCCAGGCACTGTTCTCAACACTTCATATGTGCAGGAGTTTACTTAAGCTCCCCAACACTGTGACATGGTATCTCGGCTATCATTCTCATTTCACAGATGAATATCTGAGGCACAATCATATTGTGCAATTGGCCAAAGTTCACCTTGCTAGTAACCTGCAGATCAAGCATTGAACTCACAGCTTCTGATCCCAAATTTGGTCTTTCAATCACTATCTGTAGGATAAAGTCTAAATCATTCTCTCTCTCTCTCTCTCTCTCTCTCTCTCTCTCTCTCTCTCTCTCTCTCTCTCTCTCTTACTAGGGGCTGAGCCCAGGGACGCTCTACCACTGAGTTGTTGTTACCATCCCCAGCCCTTTTTAAAATTTCTTTTCCCATTTTAAAAATATTTTCTTATCATATGCTCTAGTTAACATTTCTCTCTCTCTCTCTCTCTCTCTCTCTCTCTCTCTCTCTCTCTCTCTCTCTCTCTTTTTTTGCTACTAGGCATTGAACCCAGGGGCATTTAGCCACTGAACCACATCCCCAGCCCTTTTTAAATTTTACTTAGAGACAGGATCTCGCTGAGTTGCTTAAGGCCTCACCATGTTGCTGAGGCTGGCTTTGAACTCACAATCCTCCTGCCTCAGCCTCCTGAGCAGCTGGGATTATAGGCGTGCACCACTGTGCCCAGCTAAATTTATCCTTTTAATGGCCATGCGATATTGCTTGTTGTGCAGTGCTATAAGCTGATGATGTTTAATTTAATGGACAGTTTCTTTATTTTTTGTTTTTGTTTTTTTTAATTTTTGAGACAGAGTCTCACAGAGTTGCTGAGGCTGGCTTCCAACTTGTTATCCTCTTGCCTCAGCCTTCTAGTCACTGGGATTTCAGGTGTGCACCACTGCACCTGGTTTAAAGTCCAGATTATTTAAATTGCCTTTCAAGGTTCCCCACCCCTATTTCTCCTCACACTACACTGCACCTTGAGAGCCAATGTTTCCAGAACACCAAGAGTACTTACCCACTTCCAAGCCATTTGCTTATGCAGTTCCTTCCTTTGGAAATGATCTCCTCTGTAAAACACCTGTCCCCCAAAACCACCTTTCTAGGGGCTTCACCTTTGGAGATGGGTTCGAAATACAAGGACAGGTGGTATTCATGGGGGTGTGGGGGATTTGGAAGGGTTGGTTTTAGAGGGTGCCTTCAGATATGACCATCCTTGTGCAGCTAGATGGGACCTTAGAGGTACTCTGAGCCAATGGATCTTAAGCGTTTGACCACCTAGAACCATCCTTCTGAATATTTGCCCCGCTTCTCTCTTCCCCCTGCCCTATCCTGAGGCTCTGAAAGATCTTGTCTACCAAACACCCTGCATTTAAAAATATAAAAAAAGGTTAGCAATAAAAGTTAGTCTTCTGGGAAATCAGACACCGTAGTTGAGAGGAGTATGGATTTTGCCTTCCCCCCCAACCCTTTTTCTTCTGAACTTGAGTTTGAACAACTCCTTGCGGCTTCTGGGCAACTGGATGCTTGCACCAGGCCTCCTGCAAGTGAGAATCAGATCAGATCGGTATTTTTTTTCTCCACTCTTGATATGGTTTTATTGTCATGCTCTAGGATTGACTGCAACAGACAATTGATCCTACTGCCCAATTATTGTCAGAAAGCAGGACTTAAGATCAACTACCCGAAAACCCAAATCAGCAGCATTGGCAGACGGCCCCCAGCATTCAATTGGTTTCTCTCCAACAATTTAATACAGCAGGTCAAATCATTCAGTTACCTGCGGGTGCAATTTGCAACTAATTCATCTTGGAGGGTTCACCAGGAAGCTATATTGCCTAAATTAGATGTTCTAGGGGTGTTTTATTGAGAGTTTTTAAATGGCCACAGTGGCAATTGGTAACGCCTGCTTTGAAAGCGTTCCAGACAGAAATGGCTGCAGGCCTGGCTTGATGGCAGAGAACTTCGCACACGGGAGGGGATTTAGAAATATTTTCAGGGGGAAAGACTGCCCTTGGCTGCGGGTGCCCCTCTGGGCCCCTTTGTGAGAATCACCCCTAGTCCTTCTTGATCCCTTTAAGCCCTGCTTCTGCCTGGCTCTCTGGCCAAGTGTGGGGGCCCTGCCCTGCATCAGCAGCTCACAACTGTGACAGCCCAGGATCTCACTCCAGAAAACCCAGCCCTGGAATGCCTGACAGCCCAGCGGCACTGGGAGCTCAGTTGGGAAAAATAATATGGAGGATAGACTGCCTGACAGGCAGACTGTCTAGCCTTGTTCCTCGAGTCTCCCATTATCTCCAGCTTAAGACAACAAGCACATCAGAAGGCTGGGTATTGGGACCACTGCACTATGGCCTCTCAGGAGGCAGGAGAGCTTAGTGGTTAGGAATCTGGGCTCTGCTATCAGACACCTGCATTTGCTTCAAGCCCTACCACTCCCTGCCTGTGTGTCTGAGGGCAAGTAATTTCACCTGGCCTCAGTTTTCTCATCTGTAAAATGATGATAATGACAGTGTTCACCTCCTGGCTTTCCTTGAGGGATTCAATACCTATATATAGTAGTAAATGGTGGCTATTATTATTTATTGTTATTCTTGGAGAGTTGCCATGGATCCTTGTAGTAGGTGGACTGGAGGGAAAATCGTGAGAAAGCCCACCTGTGGTCATTGTAGGCATGCGATTGAGGACATTGTGTGGTCGCTTCTCCCAGGGATCTCTTTATGAGGGACCAAGAAAAAGATGTGATTCTTTTGCTGACGAGCGAAAGCCGTGCTTCTCGGAATCCTTGGTTTATTTTTATGTTACAGATGTCTTGAAGCTTATAATTGATGATGTTTCCCTCTTTTATGTGGCTACCAGGGGAGTTGAAAGCCAAATCAGGCCCTAGTAACTGTATAGAAGTTTGCAAAGCATTTTATGTGCATGTCAATCTTACCCCTGGATTTATTATTTTCCTAACCTTATTTTTCTTTATCATGATTTCTCTCAAATACATATTTTATCATTTTAGAGTTTATGGCACTCTTTCAGTTGTTCCAAATCCTTTGATGAATAACATGTGATATAAATGATTGTAAGAGCCACCATCCTGTGGTGAATGTTTACTGTCACCTGTGCTTACCAAGAATAAGTCCATTGACTCTTGCGATGACCCTATAAGGAAGGGGCCATTATTATGACCCCCCATCTTACAGAGGAGAGAGTTGATTTTCAGAAGGGTTGAATTACTTTCATCAGGACATATGGCTTGGTAGGTTTGGGAATGAACTTGTGTTAACTGAGTCCAGAGTGGTACCCTCTCTTAGCTGCAGTGCCTCTGATAGGTCGGAGAAAGACAGGTACCAGGCAGGTGTCTAGGGGATGCAGGCGTACAGATGACAGATTAGATAAATTGATATGGGCAGCTATGATAGGTGTAGATGGCAGGTAGTGAGATGAAGATATGATTGGTTTTCCCATATAATAACCAGAGTTGCTTCATTGAGGTGATATAATTCTAGCCTGAGGCCAAAGAACTTGATGTCTTAGCATGCACTACCCTACCCTAAGAAAGTGTCTTTTTTTCCCAGAGGGCTTTGCAAATTCAGATTCAGATGGTTGTTCTTTAATGCCTTTCATTAATAGGGGTTCACCCTATTCCTTCTTTATTTATTTGTTCTGATTACTTATACATGACAGTAGAATGCATGTTGACACATCATACATAAATGGAGGATAATTTCTCATTCTTCTGGTTGTACATGATGTAGACTCACAATGGTTGTGTAGTCATATATATGCATAAGGTCATAATGTCCAATTCATTCTATTATCCTTCCTACCCCCATATCCCCTCTGCAACTATTATGTGGCTAGGCACAGGGGATGCAGAAACAACTAAGACATCGTAGGTCCCTGCCCTCAAGGGGCTCCTGATTCACTGTGCTAGACATGTAAGAATACTACAGATCATGAACAGATGTAGTGGAACTGAGGTCTCTTTGGGAGGTTTGGGTAGCACCAAGGCAGTCAAGGTTGGGGATCAGGTGAGAGACCAGAAGTGCTTGAATTCAACATCTCATTGGGAGACTCTTCCAAGAGGAGAGTGGAACAGAGTGGAGAATGACTTAGAGTTTGCTAGGCTACAGGGGTGCTGGAGGACAGACTGAGCCACATGGGCAAAGACACAAGGGCAGGCATGTGGGAGGACCTGCAAGTAACCTCTTGTAACTAAAGGGCAGTGTGTTGGTGGTCAAAGAGGTGAACCTGGAGAGAGGGGGAAGGCCATGCCAAAAAGGACCAAGGCATTTGAAATGTATCATGTAGCTTACAGGGAGCCCTTCGAAGGTTTGAGGCGGGGAAGGGACCCAGTCCATTCTGTTGTGGAAAGTCATCCACACCCTTAGAGCAGTATGGAAATCAGCCCTAGAGGCAGATTTCTTTTTTCAAATTTACTTTTATTTTTGATATCAAGGATTGAAATCAGGGTCAGTCAATCACGGAACCACATCTGCAGCCCTCTTTGCTTTTTATTTTGAGACAGGGCTCACTAAGATGTTTAGGGACCCACTAAATTGCCGAGCCCAGGCTCAGACTTGAGATCCTCCTCCCTCAGCCTCTTAAGTCACTGGGATTACAGGCATGCACCACTGCACCTGGTTACCAAGAAGCAGATTTCAACCCTGCCATGCCACTACCTGATCTAAGCTGCTATTATGTATGTTGCTCCTTCAAAAAATACCTACTCAACATCATTGTAGTCTGTTCTGATATAACAGAATACCATGAACTAGGTAGCTCATAAACAACAGATAAACTTCCCATAGTTCTTGAGGCTTGAAGTTCTTGAAGTTCAAGATCAAGGTTTTGGCAGATTCAGCGTCTGCTGAGGGCCAGCCTTTTTGTTCACACATGGTAGCTTCTTGTTGTGTACTCATATAATAGAAGGGACAAGGGTCTCTCTTAGGCCTTTTTATAAGGACACTAATCCCAATCAACTCCCAACAGCCCCACTTCCTATTCCATCACCTTGATATTAGGTCAGTTAGGATTTCAACACATGAATTGGGAGGGGGAAGACATTCAGATCATGGTTAGTAAGCACCTATTAAGCACCAGGCACTATGCTGGGCATTGGTGAGATCACAAAACACAACATGAACAAAGCTCCCTGCCCACAAAGAGATTATAGTTTTAATGGAAGGAGATAAAGAATACATAATAAATACAACACATAAACAATTTACATAATATGTTAGAAGATGATAAGAAATATGGAAAAATTAGAAAAATAAGGAGAATTGGAATTGTGAGGGGGGAGGTGGCATGTGACTTTACAGAGAAGGTTACTTAAAACTTGAAAATAAACTAGATGTGGTGGTGCACACCTGTAATCCCAGAGGCTCAGGAGGCTGAGGCAGGAGGATCTCGAGTTCAAAGTCAGCCTCAGTAACTTAGTGAGGCCCTAAGCAACTTAGTGAGACCCTGTCTCTAAATAAAATATATTAAAAAGGCCTGAGTTCCATCTCCAGTACCAAACAAGCAAACAACCCTGTCTGAAAATAAAATAAGAAAGCCTGGGGGTGTAGCTAAGTGGTAGAGTGCTTGCTTAGCATGCATGAGGCCCTGGGTTTGATCCCCATCCTTGGAAAAAATAAAAATAAAAAGTTGAAGATACAAATGCACAGGCAATGTGGTGACTCTTGTCTTATGCCCACAGACTTTCTCAGCCCAGGACAGCAGACTTGGGATCTGGGATCTGACTCTCCTGGTTTCAAGTTCTGGCACCTTGGGTGAGAAACTACCTCTGAGAGCCTCCATTTCTCTGTGCTCCCCACTGCCCCAGGCTATGGTGAGATGATGGGCATAATCATGTAGTTGAACAGGCAGGGCCTGGAGCTGAAGAGGTTACCATGGATCTTCTCTCCTGCATCCCTTCCTAATCCTTCATCAGTCTCAAGGTTCTTTGCAGATAAAGAGCCAGTAGAAGAGTGGGAGAGTTGGTGTGGGAGAGTTGCTGATAGTCTCTTGTTCAGGGGAGGAGAGTCTCACAGCTCCAGGAAGGATGAATCTGGGCCATGGGTTGGGCCTGTGGAATTGTGGCTGTTGCCTCTGCCATGCGTCACTGGGCATGAACCCACAGTGTGGCACAGCTGGAGGGAAGGCTGCAGCTCAGCCCCCATGAGACAGATGGGGATGCTGAGGTCCGGGCAGGACAAGGAACTGTCCCAAGGGCATACAATGAGAAAGTGAGAAACACACCTGGCGCTGGGCAGGGTGATACAGTCCTTTAATCTGAGGAAAAATGGATGAGGCTAGAGCTTTGTGGTAGAGTACCGCTGGGTTCAATCCCCAGTACCACAAAAACAAAACAAAACAAAACACCCCCAACTCGGCATTGGTGTCTGGTACAGGATCTAGGTCTTCTGATCCCAAGTGTGTCATGGCTGAGCCTGGACACTGCTTTGACCCGGATGAACTTACTCATGGTTATGGCCTGGCTTGGGCTTTTCCCTACAGAGGCTTCTTCCTGTGTGAGCCTGGAGTCAACTGTTCAAAACTATAATAATGGATAGCATTTTGTGTTCTTCCAAGGATTTCCATTTGTTATCTCTTTGAGTCTCCCAAGAAGCCTATGAAGTATTATCACACCTAATTTCATTGGTGAGGGAACTGAGGCACAAAGAAGTTAACTGGCCTGTTCAAAGCCACACATTGGGAAATGAGACAGCTGGCTGACCTTGATAGTTTTACTCATTACTCTTTGTAGTTAGCCACTAGGTTATGTAGGTGCGAAATAGGTGTATGCGTGTGTGTGTGCATGACTTTGTATGTGAGTGTGGCTGAATGCATGTATATTGGGACGGGTTCCTGGATAACTCCTAATTGTTCTTTCATGTTCTACCAAAGGCTGCCTGGGGGGTAAGTGTAAGAAATCTCTCTGACAGGCCTCCATAGGGATTGAGGGGCTGCCAGTGATTCTGAGTAGCTGTGACTTCATGTTAAGATCCCCTTATCCCTCTGTTATACACTTGTCAAGAACTTACACTGAGCGCAGTGGTGCACACCTGTAATCCCAGCAGCTTGGGAGGTTGAGGCAGGAGGATTGTGAGCTCAAAGCAAGCCTCAGCAACTTAGCGAGGCCCTAAGAGATCCTGTCTCATATATATATATATATATATATATATATATATATATATATATATATGGGCTGGGGATGTGGCTCAGTGGTTAACTGCCCCTGGGTTCAATTCCCACTATAAATAAATAAATAAATAAATAAATAAATAAATAAATAAAATAACAAAGAACTTGCAGAGATACCAGGGGGAGGCCAATCCCCTTGTGTGCTACAATGTAGTGGTTCTCCAACTGTGGTCTCCAGGTCAGGAGCATCAGCAGCATCTGGGAACTTGCCAGAAATGCAAATTCTTGGGCCTCACCCCTTGCTCTGAATCAGAGAGTCAGGGTGGAGCCCAGCAATCTGTGCTTTAGCAAGGCCTTCAGGGCTTCCAATGCATGCTCTCAAGTGTGAGCATGAACTCCATACAGGGGATCCCCCCTGCAAGTGTACCAGGGTGCGTGCCCCTGTGTGCATGCATACATGTGCTCAGGGCACAGTGCTTTACCGTTTCCAAAGGGCCTTCTCACCTGTAATCTTCTTCAAGCCTCTCAACAACAGGGATCCTGCCCAATTCTCAAGGAAGAAGCTAACATCCAGGAAGGTGAGGTCATACAGCAGGCAGTCCCTGACAGATGCCAAGTGGGGCAGTTTTCTCTGGTCTTCTCCTGCATACAGGCCACAGTGACTCACTTAGCTCCTCCCCTCACCCCTCCCCTTGTGCTGGGCCAGGGCTCCCCTTGGCCACAGCAGGCTCTCAAGGGAAAAAGGGTGATAGAGAATGGTCTTCTTTGGCTTCCCGACCCCCACCCCCCATGTTCTCTTCCTCCTATTAGCAGTACCTGTAGAACAAGTTCCCTCTTCTCCAGGTGAGTTCACCTGGCATGGAAGGGCAGGGTGTCTGAGAAAACAGTAAGGCACTAGGAACCCCATGGCTATTTTCTAGGTGATACCTAGAGGCAGATCCAAGAGCAGCAGAAAGTTCAGGTTTAAAGTCCCCTCTGTATTTTCTCAGCTGAATTATGGGGGGCTCCACTGAGGCTGGCCCAGGAGATACACTCCATCCCCACTGGAGGTGAGAGTGGGGGCCTCAGGCTAACTCCTGACCAGGCCCATCTTCCACCCCAGCCATAGGCCTGCTCTGGGGTCCATGTCTTTCTTGAGGTGGGCGGATAGTACCACGGGATAGAACTCAGGAACACTTGGCTACTTAGCCACATCCCCAGCCCTATTTTGTATTTTATTTAGAGATAGGGTCTCACCGAGTTGTTTAGCACCTCACTTTTGCTGAGGCTGGCTTTGAACTTGCAATCCTCCTGCCTCAGTCTCCTGAGCCACAGGGATTAAAGGCATGTGCCACCATGCCCAACTGGGATTCCTGTCTTGAATAGCCTGCTTGATGGGTTGGTGGGTGTGAGGACAGGACAGGGACAGGGGGAGATGTCCACATGTGATTGAAGAAGGTATAAACATATTTTGCAGATGAGGAGAAATGAAGCCCAAGAAGGCTAGATCAATTGATTCTGTCAGAGCCCAGCTGATTCCTGAGCACACTTTTTTCATAGTCCTTGGTTTCCCATGATCCTCATGGTAGCCCTTAAAGGAGGCAGTGTGGGTCATTTCCCCCCAGTTCACAGGATTAGAAACTGTGACTCAGAGATCGGGAGCATTTGGATCACAGGGTACAAGCTAGGAAGTGTTCTGTTTCCCTTCTGATAGAAGGTCTCATCTTGATCCCTCTAGTGCCCCATCAAAGGCTATGAGATTTCGAGGGTTTGGGAGCATGTCAGGAACAAACTTGTCAAAAATCAGTGACAGCAGCAAGTGAGTTGAAATTATAAAATGGTCGAAGATAAATACATCCAGTCAATGGTTTTCTATGTAATGGTAATTTCCATGCACTATGGGGAAGTTTTTTGTTTGTTTGTTTTTGCAGTCTTTGAGCATGTTTGACTGTTTTCTGGATCTAAAAAGTTCTATCTGGGGGAGGAAGAATTTGTGAATCCATTTTGAACTCATTCTTCGCACCCTGTGTCTTCAGTAATGTTGTAAAAACTTTGAAATTTTACCTATGATTCTAAGTAATTTACCCAAAGAAGCAAATAAGTTGAGAATGAAATGTTTTCAACTATTGGCTCCTGTTTCTAGAAGTTTCTGCAACCAGGGATAAAGGTGAAACCTTTACAGGCAATATAATTTGCTTTTCAACTATTTTGCCTTTAAGTCATTTATTTATTTATTTGTTTGTTTGTTTATTATTTTGCCAGTGATGCCAACTTTATCTTTAGGCCACATTCTTTTTAAAAATCATTATTATTTTTTTTAAATTTTTTTTTTTTTTTTTCTGGTTTCATACCTTTTATTTATTTTATATATGCAGCAATAATGAGAGGTCATTAAGAATTTATGACCATTCTCATTCTTTTTTTTTTTTTTTTTTTTTTTTATTACCTCTTTTTTTTTATTGTTGGTCATTCAAAACATTACATAGTTCCTCATACATCATATTTCACAGTTTGATTCAAATGAGTTATGAACTCCCAATTTTATCCCGTATACAGATTGCTGTATCACATCAGTTACCCTTCCATTGATTGACATATTGCCTTTCTAGTGTCTGATGTATTCTGCTGTCTGTATTATTCTCTACTATCCCCCCTCCCCTCCCCTCCCCTCCCCTTTTCTCTCTCTACCCCTTCTACTGTAAATCACTTCTTCCATTTGAATTATCTTGTCTTACCCCTCCTTTCCTCTTATATTAAATTTAAAATTTTCTTTTTTTGGTACCAGAGATTAAATCTATGGGTGCTTAACCTCTGAATCACACCCTAAGCCCCTTTTATTTTAGATTTAGTTTTTAAATTTTGAGACAGGGTCTTGCTAAGTTACTTGGGGCCTCACTAAGTTGCTCAGGCTGCCTTTAAATCTGCAATCCTCCTGCCTCAGCTTCCTGAACTGTTGGGATTACAGGCCACTGCACCCAGCTTATTTTTAGACTACATTCTCATCAGTTCCAATGTATGATTTTTTTTTAATGGAAGCAGTTTTCGCTTACCATCTTCCCGATTGTGCCATGATAATTGTTGGCTGCCACTGGGCATGCCACTTCCTGGCAGAACTAAGGTGATATATAGTTTTCAGGGACAAGCTTAGGTCAACCTTTGTTGGTGGAATGGTACTTGAAAATATCAGTGTAGAAAATGACAGCTGTTCTAATGTCCATACACAGGAGACATAAGGTGGGGGAGGCCTCTAATGTCATTGTAAAGAACTGGGAAATATTGTTGGATACTTTCTGCCATTTCAGTGTTTGTCTATATTGTCTGGGGCTTGGTGCCTCCAACCCTAGCTCTCCTTCCAAAATCAGAGCTAGCATGCTTATTTCCAGTTCTACTCAAATGGTTTTGGTACTTGGATGGCTGAGGCCAAGGGGATCACAAGTTCAAGGCCAGCCTGGGCAACACAGAGAGACCCCATCTCAAACAGAACAAAATGAAACAAAAAATTGGTTTGAATATCTCTCCTGGGTGGCAGTGGTGAGGATTCTAGGTCCAGACTAGTTACTTCTCTAGCCTTGCACACATTGATCCTTCCATCAAAATGAAATCATGGGCCAGACACATAGGTGCAAGCCTGTATTCCTGATTACTCAAGAGGCTGAGACTAGAGGATCATGACTTTGAGGCCAGCCTCAACAACTTAGCCAGACTCTTCCCCAAATAAGAAAATTTAAAAGGGCTGGAGATGTAGTTCAGTGGTAGAGTGCCCCTGGGTTCAAGTCCCCAGTACCAGGAAAAATAAAAAGACAAACAAACTCTGCTTCTCAAAAAAAATTTAAAAAAAAGAAAGAATAAAAAATAATCAAATGCTGGAATCAAATGCTAATGAACAGGAAGTATAAATAGGCATCAAAATAAATTAGAGAAAATCTCCCACAAATTAAAAAACAAAAACAAATACCTACTCTCAACATGTTCAAGGTAGTAAAAATGCTTAAGGTTGACAAAAAAATTCCTAAAGCATCATAGTGCATCAAAATGACCAATATCTGAAAAAAACAATAATTACAAGTATTACTTTTTCTATAGTCTATCATTCAACTCTTCTTTCATCACTTCATCTGGAGCCAGAGCAGATAAGTTGGAACAAAAGTCATCATCTCATTCTCCCTGGAGACACCCAGCCCACTACTGGGCCCATGGTGGAATTTAATTCATCAGGGACTTGGGATTTTTTCTTCATATGCCTGCACCACCAAGACCCATTTCTAAGGAGAGACTCTGCCTTCAGAATCCAGAAAACAAACACCTGTGGATCAACCAAGGTCAAATCAACCTTATGGCCATTATGGATTCAAAGTAGGTTTCCTCTTCTCATGGGTTTTTCTGCACTTGACAAATTTTCCACCATTACCATGTACAGTTAGTTGGCTCTTTGTATCCACATGTACCAGACCTGAGGATTCAACCAACTGCTGATCAAAAATATTTGGAAAAATAATTGCATCTGTCCTGAACATGTGCATGTTTTTCCCCCTTGTCTTTGTTCCCTGCACAATACAGTATCACAACTTTTTGCATATTGTTTACATTGTATTAGGTATTATGAGGAACTCCAGATGATTTAAAGTACACCAGCAGATGTATATAGGTTGTACTGTAACATCACACCATTTTAGAGAAATGACATGAGCAGCTGAACACAGTGGTGCACACCTGTAATCCCAGTGACTCAGGAGGCTGAGGCAGGAGGATCACAAGTTTGAGGCCAGCCTCAGCAACTTAGTGATACCCTTTCTCAAAATAAAAAGTGCTGGGAATGTAGCTCAGTACTAGAGCACCCCTAGATTCAATCCCCAGTACCATAAAAGAAACAAGAAAGAAAGACAGATGAAGGTAGGGAAGAACAGAGGGAGAGAGGGAGGGAGGGAGAAAGGAAGGAAGGAAGGAAATGCAGATTTTTGGTATCCATAGGAGGTCCTGGCACCAATTCCCCATGGATAGTGGGGACAACTATACTATTTTTGTAATTAGCAAGCACAAACCCTACAATAAATAGTATAAAACACATATTCAAAAATGCAGAACCAAACCCTATATCTAATATTGAGCAGGGCACTTTGGGGTTGGGACAGTGAATCCCTGTCCTGGGTTGTCTGGTGCTACTGGGGGCTTTACCTCTCCAAGCCTCCCTTTTCCACCCTGGCTTCATTTGCTAATAGAGGCATGGAGGGGCTCCAGTCTCCTAGTCACCACAGAAATGATTAGCTGAAGGGGAAAAATAGTAAAAATGAGACTGGGTTTTAGGGATAAGATAGTACAATTTGTGACAGCAAGGGCAATTTTTCAGCACTTTTTTTCTGAGTGCCAACTATGTGCCAGCTGGGGTGCTCAATAAGGCAAAATTGTACCCCATAGCCAGGTGTGGTGGCACATATCTGTAATCCCAGCAGCTTGGGAGGCTGAAGCAGGATGATTGCAAGTTGGAGGCCAGCCTCAGCAATTTAGCTAGGCCCTGAACAACTTAGTGAGACCCTGTCTCAAAATAAGAAATATTTCAAAGAATGGGCTGGAGATATACGTCAGTAGCTAAGTGTCCCTGGGTTCAATCCCCAATACCCAAACCAACCAAACAAAAATATACTGTACACCTTGAGAAGCAGAGAGACACAGAGGCATGAGCTTAGGCACTTGGACTAAAAAGAATGGGTACCTCACTTAGTGGCTCTGTGACTTGGAACCAAAACCTTGAACTTCTAGAAGGGTCAGCCTCATCATCTATAAGATGTGGACACTGATTATCATACTGTCACCCTAAGTATGTATTGAGGGTTTACTGTGTTACGCCTGCATGTGCATTTGACTACAGGGTCTCATTGCATCTTCACAGAGATCCTATGAGGCAGGTACTGTTAGACCCATTTGACAGATGGTGAAACTGAAGCTCAGGGGGATTAAGTGATAGTCCCAGCATCCCATAGCAAACAACAGATGAAAACAGAGTTTGAGACTAGGCAAGCTGGCCCCAGAGTCTTGGCTCCTTATCGCTGTGTTGTGATAAAGTGAGCTGGTGTGATGAGTCAATGGGGCTTCTATACATGAAGCAGGCCTTGCACACAGTAGCTGTTCAATACCAGCTGGTCCACTTCCCTTGCAGGTCTCCCAGGCCTAGGGGGATCGCAGAGGGGGAAGGAATGGGCTCTGTGCATCCCAACAAATTATTTCCACCCCAAAGACTAAAAACCTCTCTGGTGACACCCTGTCTCAAAAGAAAAAAAAAATATCTTTGTTGGAGTTGCCCTGCTTCAGTCCCCAGTACTGGATAAAAAGACAAAAGAAGGAAACCCATTCCATTAGATGTAGGTGCACATGTCTCCTGCCAGGGCCAGGCTGTGGGGTCTCTTCTCCTGATTTCTTCTTCCCCAAACTTCAGGCAAGCTGGGTGTCCCCCTGTCTCCCTGCCCCCCCACCCCAGTTCAGGGCAGACCTCTTCTACCCCCTCCCTATGGCCTGTCTGGGCCAGTATGTTCCCCCAACCCTGGTGAGGCATTAAAAATTGAAACCTCCTTCGAAGAGAAAACAGTTTAATAAAAGCTCCATCCATTTTTCATGAGAGGATCAGGAGAGGGACGGTGAAGAGGATGGGGAGAGAAACAGCAGGGTGGGCAGTGAGGGTCCTGGGGATTCCTTGGTGGAGGTCAGCAGAGGGTGGGGTGGGCATTGCCACTGACCCTTTCCCTGAGGCTCCGATGGCCCTAATGCCCTGTTTTTTCTCACTTCCTGTCAGCAGCATGCAGGCTGGGTCTGGTAGTTTAAGGTGGGGAAAGATGACTTCCTCTTTAGGACAATGTCTTGTCTTCTTTTCAGGGAAGGCCTTAGAGGACTGGAGCTGCCCCTCATCAGAAGAAGGGGGACATTAGATGACCTCTGGCCTGGGGGACTCACCTCCACACCAGAGCACAGTAAGGCCTGTCACTTTGACTCTGGAGACCTATTTGGCATCCACAAGAACGGGCAGAGCAAGATCTGACCAGAGACCAGTCTGGACACCAGGCAGGGATCTAAGCTTCAGAAAGAAGCCCAACAAAGAGATTAGGGGATGAGGAACCGGAGAGAATTCATTCCAAACCCTGACTCCTGTCCTTTGGACCCTGGAGCCTTTTCTAACCACAAGAGACACAATTATATTCACTCCACCCTTCTTATCTCTCCCACCCCAATAAACACAGATCCACCCAGGAAGGAGACCCCACAGCCTGGCCCTGGCAGGAGACATGTGCACCTACATCTAATGGAATGGGTTTCCTTCTTCTGTCTTTTTATCCAGTACTGGGGACTGAAGCAGGGACACTCTGCCACCGAGCTATATTCCCAGCACATTTTTATTTTGACATAAAATCCCACAAAGTTGCTCAGTTGGTTTTAAACTCGTGAGTGGAATGGATTTCTACCTCTGTCACAGAGCTGTTGTTTTTTTTTTTTTTGTGTGTGTGTGTGTGTGTATGTGTGTGTGTGTGTGTGTGTGTGTGAGAGAGAGAGAGAGAGAGAGAGAGAGAGAGAGAGAGAGAGAGAATATTGCTTGACTGCCACTTGTCAGGGGTGCATGATAGCCAGGATGTGACCAAGTGTCCCTGAGTGGGAGTATCCATTCCTACCACATCCTGCCCTTGAACAGGTATGAGCCCCTCCCTGAACACATAGCAGAAGAATACAGGTGGAATGGGATAAGGTGGGTGATAAGGTAATTTGGAAGAGTGCAAAGGAAAGTGAGCCCCAGAGAATTGAGCAAGCCCTGGGGCCTGGAAGACAGGCAGCCCTGGATGGTCTAGCCCCAGTTACAAAGCAGTTTCCTAAGGATACTAGGAATTGAGAAAGAGCTCACTTTATGATCCTCCACAACCAAGGAAGGTGTATGACTGCATGTTTGTATACGGGCAGGGGCTCCTGCTTCATCAGCGTAGGTAAGATAGGCTTTGGGGGACACTCCTGGAGTAATCACTGGGGAAGAGGCTGGGAGACAGATTGAAGGACGCTTCCCTGGTTTGGGAGACCAGCTTTCAACCAAATATCTACACCAATGTCAGCAGAGCTTCCTCCCACCCCTTTCCTGTCCAGGGAAGTCAGGTCCCCAGGGTCCAGCCTCCAGGTAATTAGAGTAGGAGGTAGGGGTCTTAGCTCTGGAAAAGGGTTTAGGATCAGTGTTGGGGATCCTGGCTGGATCTTCATCTGAGGTTTGCTCCAAATCTGTGTCCATCCTAGCCATTCTTCCAGCCATCCAACACATTTTTCCTGAGCCCAAAACTCTTTTGTGTGGAATTTTATCAGGACACTGAGCAGGCAGACAGGGCCCTCCCTGCTCTGTGAGACCACTGAGCCTAGTGCATTCTTAACATTTCTGCTCCATGACTTCACATACCCTGCCTCCTCCATGGCCCCTGTGTTAGTCAGTTTTCTGTTAGCTGTGACAAAATACCTGAGAAAAAACAACTTAAGAGAAAAGATTTGGATCATGGTTGCAGACATTTTAGGCTATGCTTGCTTGGCCCTTTTGCTATGGGCCTATGGTGAGACAGAACATCATGGTGGGGAGCACGTACAGCAGTGGAGAGAGAGAGAGAGAGAGAGAGAGAGAGAGAGGCTGGGGACTAGACACAAACTTCAAGGACACCCTCCCAGTGACCTACTTCTTCCAATGAGGCCTTGCCTCCTGAAGTTTCTATCCCCTCCCAATAGCACCATAACTGGGAGTAAAGTTTTCAACATATGAACCATTGTGGAACATTCTAGATCTATACCATAACAGAACTGGAAGGCAGGTGGCAGCTCTACAGGCCAGGGAATCAGGAAACCCAAATTTCCCTTCACTTGTGATGACAGGCAACTTACTATCCCTGCCAGGGTGCTCCCCCACCCCACCCTCACAGTTATACCGGGAGAGGTTGTACCAAGATGGCTTCCAGATACATTCTCAAAGATCCAGGGTTGATCATTCCTGTGGAATTTTACCCTTAGTCAGTGACTCCTGGGTAGCCTTGGGCAACGGATGGTATCTGTCTAAGCTCAGTTTCTTTGGTTATAAACAAAGCATATGAAAACTGCTTTCCTCATAAGATCTTCAGGGGCATTAACTGTGGGTTCTCATGTATGCCAGGCCCTGGAACAGTGCCTGTGGACCTTGAACAGCATGGGGCTTGTCCTAGTTCATGTTCATGAGACTGAGTATTTATAAAGACACCAGAGATTTGTTTCATATAGTTCTAGAGGCTGGGAAGTCCAAGGTCCAGGGGCCCACATCATCAAGTGTCTTTCTACTGTGTCATTCCATTGCTAGAAGGCAGAAAGAAGGGCCAGAGAACAGGTGAAAGAGACAGAGAGAGGAGGGCCAAACTCATCCTTTTATCAGGAATGCTGTCCCGTGATAACCACCCCGGTCTTGTCATGAAGGCATTAATCCATTCATGAGAACAGAGCCCTCATGGCCGATCACCTCTTAAAGTCCCATCTCTCACACTGTTGCATTGGAGACTGTTTCCAACATGTGAACTTTGGGCACATATTCAAATCACAGCAGGGCCATTGGGTTAGGTTAGTGGTGGCATCACTGACAGTGTCCCCAGTCCCAGAGCTGACCTTATCTCCCGCTGCACTCTGAAATGTAGAGACGGGAATAGGGTTTGGTGGTTGAGAATGCCGGCCTGAGACTTGAGGAAATCTTTTTTTTTTTTTTTTTTTTTGGTGGCAGGTGGGTGGGGGGTATTGGGAATTGAACTCAGGGGCACTTGACCACTGAGCCACATCCCCAGCCCTATTTTGTATTTTATTTAGAGACAGGGTCTCGCTGAGTTGCTTAGCACCTCGCTTGTGCTGAGGCTGGCTTTGAACTCATGATCTTCCTGCCTCAGCCTCCTGAGCTGCTGGGATTATAGTCATGCCCCACTGTGCCTGGCTTGAGGAAATCGTATTAGGGAGCCAAGGAGAGAGGTCACACCAGGTACGGGTTACATGTGCTTCCTCACAGGCACCTGAGAACTATTCAGGAAGAATCCAGAAAGCCCCAGGTCAGGGAAAAGGGTGTTTGCAGTACCCCTACTCCCCCACTCTGTCCTGGTCATCCCTTCAATTTGAACACCAGTGCTGGACAATAGCTGTGGCCTGTAGCTCTTTGCTGGTCAAATATGGCAGGACAGCTGGGAAGTGAAGGGGCACAGCAGGAGGCCAAGAGCCAGGGCCTGATCCCCCTTTTCCCTCTTCCTCCTTCTTAACTGCCCTCCTCTCTCCCCACCCCCACCCCTCAGAGGAAGGAGTGGGCCTCCTCCCCCATGTCCAACCAGCCCATCCCCCAGGGACCACACTCTAGTAATTATCTCCCCACGGCTGGCTCCCTGCCCTGGGCCTGCAGATACATTCTGGATTTTCCCATCTGAACAAACCCTCCCCTCCACCCTCTAGTCCTGCCTCCTGCTCACGACCCTCTCACAGCCAAGTGGCTTGGACCATGCAGCTCTGCTCCTGTCTCCTGGCCTGGCCTGCCTCCCACTCCCTGCTGTCACTGCAAAAACCAGTGATGTCTGGGTGACTGAAGGTCATCTCCTCCCCTCCAGCCTTGGGCCTTGACAACCCCCACCTGGTGTTTGCCTTGTGTCTCCTTGACTCCTCGACTCCTTGTCTCCTCGCAGGGGTTCTTTCCTGGTCTCCTCTACCCTGCGCTCCCCTGCCCTTCTGTTGGTTTTTCCTCAGGCTTTCTAAGACACTTTTCTATTCTCGTGGCCTCAGTTCTCTCTCTCTCTCTGGAGGAAGAGTGGGCATTTGAGGTCCTGGAAGAGGCCAGAGATGACCCTTTGTTCCACTGAGAGAAATGAGGGCCAAAGAGGAGGCCAGAAGTTGTGGCTTCAGTTGGAGCTCCCAATGTCCCTTCTGTCCCTCCTCCCTCTCTGCCTCCATTCTTCTTAATTTTTTTTTTTTTTTTTTGCCATACTGGGGATTGCACCCAGGGCCTCATGCATGTTAGGCAAGTGCTCTACACTGAGCTACACCCTCAGGCTTCTTCTTGGTTTTTATTTTCCTAACATCTTCAGTGCTTACTCCCTGCTAAGAGCTTTGCTGTCTTGGAGGATACAGTAATGAAGAGGTGGGTGAGATTGAAGCATAGCGAAAAAGATGGACACAGTAAGGGCTAAGCAGCAGACATAGGCGGGGCCAGACCACGCCAGGCCCTGTAGGGCATGGGCAGTACTTGGGGTTTCATTTTGACTGAGATATGAGACCGGTGGGGGGGTGGTTAAGCAAGCAAGTGACTGGATCTGATTTGCATTTTTAAAAGAAAAATCACTGTAACCTCTGCATTGACAATAGAGTATGGCAGAGCTGGGTGGCGAAGGCAGGCCTGATGATGGAAGCTCCTTCCATACTCTTGATAACTCTGGAAGAGCGAGGATGGCAGCTTGGACCAGGGTGGTGGAGGAGGAGGCCGTGAGGAGTGGGTGGATTTGGATATATTTTGAGGGTAGAGCAGCTGGACTTGCTGATGGATTAGATATAGGACATGAGAAAAAGGAAGCTTCAAGGGTAATTCCTAGGTTTGGGGCTGGAGCAACTGGGTGCACAGTGAGGCCATTTGCTGAGCTGGGGAGCACTGGTGGGGGAGGCTTGGAGGAAAACCAAGAGCTCTACTTTGGCTGTGATAAGTTCGAGATCCCATTTGATGTCTAACTGGAGTTGTTGTCAGAGCTCAGTGGAATGAATAGGGCAAGAGATAGAATCATGGAAGGTAACAGTTTTCACTGTGGGGCTTTTGAACTTGCTCTTCCCTCTGTCCCAGACCCTGCCTTCCAAATTTCACATAGCTGGATGCTTTGGCTTCATTGAGGTTGCAGCTCACACATCTTCTGAATCTAAAGCCACCTGCCATGTGCTAGCCTGGTCATGCTCTACTCAGCACCCGTGTTTGTTTTTTCCTTCCCACTACTCATCACTAGTCCAAGTCATCCCATTCGCTTATTCATTTACATGCTTCTCCACGACTTTAGACTGTAAGCTCCATGAAGACTGGAGTTGTTTTTGTTTGCTGTTCTATCCCCCAAACCTAGAACCTGTCACATAGTAAATGCTCACTGAATCTTTGTAGGCCGAATGACTAAGCACTTTACAGTTTATCAGCTCCCATTATCCTGACAACAATGTCATGAGAGTGGCAGTTTTTAACCTTGGTTTTCAGAAAAGGAGACAGGCTTAGAGAGTTAGCAGAAAATCAAAGGCCACGTGGCTAAGGAAGGGTGTAACTGGGACTCAATCCCAAGTCTATTTGGTTCCAAAGCCTCTGCTGTTATCTAAAGAAGGATTGTGTTGGAGACCACCCCTGTCACATCCTTGCTAAGACCTTGGAAAAGTTCTTAAGCAATTTCCTTGCTTGAAACTGGGGAATGTTCTGAGGATTCCACATGGGAACACACATTAAAGAGCTTTATCCATGCTATTAGTGCACATATTTATGGGTGAGAGTCGTAACCTGTGTGGGCCTTGGTCTTCTTAACCGAATGACGGGCAGGGGTTGGGGGATGTGTAATGGGACAAGATGATTTCTAAATGTCTTTCTACAATATCTTTCCAGCTCTGTCATTCCAAGAATCCTTGATCTCCAATGTTGGTAGAAATAAATTGAGTTTAAATGTTCCAAATTGCAAGCATTGTGAACCCAGGGGCCTCTAACTTTGGTCATCAAAGTTCCAGCTCTGTGGATGTGGGAGGCCTCTTTGAAGCTTGAGGGAGGTAAATTGAGGACAAATCAAAGGAAGTCCTTCTTCACCCCAACTTAATGAGCTTATGGCTTTCATTACACACAGGAGTGGTCCAGGCAGGAAACAGGAACGGCTTTGGATGGAATGATAAATGCCAGAGACACGGATGGCTCTGAGCAGGAGCTGGCAATGTTGACCTCTAAGGTCAATGGGAGGGAAGTGGCCCCTTAGGACCCAATCAGAGACTAGCCCTAGGCTTCCAGAGCCACAGTTGTGGGTGGTGAGAATTGGGGGTGGGGAGGTCACCAAAACCATCTACCTGTGTCCCCTCCCCCCAGCTCCATTAGTTTAGTCCCTGGCTGAGGGAGAGAGGGGGCTTGGATAGAGCAGTAGCAGCAACTGCAAGAGAGAGACACGTGATAGATCCCAGCTCCCAACCTCCACCCACCTTCTCAGGGAGGCTCAGGCTGGTGGTGCCAATACTCACCAGCTGCTGTGGGGAACACCTGGCACATGATCTCCCTTTCCTTCTGCCTCACCCCCACCCACACCTGGGGACAGCAACGGCGTCCCTTCCACACAGCACAGGGCAACAGTAGATTGGCATTTGGGGGAGGTGGTGGGGTTTAGCCTGGGTGCCCTCCTTTTGACCCAACCAAAGCCCTTCTCTTTCTATGATTCCTGTCCTCCTTCTTCCAGAAGCTCGTTCTGCAGGGTCTTGCTCTCAGCTGGCTGTCAACTGAGGTGTTAGCTGTCAACTAAGGTGTTAACTGATATCTAAGGTGTTAGCTGACAACTAAGGTGTTAGTTGATAAGGCTTAACACCCCCCAAGGGGTATGTGCATTTTAATAGGGGATTGTTGAAAAGGAATGGCCTTCAAGACTCCAATGATATATGCTATATTGGTGGAATTTCAGGCCACGGTGTTGATTATGGGTGGAGGTGTGGGTAGTCCCCTCTAAATCATACCACTTAGGTCATCACTTATTCATAAACACACACGTGCGCGCATGCGCACACACACACATGCAGGCACACACATCTATCACTTTTGCAAAACGGTTCTGAATTGTGTGTATAGAAGTATACATTTTTATGACGTGTAATGATAACAACAAACACTTACTCTGGTGACAGGCAAGTGTTCTGAGCACTTTACATGTATTAACTCATTTCATCTTCCCCACAGCCTTATGAGGTAGGTACTATTATGATTCCCATTTTATAACTGAGGAATCCGTGGTTGGGGAGGTGAGATAACCTGCGGCCAGGCCACACAGCTAGTCTGTGCTGGTGCTGGGCTGTGCACTCAGGCAGCCTGGCTCCAGGGCCTTGTTCCTATATCATGTGCTTCTCGCCCTGCTGCATGCTCTGTGGGATCTGCAGTGTGGTGTGGGCCTGTCCTGGGGTGTGAAGGGAGCAGGAGCAAACTCCAGGCCTGGGGGGGTGCACAGAGGGGTGGCACATTTTGAGACAGATGTGCATGTGGATGGGACTGTGCGTTCCCACAGGGATGTGAGGGGTCTGTGGGCAGATGGAGGTGCAGACAGCTAATGTAGGGGCTGAGGCCATCAGGAGGGGTTGTGTGTGTGCACAGATCCTGAGCCCACCAGTCACATGCCACAGTCCTACTGTTTGGGTTGCTTTGGGACTTGTCTCGCTGTCCTAAGGAGTTGCTTCTATCAGGAGGCTGAGGTCTGTCAGAGTCTACTCCTGAAATATAGGACTCAGCCTCTGGCTACCAGAGGAGAAGATAAACCCAAATCCCAATGGGGAGGACAGGGGAGAAATGGGATGAAGTGAGCAAAAAGGGGCCTGTGTGGGGGACAATGGCATGACAGGGTATCTCTCTTTCTCTCTCTCTCTCTCTCTCTCTCTCTCTCTCTCTCTCTCTCTCTCTCTCTCTTTTTGGTACCAGGGATTAAACCCAGGGGTGATTTACCACTGAGCCACATCCCCAGGTCTTTTTATTTTTTATTTAGAGACAGGGTTTCCCCCACATTGCTGAGGCTGGCTTTGAACTCGAGAACCTCCTGCCTCAGCCTCCCAATCTGCTGGGATTACAGGCATGCACCACCACACCCAGCGAGATGGTGCATCTTAATTGATGGAATTTTTGCCAAGTAGGAGCAAAGGTTGGAAGTGTGTTTGTTTGTGTTCACGCGCACTTGTGTGCATGTGTTCTTCTTCCTTAGGGGAGGAGAACCTGGGAAATGAGATTTGCCAAGACATTGCAAGGCCTATAGGTGTTTTTCTATGTGTGCTTGGAACCACCAACTTATTTTACAGGTGGGTGAGACATGATGGAATGTAATTTGTCATAATAGTGACTCAGTTCGTAATGTGCAGAAGGGGGGTGGGGGCAGGTCGGATGCAGGGGAAGCCAGAGCGCAGGCTTCAGGGCCCTGGCTTGAGATCGTAGGGTAGCCTGGACTGGGGTGTGGCTGTATGGAAGGACAAAAGGAAAGGCCTGGAATCTAGAGACACCCTTGGTTTAAATTGCAGGAGCCACAGAAGCAGGAGGAGCCTGTGGCCCGAGTTGCTGGCTCTGGGCCTGAGTGGCTAGTGGGAACAACAAACTGTGTGGGTTGCTTGTGGGGTTGGGAGCCTGGAGGTCAGAAGAAAGGTCTGGATTAGAGACTGAAATCTTTAATTTTTCCACATGACTTTTTTACCTCTTTTTCTTATTACAAAAGCAATTTGAACTAGAAGAAGAAAAAAATTCATGCTTATTAAAGAATATGGAGACGTACGAAACAATGGCAGCAATAATTTGCATATCACTGACAGAGATAACTAGTATTGATATTGGGGTGTATTTCCTAATTCTGGTCTTTTTTTCCCTGTATGCATTTATTATTTTGGTTTCACAAACTGGTCTTTAAGGTACATTGTAACCATTTTCTGACATGAAATGTTACCCGCAAGTTTGTTTTGTGAGTATTCAACACCATATGTAAACTAGAATTTATTTATTTACTCAGTTCCCTATGGTTTAAATTCCCTTATTATAATTATTGTCGTAATGAATATCTTTATGAGTGATGAGAAAGAGATTTGGAAGTTGTCCATCTGTCCCTCTTAGTGCCCTCTCCTCTCAAGGGGCCCCTCCTGGATTGGGGTATTGGAAATTCCGCTAGGGAAAGGGTCTTGGGTAAGCCCTTGCTCTCTCTGGGGCCTCTATCCCCCTCTATGTGTGGTGGAGGCCATGGGACCCAGTGAGTTGTCATCTCCTACCTCCCTATTTCCCTTCTCTCATTCCTTCCTTCTGCTCACCGCTCCTATACCTCCTCTGGTCCCCTTCTCCTTGGTCCCTTTGGTGGGTGTCACAGCCTGCAAGCCATGGGGGACATTTCCCAACTGGCCCCTCTATCCCATATTTTCCCTGCCTGGCAGGGTTGGGAAACCCCAACAGAGACCTAGCACAGATACCAGGGCCCTGGGGCACTTCTGGCTCCCCAGTGGCTAGGGTGGCCCTGGACTATCTTGGCACTTGTTCTTGGTCAACTGGGCAAGCAAGCAAGATGCTCATCAAGGGGAAACAGGTTCTGGAAAAGGGAAGAGAAAGTTGAGGATTTCTGAGGTTCACCCTGAGGGGTTATCTTTCCCAAGAGGAGGTGGTATCCTGCAGGGTAAGAGCCACTGGGCCAGACATTCTGGCTCCAAGTTCCCGACCAGGATCTCTGGACTGCCTCCAGTGGTTTAAGGATTCATTTTTTTTTTTTAAACCAAGGTGAGTGTGTTTCCAGACATGGCTTCTTTGCTTAGGATGATCAAGGCTCATGACTTCAGCAAAAGATGAAGCAGGCTTGTTCACAGTGCCTCTGGAGCTCCCCTGGCCTCCAGGAGAGACCCAGTCCCCACCCCCAGCCAAGTGCACATTCTGGGAATTGACTGCAGTGATGTTGTACCCCTGGGGGATCACGCTGGAGTCACATAGGGACGTGCTCTCCAGGCATTGCCGTCCAGATAGCCACCTCTCAGCACTTTCTGTCCCTTTCAAAATATCTGGGATGAGCAAAAGTCTCTCAGCCCCCAGGCCAGGCTTGGGGCTTCTGCAGGAGAAAGAGCCAGAGCTTGAGCATCTGCTGCCTGCAGCCCCTGAACGTGCCTAAGGACGTGTGTGTGTGTGTGTGTGTGTGTGTGTGTGTGTGTGTGTGTGTAGCAATGCAGAGCTGTATTGGAGAGGATTAGATAATTGACCTCATAATTGACCTAATTAGCGAGTGGCTGTGTGGAGAGCCCTTGGGGATGCGAGGCCTGCAGGTGGCACAAAGGCCAGGCAGAAACGCATAGAGGCTGTGAGAGCCGAAGGCTGGGAGTTTGCCAGAAAGGGGGAGCAGGGAGAGCATGGTGGGGAGGAGAGCAGGATGTGGGGGCACTGAGCAGACAGGGACGGGGATAATGGGGATCAGTGAATGGACAGAGAAGGGCAGGAGAGACCTTAAAAGCAGACGGATATTGACTGGGAGTCTTTGAGGGGAAGGCTCAAGATCTGGGGTCACCGAGGGAAGAGAAATAGAAACTGGGGGGACTGCTGAGGGGAGGGTACAAGACCTGGGGACACTGAGGGGGAGGGTCCTGGAAGATACTGAGGGCAGAGAGATAGAGATTAGAGAGTCTGGAAAAGAAAAGGGAGTCATTGACGGAATGGGCCAGTAACTTAGGGGAGCTTGGGAGGGGAGTGGCAGAGCCACAGAAGGACCTGAAGAATGTGGCCCCAGTGTCCATATCTGGCCACTGAGTTTGTGTACCACACCTGCATGTGTGAATATACACGTTCACCTGTGTGCATGTGCACGGCCATGCATGCATGTGTATGGTTAGTCTCAACCCATTTCTGGTTGCGAGGGGCCCAACAGCATTTTGATGGGAGGAGAGGTGGGAAGGAGCTGGGATACATCAGCAATTCCATCCAGCAGAGATCCTCATGGAGTTACATTTCAGTGTAGGGAGACAGATGATAAATAAATCATGCACTGTGTTTAAAACATGAGAAATGCGATGGAAAGAGACAGGATCAGGGAAAGGAGAACAGGGGTGCTAATCTATGGTAGGAAGTGATCTGCAATTTTAAATAGAGTGGGCCTGGTGAGGCGTGTTGAGAAGGTGATAGGAGACATGAGAAAAGATAGAAGGGAAGAAAGGGAGTGATTCAGGTATCTAGCAGAGATCAGGGAGAGTCCTAAAAGCAGCAGATGTAGCATGTGCAAAGTCCCTGAGGCAGCTGCCTGGTATTCTGGAGGAACAGCAAAGCAGCCTGCATGGATGGAAGGAGTGGGCAAAGGAGAGAATAGGACAGGGGGTTCAGAGAAGTAGTGGTGGAGGGTGGAATGGGGTAGAGGGTATGTCCTATAACGCCAAGGTAAGTGCCATGGAAAGGACAGGGAATGGTAACAAATGGTAAGGAGGCTTGGTAATATTTGGATGAGACAGGCAGGGGGCTGAGGCAGGGTGGGACTGGAGAGGTGGTTAGCAGGACCCATCGTTGCCACTGTCTCATGCTGGCCTGGCTCTGGCTGGAGTTCATCCACTTCTGGAGTTCACCCATCAGGAATCTGGCATATTTGGTTGAGAGATATACCCCGTGATGCTCTGTTAGAAGCTGCATGTGTCCAGAGAGCATAGTCTTTGTCATTTGATGAGCAAATAATTTACAAGAGCAATGGCAACCCCAGTCCCTGACATTGGGGCTTGGGCAGTGTGGTCAAGGAGAGCAAACACATACAGAGACACACCAGCTCTAAGGAACAGCCTGTCTCCAACCTCAGTGTCTGTGGAAATTGAGAGGCGTGGAGGCAAAGGGCTTCTGCAGATGGCTCAGGAGGACACACGAAGACTTTGCAGAGGAGGTGCTTTGGGAGGCGCCCATTCAGATCCAAATGCCTATCACAGAAGTCCATGTGCAGCTGGGCATGGTGGGGAATGCCTGTAATCCCAGTGGCTCCGGAGGCTGAGGCAGGAGGATTCAAGTTTGAGGCCAGCCTCAGCAACTTAGCAAGGCCCTAAGCAACTTAGCGAGACCCTGTGTCAAAAAAAAAAGAAAAGAAAAGAAAAAAAAAAAAGAAGCGCCTGTGCACACGCTGACACTCATGTCACTCCCATTGTCACGGACACATGCAGAGCTTTTATTCACCATTCATCATTGAGCTGCAGCCTCCCCTTCCACCAGGCGCAATCTTGCCATCCTACCCAACCAAGCCACCTCCTCAGAGAGGCTGTTTGTTTCCACACTTTATCCCTGTGCTTTGGCACACATTCCTCTGCCTGCAATGATCTTATTCTCTGACCTGCTTTGACAACAGTTGGTGGCCTCCCTGCTGTGGAACTGAGCACACCGAAATGTCATTCCTTCCTCATCTATCCATTCCTCTTTCTGCCTACACTTGAGCTCTTGGGGCTTCGTGTATCTTGCTTGCCACCGGCCCCCAGGTCAGAGCCTGGCATGCACTAAGCACTCAACAAACTGTTGAATGCAAACAGACCTGGAAAGAGTAGAGGGTCCAAGGATTCAGGGAGCAGAGAAACCCAAGGTGAGGCAACTGGAGCAGGCTGGACCCCCTACTCAATGCATCCCTAGGAGCTGTCTGGAACCCCCATTACAGTTCCATGAGGTCCGGGGGGGGGGGGGCTCCCTCTTTCCCAGGGCCTAGGGAAACGTCTCTGGTTTGTGGGTGGTGGTGGCTGAAGGGAAGGGGAACAGGGAGAAGGATCCGATTAATCTGGGGATTAATTGAGGGACTTGGCGGCTTGGCAGCACGTGCTTGGGGCAGCGACTCTAATGGCTTAATCAGATTATAGGCCTCTGCACATGGTGTGTTCCAGCAGTGCCCAGCTTGCCCTCGAGAGCAACTCAATTCCAGGGCTATGAGGGATGGAGCCCATACCCTGTGCTCAGGACCCACTATGAAGCCCAGCATCTTGGGCCTTCATCATCAAGACCCCTGTCTATCCAATCTCTGGAGATCCAAGTCCTGATTTGGGGAGCATTGGGTTGGCAGTTAAGACCAAAATGGGTTCAAAGCTAAACTCTACCACTTTCCAAGCTGTGTTTCCTCAGGAAAGCTACCTAACCTCGCTGAGCCTCAGTTTTCTCATTTGTAAAAGGGGCCAAAACCATTGCTGAAAGCCTTGATGTGAGGTGTAAATAAAATGCACTAACTGAAAAGTGCTCGCTTCACAAGCGATCCGTGTTGCTGGTGCAGTCAGTCGACACTTTCTTCCTTTTGAGACCAGAGGGGAAGAATTCGAAAGGAAAAAGAAAAAGAACAGTGGCAACAATAACCAGCAGTCATCCCAACAACCAACCAACCTGTATGTATATGGCACTTCAAAGTCAAGGAAGCAGCCAGGTACCATGGCGCATGCCTATAATCTCAGCAACTCGGGAGGCTGAGGCAGGAGAATTGCAAGTTTGAGGCCAGCCTCAGCAATTTAGCAAGACCCTGTCTCAAGAAATAAAAAGGACTGGAGGTCTAGTTCAGGGTAGAAGGGCCCTGGGCTGAATCCCCAGTATCACACACACACACACACAAACACACACACACACACACACACACACACACACACACTCACAGAGTCAAGGAGATACTTTTTCCCCCATGAACTTATTTCATACCAGGGCAGCGGCAGGAGGTAGGCAAATGGGGGATGAACAGCCACCATTTGAATTCAAGCAAGCAAAGTCCACTAGAGAAATGATTTTCCTTAGCCAGTGATCCAAACTGTCCCCATAAAGAGAATCTCACCCACACAGATACTGGTAGGATGGCTAGGTACCAGTAAGTTGGAGGCGTCTAGACTGAACTCTCAGACCTCCAGACAGGACTCGGGCCATCCTCGGAGCCAGTCTGGGTAGGCAGAGTGGCCCAGGGAGCAGCCGTGCACACCAGGGCCCGGGCGGAGGTGCAGTGACGGGAGCAGCCTGGCTTCCGGCCTCCCCTCCTCTGGCCCCCAGTAGTTTATTAGGAGTAATTTGTTAAGCTGTTCCAACTTGTCAGCAGCCACTTCAATGACTCTGCCTCCTGCTTGCTTTTTGGGGGGGTCCAAAAATGTCAGAAGCTGAGAGGTGAGTTGGAGAGAGGAGGCTGTGGGGGAAGGAGGTGCCTGGGCCTCTCTCCACCTTGAAGCCTTACCTCCACACTGTGCCATGTCTGAAGGGAAGGGAGGCGGGATCACACAGCCCCTGCCCTCACAGTCCGTCCCCTGCAGTTTTGCTCCAGGCTCAAGGAAAAGAGAGGGTTCCAGAGAAGAATTGGTGGCTGGGTTGGGTATAGGCAGTTGGGGTGACCACTGATGGATAAGGATAGGGATTGAGCCTGGAAAGGGGGTGGGCATGGCTGAGGGGCCCTGGCTTGTGGAGGACCTGGGCTTTCTGCTTTTCTTTGGTGTCCAAATGCAGGAGGAACTAGATAGGAACAGATATGCACTAGGGGAGGGGGGGCCCACTCTTTGTTGTCATTAGTTAATTTCATACCTGTTAGCATTTCATAAGGGGGAAACAAAGGTTCAGAGAGGTAAAGCAACTTGCTCAAAGTCACACAGCTGGAAAGTGGAATGGCTGAATTTGAACACAGATCTGGCCAACTCCATGGCCTTCAGAGTACCTTGGGAGACTTTGAATGAAGAAGAAACAGGAAGGTCCTTCAGCCAAGCAGGTGAGAGAGTCATTTGCCAGCTCTCCAGGCCTCTGCAGCTCTCCTTACCTGGGCCCTGGTTTCCTGCCCCTATGAAGCGGGACCTAGGACTGCTCTGGTGGGACAGGATTTCTCGGATCTGTGCTCGCCTCCTTGCCATGGATGTGTTGGCCAGCCAAGGCTAGGGCCAGGCGGTAAGCCTGGCAGAGCAGAAGCCACTCTGAGGTGAGGGAGGTGTGGGGGGGATGGTTCCTGAGAGAGCCAGGCCCATGGTACCCGACCAGGTGCGGCTTTGAGCAAGACTTGGCAAGAGGAGACAGGTCTGAGGCGAGCTTTGGCTCTTAATCACGGCTCTCTCCCTCCTGCACGCCCTGCCACCCTCCCAGGAGCTGGGCGCCATGGGGGGCTGGGAATGGGAAGAGGCTGCCTGCCACATCCCCTCCTGGCCCTGGCCCTGCCCCATGGACTCTGGGGGAAGCTCATTAGCTCGAGGGGCGCCCTGGCCCTCCCCTCACAGCTTGTCACACAATTAGCCACCCTCTCTGTACAACTTGCTGTGTAATTATTGGGTCTTGGCGGGCTCAGGGCCATGTAATTAGCCTGCCCCAGCCTCCAACCAGCTCTCAGGGTCATTAGTGGGCCCACTGGGGGTGGGCGGGCAGGCAAAGCATCTGCATGACAATGCACACATTGTAGCGCCTCTGCCTGCACCCAGGGCAGAGGGGCAGCTGGTGCCATTGTGTGGCCCAGTTCCTGGGCACATCTGCCCCCTGCCCCGACCCCCTGCTCAGATACACCTCCACCCTGGTCAATCAGAGGTTACAAGCCCTTTCCCATCTTCTTTCAGCCACAACCCTGGAGGTAGGTACTCGGCTTATCCCCACTTCACAGATGAGCCAAACTGAGGCTTCGAGAAGTCAGAACTCCCCTGGGATCACTTAGCTCAGAGGCAGCAGAGGAGTCGGGATTCGAATGCAGATTTGCTCACTTGTTCACTTTCTCCCCATGGCAAGCCATGAAGAGACAGACTCCCTAGGGTAAGGCCTCAATGTTGAGCCTGAGGTTGTCCTGAGGACCTTTGCTCCCTCCCAGGGCCCTCTTTGCTGGCCCTGAAGCCCTCTGCCAGCCTGCTCTTAGGCCACCAAACAGCCTCCTTCTCAGCTGCTCCATTCAAGAGTTCTAAGAAGCCAGCAAGATGGGCGACTTTCCTAAGCTTTTGGTCTTCAAGGGAAGGGCTTTCTGTTTCCATTTTTGTTTGCCCCTCTTTCAGGCCCTTGACACCTCTGACAGCCTGGAAATGTGCCTTGTATCTAGCCAGTTACATCCTTGGAGGATTCACAGAGAGCATTCCTACCTTTACACGACACCAAAACACTGTCCCTGCTCTGCCCTGCAGAATCCACCTCCCAACCTGCTTCACTTCTGTCCCAAAGGGTCGTTTACTTCTCCCACCCTAAACTGCTGCCTGGGAGCCTGGGCGGGGCTGGGTCCCCTGATGGTGTGGTTGGCAGAGGTGGGAAGGGATGTGGCAAGGGATCCTGGATTCTTAAGCTGGGTGTCAAAGTGCCATGGAACCTGGGCCTGGACGACAGCTCCTGACTGGCCATTTGGAGTTGGGTGATCTTGTTCAGGTCCCCTAATGTCTCTGAGATGCCTGGGAGACGATGAAATGATCCGATCCTAGCAAGTGCCTGGTTCTGCGAGTGCAGGACAGGAAGCAGGAAAGTTCCAGTTCTCACCAACTCCTGGCCTCTGAAGCCAATCCCATCTTCCATTTCTCCAGGACTCCAAACAAAGTCCCCACAGAGCTTCACTGTTCGGCACCTTGCCCTTCCCTGCCGCCTGCCCCTGGCGACCCCCAGCCACCATCCAGCTCCCCCTGAACCCTCTCCCCATTTTGAAGGCTGCATTATCCGGGCTGCAGGGAAATTAGTTGTTCCCTTGAAACCCTCTGCCCCGCCCTCCCTGCCCCCCCTTCCCAGGGCTGGTGACAAGTATGTGGGACTTAATTGGCTGGCATGAAAGGCAGCACTGACATTAATTGGCTACATTTGGCAGGCAGGCCCCCAGCCTCCCCCTCCTCTCTCCAAACCCCTACTGCTTCCCAAGAACCTTATCAATCCCACCACAGGGACCAAGAGCTTCGAGGCCCCTGCCAATTAGGCACTTTTTCTCCTTTTCTTCCCCTGATGGGGTTTCGTTAGAATTTATGACACTCTATAGGGCTGGGGGTGAGGGGGGTGGGAAGCGGGAGATGGGAAGGCTGGGGGAGGCCCATTCCTATGGAGAACAGGCTGGGGGAGGGGAGGGGGTTCGGATGTGAAAAGGACACTTGGGATTAGGCCCCAAAGCTGTAGGGGAGGGGGTCCACTGCAGTGCAGGATGTGGGGCGGTGGGGGAAGGGGTAGGAGGCCTTTGGCCAGGCCAAGAAGACTGATTTAATAGGCACTGCGTGCACACTGGAGGAAGGTTTGTAAAAGTTTCAGGCAATCCGGTCACATGGCTCAAGGCCAGAGCTGGGAGCCTCAAGACCTGGGTATACTTCCCAACTTCTACCTGTGTGCCCTTGGGTCAGTCACTGGCCCTTTCTGGAACATGAAGAGATGGGGCAAGGTCCATGGCTTTCATCCCAAGCTCATGTCCATGAAGAACCCCAGCACTTCAGAAAGCCAGGACTGAGTTTGAGCCTTGGTGTCAATGGCAGCAACAAGGTGGCCTTGACCCATCTCAAAATGGCCAGAAACTTTGATTGGCAAGCCAGGATGTCTGTACACTCAAACTAGGGAGGCAAATGAACTGTTAGCCTGTGAATTCTGCAATGTTCGGGAGAGGAATCTCTCAAAAGCTCAAAGCTGGTTTACAATACAGTTTCCTAGTGGTGCTAAGAGGCAGGGACCAGGGACCATTTCTTGCAGCCCGTGTAACTGGGCAATACGAAACAGTGGATTCAAGGCTCCCACATACATCTGGATACACATGTGCTATTTTGTGAAAGGAAGGCCCTGGGCCTTTCAGATCTGTGCTGGCATTGGGTATTGGTGAGAGGATCTGGCACTATCTGTATAGGCCTGGACATTTCACTGCTCTAACATTTACTTAGGTGTCTTCTTTCTTGGTCTGTAAAAGTATTTCTGTTTCCATTTTTGTTTGCCCCTCTTTCAGGCCACACCAGAATTTCCCATTCTTGGAATCCTGGGCTCACCTCTCCTCAAGTCCTCTCCCCCAATCTTTCCCCTGGCTTCTCTCTCTTTTTTTTTTTTTTTTTTTTTTGGAGAGAGTGAGAGAAGAGAGAGAGAGAGAGAGAGAGAATTTTTAATATTTATTTTCTAGTTCTCGGCAGACACAACATCCTTGTCGGTATGTGGTGCTGAGGATCCAACCCGGGCCGCACGCATGCCAGGCGAGCGCGCTACCGCTGAGCCACATCTCCAGCCCCCCCTGGCTTCTCTCAACTCTGCATTCCACAAGGCCCAGGTCCAGGTCAGCAGGCACAGCTCTCCCTCCTGGTGAGAACCAGCCCTCTGCAAACACCTTGCTCCTTCCTAGGGCAACCAGCACCTTGTCCTCCCCAGCCAGGTCCTGCTTGTGTTCCCAAGAAGCCACTGGAATCCTTTGCCCTCAGTCCTCTGAGAGGCCTCTGGTCACTAGGGATGGGACAGACATTCCTCTTCTAGCAAGAAACATCTGAGGCCCACGGCTGTCTGAAGAAGCAATGCCCGCCCTGCCCCCCCCCCCCCCGCATTGCTGCTGTGTTTCGTAAGGGATGTCTCTCACCTACGAGGAAGGCTGCAGAGAGCTCCTGCGTCCCCCAAGATCTGCAGTGTATCATAGGGCTTTCTCCTTCATTCACAAAGCAATCCGAGTTGTCTCTGATGGTCTCATTGACCCCCGCATGACTTGGCAGGACTGGGCAGAGGTGGGTGGCACCAAGGAATCTTGTCAGGCTCTTGTCAAACACAGTTTCTGCACAACTCAGCTGTCACCTGTGCCCCCTTGCTTCCTTGAACAGTTTCCCAGGGCCCGAGGCATCTCTTTTAATGCTGCAATGGTGCTCTCACACAACTCTACTCTAGTGTGCAGTCATAACGACTGCCGCTTTTAAGGGAGTGCAACTTGATTCTAAGCACTGTATTGATGAGATTAACCAATTTAGTTCTCAGAATGAACCCATAAGGCAGGGACTCTTATAATTTGCCTCTTACAGATAAAGAAACCAAAGTCTTAGAATGGAAAGTCATTTCCCCGGGTTATACAACTAAGAAGAAAGAGAGAGGGGTGTCAAATGCAGGCAGCTGGGGACTCTCCTCCCTGGGAGGTGACAAGGGCTGCTGATTGAGCAGTGTGCTGATGGTGGGTGACACAGGTAGCATGAGCCCTTCCTTGCTTCCTGGATTCTGTGACATTGAAGTTGATGCCTCTCCATTGCATTGGCCTTTTATTTATTTATTTATTTATTTTTGGCACAGAGGATTGAACCCAGGGGTACTTAACCACTGAGCCACATCCCCAGCCCATTTATTTATTTACTTATTTATGGGGCTGGGATTGAACTTGGGGGCACTCGACCACTGATCCACATCCCCAGCCCTATTTTGTATTTTATTTAGAGACAGGGTCTCACTGAGTTGCTTAGGGCCTCACTTTTGGTGAGGCTGGCTTTGAACTCATGATTCTCCTGCCTCAGCCTCAGGAGCCGCTGGGATTATAGGCATGTGCCATGGCACCTGGCTCCTTTTTAAAAATATTTTATTTGGAAACAGGGTGTCACTGAGTTCCTAAGTGCTAAGTTGCTGAGGCTGGCTTTGAACTCACATCCTCCTGCCTCAGACTTCCAAGCCACTAGGATTACAGGCCTGCAACACTATGCCTAGTGCATTGGACCCTCTTTAGTGTCATGGGACATCTTGGGTGATGACATATTTCATCTGAGAACACAATCTCCTCTGCAGATTCTAGGACTGGAGATGTAGGAACTGGCAGAAAGCATGCTTGGCCACAACCTCAGGCCCCAAAGCTCAGGGACAAAGACTCTAATGGCCACCAGGGTTGTTTTTTAAGAACTTTGGAAGCCCTAAGCTCTAAACAAGCAGCACAGCTCCTGCACCCACCTCCCCACTGGCCATATATAATTAAAATTAAAAACAATACTAACTAATAAACTACGTGTAAGGAAGTCCAACAAAGTTTTGATTTTTCCCAAGATACTACTTTGATGCTTGAAAAAATATATCACATTCTTTCAAAATGTTGCACCCTCTCTCTCACGTGTATACAAACTGCCAGTATTCTAGTGCCTTATATGGAGGCTGTCTGCCAGTCCTGGGATCAGCACAGATCAGAGGTCCTCACTTGTTGACAAAGTTCTACATTCTCACCTCCTCTCTGCTACTGCCTTGTTGCCAAACTTTGGCCTCCTGAGCCCTGTGCTCCCCTCTCCTGGTCTTCTTACCTGGTAACCTATTAACCTATTGTTATCAGTGAGAGTTGGTAATTAACCGCACATCAACCACTCCTCTAACTCTTGCTCCCTAAGTGTGGTTAAAGTGGTAGTATTGGCATCACCTGGGAGCTTATTAGAAATACAGAATCCCAGGCCCCATCCCAGCCCTATTCAATCAGAATCCACAGTTGAACAACTCCTCCAGGTGTTTGATGTATAGTTAAAGTTAATTTATAGTTAAAACTTCTGTGTTTTCAGAAGCCATTCAGAGGATCTTGGTGGAATCTAGAGTTTGAGAAATATGTTTGCTCTGGATACACCAAGCAGGAAGCTCTCCCAGAAAAGCCCCAGTTCGGAGCTGGGGATATAGCTCAGTTGGTAGAGTGCTTGCTTTGCATGTACAAGGCCCTGGGTTTGATCTCAGCACCAAAACAAATAAAAAGCCCCAGTTCCCACCCCTACCCCCGAGGAAGCTGGATACCAGGCTGACTGAAGGGACCCAGGGGGATCCTGGACTGAGTGCCCCCAATGATTGGTTAGGATTGCAATAGTCTCTGGGAAATGGTGCAAGATGCTTGGGGATTTTAGTAAGCTGTCATTTATTGAGCACCTATATGTGCTAGGAATGGCCAGATATGTTCACAGGCATCTCTTTGTCTAATGTATAAACCATCCTGTGGGATTATAGGCATGTGCCATGGCACCTGGCTCCTTTTAAAAAATATTTTATTTGGAAACAGGGTGTCACTGAGTTCCTAAGTGCTAAGTTGCTGAGGCTGGCTTTGAACTCACATCCTCCTGCCTCAGACTGCCTCAGACTTCCAAGCCACTAGGATTACAGGCCTGCAACCAACTATTTTAAAGGTGAGGAATCTGAGTCTTATAGAGTCCAAGTCTAATGTCTTTCCAGATTTGGGGAATGGGCACTGAGTGTTGAATCCAGAGATGCTTTAACACTGAGCTACACCCCCAGTCCTTTGTTGTTGTTGTTGTTGTTGTTGGTAGTAGTAGTAGTAGTAGTAGTAGTAGTAGTAGTATTTTGAGACAGTGTCTCACTAAGATGCCAGACTGGCCATGGACTTCTGGTCCTCCTGCCCCAGCTGTCCGTCTAATGCCCTGTTTTCTTTTCTCCCCCTGCCCCACCTAGTACTGTTGATTAAACTCAGTGGCACTCTAATAGCCACATCCCCAGACCTATTTATTTATTTATTTTTAGATTTTGAGGCATAATTACTCTTTTGCTCAGGCTGGCCTTGGAGTCGGGATCCTCCTCTTTCAGCATCCTGAGTCACAGATACTACAGGCATTCACCACTATGCCCAGCTTCAATGGCTTTTTATAGAACCACTGCTGCCCAGGCTGTAGTGCTCTGGAAATAATGAGAGATTACCACATGCCAAGCACCATTCTCATTGCTTTACTAATATTAAGTCAATTAATTCTACAACAACCTCCTTTTGCAAAGGAGGATATGGAGGCACAGAGACATTAACCACCCAAAGTCTCACTACTGGTCAGTGGCAGAGTGATACAAGATGTCTTGCCTAAAAACAGGAGTTCAACCTGGTGCAGTGGCTTATGCCTTTAATCCAAGTGGCTCCAGAAGCTTGGGCAGGAGGATTGCAAGTTCAAGGCCAGCCTCAGGAACTTAGTGAGAACCTGTCTCTAAATAAAATTTTAAAAGTGCTGGGGATGTGGCTCAGTGGTTAAGCACCCCTGGATTCAATATCTGGTACCAAACAACAACAACAACAGCTATAAAATGTGGAGTTCATTTCCTGTCTCTTTAGAAGCCAAGCACAGATCAGGCATTGAAATCAAAAGGGGGAGTTTGCTGTTTAACTTGCACCCCTTCCTCCCAGGAAGCAGGAGCTGGGGCTGTGGGCCCCTCTCTTGTTCAGTCCTGCACTTCTGTTACCCCACTCTCTAATCTCCTGGGGGTCACTAATGGCCATCATATCCAGCTCAGGCTGGTCCTCTGTGCTTCTTGCCCAGCATAGAGTTGGCCAGCCTGGGCCACCCGCACATCCAGGAAGGCAAAGCATGGGAATCATACATCTACTGTAGGCCTCAAAGGATGCAGTTAGTGGGGTTCACCTGGACGCCTCCTCTTGGATCTTGCCGTGCTTCCCTCTCTCCAGTGGTTAGGTTTCCTACTCCTTCTTGTATTAGAATCCTACCTGCCCAGAAGCAAGCAGAGTCCCAGTTTGGCACAGTTCCTTGGCTGCTAGCTTCCTGTACTGACAGGTGGTAAGATGGGCTACCGGACAGCTGGACAAGCCGACGGGTCAGCTGGCCTTCATCAGAGTGCCTCGGGCCATGGCTGTCTTCCCAGAAGTAATGATATGCTCCCAGCTGACAGCTCTGCAGTGACTGACATTTTGTAAAGACTCTCCAGCAGGTTCTCTGGGTGAATCCCCACTACCATCCCGTGAGGGAGGCATTCTTTTTTTGGGGGGTTGGTACTGAGGATTGAACTCAGGGGCACTCGACCCCTGAGCCACATCCCCAGCCTATTTTGTATTTTATTTAGAGACAGGGTCTCACTGACTTGCTTAGGGCCTCACTTTTGGTGAGGCTGGCTTTGAACTCATGATCCTCCTGCCTTAGCCTCCCAAACTCCTGGGATTACAGGTGTGTGCCACCATGCCCAGTGAAGGAGGCATTCTTAACCTGAATTTTTTTTTTTTTCAGATGAGGAAACTGAAGAGGTTCAGAGAGGCAAAGACACTGGAAAGAAGACACACAGACTTTTTTGAACTATGCTAATAGTGTGCTCTGTCAACGCTACCAAAACCCCAACTTCATATGAAGGCCAATTTCTTGGCAGATGAAATGGAGTGGCTGTTGCAGCTGAGAAATCTCCATACAAGAAGGTAGTAGGCCAGGCATGCTTTTTACACACAGGGATGTAGGTGGGCCTACTTGTGTGTCTCTTAGATATGGTTGCTATGGGAAGAGGGTGGGAAAGCTGCTGTGGTCACGTTTCCAGAGGTTAACCTCACCTTCCCACTGGGCGATGCGCCCCTCCTTCCCCCTTAGCCCGACATTATAGCCACTGCTCTAAGGATAAGGAGCTCTCTCAGGTACCACCCACCCCTTTCTCTTCTCACAGATCTGGTCCTACCCAGTAATGGCCCTGGTTATTCTCTGTGGAAGCCTGTTCTACTTGAAACCAAGCCACCAGGTTCTCTTCTGCAGAGCATCCTCAAGTCAGAACTGAAACCTGGAATCCCCTTTGAACAAGTCCTACCAGTAGATCCTCCATTTTTACCTGAGCCAAGCTGGCTCCTGGGCCCATGTCCAGAGAAAGCCCTGTACCAGAGAAAGCCAGGCTAATGACTTGAAGCCTCTTGGGTTTTTTCCAACATCATCATCCTGCAGAACATCTGGCCTTTCCCAGTCCCACAGCATCATGCTCCCAAGACCTTTCTCTCCACCCTGCACCCTGCAAGCTTGGTGGATGACGTCAGCATTCTCATGGACGTTTCCTCACCCTGACTCTTATTCATCCCACAACTTCCATGACTTCCATGTTATTTCTGGGGAAGTTCCCCACTGGCTTGGACAGATCTTGAGCCTTGACATTACTTGTAGGTTTCAGCACCATGATTTCCAACTCTTAATTCCCCCAACCCTACACTTGAGATGATTGGCTCCCTCATTGCACCCGAGCCTGGTCTTGGTCCTGGAACTTAGCACTGAGCTCTTAAGTAATCACATATTGAATGAATTAAAAACATGAATGGGTATCCCCACCCTCAAGCTCTGAAGCTCCTCCTTACCATCCCAGCCCCATTCCCCCAGCCCATAGCCTTCTGCTGGACTCCTTTACCTTCCTGTTTTTTCTACTCTAAACCTCGGCATTGGTAATGACCTTCATGACTTGAAGCCATTCAAGCTTTGTGCACCTTCTGCTGGTCCTGCCTTCTGCTGTCCCTAGCCCTGGCCATTTAGCTACTAGCACTTAGAAGTATGCCAGCCTCAGCAGGAAGCCCCCACTGATGTTCCAAAATCCTTTGGAGTCATCTCAAGGAGACCGCCATTCCCATCTTTCACTTTTCCTACATTCCAGCCCCACAACGGCACCCTCCTAATGTCTGGCTTTCAATTGTTCTAAGATTAAAACTGTTCATCTCAGAATCTCTCTGTATGTTCTCTCTCCCTCCCTCCTTCTATCTCTCCTCCCTCCCCCTTTCCCTCCTTCACCATCTCTTCCTTTTGCCTCCTGGGAAGATGTGTCTATCCTCCTCTCCATACCCAACCTCTAACTCCATCAATTATATCCTTTCTTTTATATCTCCCCCTCTCCCCCTTGTATGAGTGCTATTTCCTCCTCAGCCTACAAGGATTTCCAGCTCTCCCCCATCCTTCAAAGGAACCCGCCCTTGACCCTGCCTCCTCTTGAAGCTCTTGCCTTCTCTCCCCTTCCCTACTCGGTCAAACTTGTTGGAAGGGTTGATTCCTCTCACTGGCTCAGCTTCCTGGCCTCCCACTCTCTCTTGTTCTCTGCAATATGTCCTCTCCCTCTCTCCCCTGAAATTGCTCTTTTAAAGGTCACCAATGACTCCCTTGTCGCCAGATGGAGTGACCTTTTCCCATCTTTATATCTTGGCCCTGCCAACTGTCCCTTCCTGCTTGCCATACTCTCTTCCCTTGGCCTGGGAGTCTCTGAATGTTCTCTCACCTCTCTTCCTGCATCTGGTGGCCCCTTTACTCTTCTCTCTTGCCATATAGGCACTCATTTTGTTCTGTATTCTGGCTTTAGTTCTCTTTTATCTCTACGTTCTTTCCAGAATAGTGAAGTCCAGTCTGGCTCTCCATCATTGTGATGATTCCCCACTCTCCATTGCTAGCTCTATCATTCTTGAGTTCCACCCTTGGGTCCCAATGTCCCTACTGGATGTGTCTATTTTATGTTAGACAGGATCTTCCAACTCAATGCATCAAGTGAAAAGAATCTAGTAATGTTATCCCCAAAGCTGCCCCCCTCCCATATTACCCAGGTATTTTGTGTATCTGTGTTACTGGGGATTGAACCCAGGGCTTCAAGAATGCTAGGCAAGAGCTCTATCACTGAGCTACACCCCCAGCCCCCATATCATCCTGTTTAATAACTGGTACAACTGCTTAGCCCATCAGGCTCCAAAATTGGGAGTCATTACTGCCCCTCCTTCCCTTACCCCCATATCTCGTCCTTCAGCAAGTCTCATGGAATCTACTTCCTCAATCTCGCCAATTTATCCTCTTCTCTCCAGCCCCATGTTTTTAAATTCATTGAGCCATTCATTCAACAAATAACTGTTGAAGTCTTTGTAACAGTCACTGTGCTAGACTCTGGAGTGACCGTGCTGAGTAAGAGGGTCAAGATGTCTCCCTCATTGCACTTGCATCCTGAAGAGGGAAATAGGCAAGAAACAAACCAATATATAAGGAGCCCCTGAGGGGGTAAAATAGATCACTGTGTTAGAGACTACTAGGAGAGATGTATTTTACATGGGATGTTCAGGGAAGACCTTTATAGGGAGATGATATTTAAGCTAAGATCTGTAGGCCCACAAAGGGTCAGCAATGGGAAAGTCTGAGGAAAAGCACTTTCCAGGCAAAAGAAACAATTGCTAAGATCCTGAAGCCAGAAAGAGCACTATGTAGTGTGGGAAAGACCAGGAAAGTGCCAGTGTGGTTACAGTGGGGAGAAGAGGGCCAGCGGCACAAGATAGGGTCAAAGAGGCAGGAAGAGACCACACCTCTTGGGAACAGCTTGCATTTGGTATTTTCCTGTTGTTACTGTGCCTGGTGCTGGGGATTGAGCCCAGGCCCTCATACTTGCTAGGCCTGGGCTCTTCCACTAGGCTACAAACCCAACCCCTTGCATTGGATTCTAAGCATACTCAGTAACCACTGCTAGTCTTGAAGTTAGGGAGAGATGTATATATTTTGGATAAAACAGTTGCTCTGATGATCGCAAAGAGACTAGACTGTAGCAGGGGGAGAGGAAGTAGGCAGAGGGGTGAGGAGGCCTACACTTGTCCCCAAGAAAAGATGGTCATGGTGGTGTGGGTAGAGGGTGTGGATGGATGAGATCTAATCGAGCTAGTACCGAACTTGTGGATCAGAATGAATGTGGAGACAGAGGGGAAGAAAAGAATCAAGGGGGACTCCTGGGGCTTTGGCTTGAGGAACTAGTAAATGGTGCCATTACTAAAACAGGAAGCCTGGGGAAGAACAGGCTTTAGGGTGAATCAATACCACCTATTTAGACCTGTGAAGTTTGGCCTATTCTTGAACTACTGAAGTAAAGACATTGAAGCAGGTTGTCGGTTCAATGAGCCTGGAGATCAGAGAGGCTTGGGATGGACATGGATGTTGGGGGGTTGGAAAGGTGCCAGTGGCATTTGAGGTCATAAGAAAGGCTGAGCTCACTGAGTGCAGGTAGGAGAGGAGAAAGGTCAAAAATTTTTTTTTTTTTGTACTAGAGATTGAACCCAGAGGTGCTTAACCCCTGAACCATATTCCCAGCCCTTTTAAAATATTTTATGTAGAGACAGGTTCTCTCTGAGTTGCTCTGTACCTCACTATGTTGCTGAGGCTGGCTTTGAACTCACAATCCTCCTGCTTCAGCCTCCCAAGCTGCTGGGATTCCAGGTGTGCATCCCCACACCCAGCCAGGATGGGTTTTTAGGGAATTCTAGTATGTAGAGGTTGGATAGCAGAGTGAACTGAGGGGCCATGAGAGTAGGAGAAGGAACAGGAGAGTGTTTTCACAGAGCAAGAGAAGAGATTTCTCATGGAAGGAAGAAGTTGGTTAACACTAGGGAAGTCTGCTGAGAAGTCAAGTCAGATAGGAGCCATAGAGGGAACTAGCCTGTATAGCACACCGCCATGATACCAAGCACTGTGCTGAAGCACTTACTATGGGTTAGCTCATTCAAGCCTCACACCAACACTCAGAGGAGAGGGCTATTATTATCATCTCCACTTTACCCATTAATAAATCAAGTCTCGGGGCTGGGGCTAGTGCTCAGTGGTAGAGTGTGTGTCTAGCACCTGCAAGGCTCTGGGTAAGATTCTCAGCACCACATAAAAATAAATCATAAATAAAATAAAGGTATTGTATCCAACCACAACTAAACAATAATAATAGTTTTTTAAAAAGAAAGAAATCAAGTATTATGGTGACTCTATCAAGGCCACATAGTTCATTGGAGGAAGTCAGAATTCAATCAGAGGCAGGCTGGCTTGCTCCAGAAGCCATAATCTTAGCAACTCAGTTCTAATATCAGCTCTTAGAACTGCCCACTGGAAGCCAGGCACTGTGCCTGTAATCCCAGCAGTTCAGGAGCTGAGGCAGGAGGATCGTGAGTTCAAAGCCAGCCTCAGCAACTTAGCAAGGCCCTAGGCAACTCAGTGAGACCCTGTCTCTAAATAAAATATAGAAAAGGGCTGGGGATGTGGCTCAGGGGTTAAGTGCCCCTGGGTTCAAGCCTTAATACCAGAAAAAAAAGTGCCTGTTGGATTTGGCTACCTGGCCGTTGTTGGTGATTCTCTACAAGAGGGGTCTTAGTGAAGGGGTGACAGTAGAAGGGAGAATGGAGTGGCCAATGGATGAGTGGGCGGTAAGGAAGTGACAGTGGAGGGGAGACAGCTCTTTTGAGATGTTTCCTGGGAAGGAGAGCATAGAAATGGGGCCATAGCTGGAAGGAGACATGGGTCAAAGAAAGCCTTGTCTTTTCTTATATTGTCATTTATTTTTGCAGTGCTGGGAATGGAACCCAGGGCCTTGCAAATGCTCAGCAAGTATTCTACCAGTGAGCTACACCCCAGCCCTTCTTTTCTTTTCCTCCTTTTTGTTTCAGTTCTTCTCTTTTATCCCTTTCCTGTCCTTTTCTTTATTGATTTTTCCTGTCTTGTCCTGTCCTGTGAAGACGTAAGATACTGAACTTTTTTTTTTTTTTCCTTAAAAGGGAATGAGTCAACAGAGAGAAAAAGGAGTTAGGTGAGAGAGCCTCAGGAAGGTGTAAAGGATGGGCTGTGGAGTACATTACGAAAGAAGCATCTGGAATCTGAGAAAGCCTCCATCTTCCATCTTAAGAGGAGGGAAGAAGGGACAGTGGGCTGATGGCAGTAGGACTGTAGGATTTGTGGGGATAAAAGGAAGTTCCTTTCAGATGGTACATGCTGTCCTACTAAGGTGAGGTTATCAGTGGTGAGAGGTGGAGACTAGGGAAGAAGGAGAGGATTGAGAGAACCAAGTCCCCATCAATTGCCCCCTGAATACTGCAGACCTTGACATTGCCAACCTACCACCTAAGCTTCCATGCTTCTGGATGCAGAGGGCTGACTTTCAACCCAGGTGTCAGCCTCTATAGGTCAGCATCGACCTCTCTAATACTAGCCATGTGTATTGAGCACTTACTGCATGCCATGCTAAGATCTTTGTGTGCAATTTCTCATCTAATTCTGCTAACAATTACAGAGGTAGGATTTTAAAGATAAGGATACTGAGGCTTGTAGAGGTTAGGTCATCTGCCCAGTGCAACACCATAAAGTGAGTGGCAGAGTTGAAATTCTAACACGGGCCTCTCTACTTTCAGAGCCTGCTCTTTGAAGCACTCTGCTGGATGCTGACCACTCACAGTGCTATTGACTTTGGCTGCACATAAGACTCACTTGAGGAACTTTATAAATTATTGATCTCCCCCAGAGATCCTGACTCAGTTGTTCTGGAGTAGAGTCTGGTCCTTGGGGATTTCTTCAGTGTTTCCCCAGAAGATTCTACTGCGCAGGCAGGAATGAGACCCACTGGCCTAGAAGTCCAGTCCTTAGGTCCAAAGCTAATGCTGACGTGAGCAGGCTACCTCAGTGTTAGTGGGTTTGGGGGATACTAGTGTGAGTGAGGCTGGGAATAGAGGCAGGACAGTGGGTAGGTGGGTGTGATAGGAAGCGTATTTGGAATTCTTCTTGTTCTACAGGCTGTAGTGCCTAAAACTGGCAGAGATTCCTAGATCAACTTGTTTATATTGTAACTTCCTCACTAACCCCAGCTGTACACAGGTCCTGTTTGACTCTCAGCAGAGTGCATCTCTTCCCTACAGGCTTGTGCTATGTCCAAAGCCCCCACCCAAAGCCTTGCCAGTGGCCTTCCAGATCTGGAGGCTACTTCCTGCATGTTCAGGCCCTCATTAAAATGCTGTTGTCCAACTCGGAACATCTAGATTCTGTGCTCTGTTGCCAAAGACAGTCATGTTATCCCTGGACCTGCCCTGACATGGAGTCTGATCAAGGTCAGGGGCTACGCTTTGTTGGTCCAAACTTCCTGTCCTGGAATCACATCCTGGCCGCAGTATCCCCAGAATCTGGCTTCCCCCTTTCCTACCAACCTTGTTGGCTGAGGTGCCTTGTACAGCAGCCCCATAAATTATTAATGATGGCCAGGTGCAGTGGCACTTGCCTGTAATCCCAGCGGCTCAGGAGGCTGAGGCAGGAGAATCGCAAGTTCAAAGATAGTCTTAGCAACTTAGCGAGGCCCTAGGCAACTCAGTGAGACCCTGTCTCTAAATAAGATATAAAAAAGGGCTGGGGGTGTGGCTCAGTGATAGAGAGCCCCTGAGTTAAATTCCTAGTACCAAAAAAAAAGAAAGAAATATGAAATGCTGGAGTCAAGCAACCTTTCCCTAGAGGCCTGAAGTGCTCTCTGGAGAGCACTACCAGGCTAGGGTAGTCCTGTGCTCCCCAGACACTGGCTTCTGCATGTCTGTGTGCCAGGGTGGGGTACCCCTGAGGTTGTAGAGGGCCTGGTGGGGGTAGGAAGGCTGGGAGTTGCTGGGTGGGCCAGGTGGGTGTGGAGGAATTCTCTGTCCAGCTGCACATCTTTATTCATAATGCTTGATTGTTCCTGGCTAGGGAGCTGATCATGCTGTGTGTATGTGTGTGTGTGCGCACGAGCGCGCGCGTGTGCATACGGGGAGGGGGGGAGCCCCGGGCAGGCGAGTAGGCGGTGGGCTCACTCTTCTCCCTTCTTTTATAACTGCAGTGGGAGTGGGGGCGGCCACGAGCCCTGGGCTGTCAGGCTGCTCACAGCTGGTCCCGATTTGCGGACAATGGGAACTCGGCTTGCAGTGCATCCCATCCTAGCCCCAGCCCAGTCTGGGACTGCTTGAAGGCTTGCACAGGAATGTGGGGAGGAAAGGCTCAGAGGGCGTGCTGCAAAAGAGGCTGCAAGAAAAGGCCGCTGTGCCAGAGAGGGGAGTGAATAAGCGTGGGGGAGGCTGGCCAGCTGACCTCCCTGAGCTAGGGGGATCCTCGGCCGTGACCTCCAATTTTGCAGCCATCTCACTGTTGGGGAAGTTGCTGGGGGGAGTGCGCGGGGTGGCTGACCCCCATGTGGAGGCAGGACTCAGCTGAAGGCACATGGAATCCCTGGAAAATCTGGGGCTGGCAGCCAGTTCTCCCAACCCCAGGCCATACCCTTCCTGCTCTTGGATTCTACTATTCCCTGTGCTGAAGTCCTGGTCCCTCAGCTCCGTGGCTGGGCCAGCCTGAACTCCTGTGACCCTGCCCCACCCACCCCTACCCCCATGCCCTCCACAGAGCACAAGAGGACTCCCAGGGTTGATGTTGAACCCTGCAGTTCTGGCCCAGCAGGGCCTTCCTCGGTCCCCTCTGCTCTGCCAGGCATGAGGTCACCTGGTAGCTCTGAGGGGGTTTGGATCTGAGCTGGGCCCAATGGAGTAGAGATGGTGTGAGGAAATGAAGGCGAGGAGTGCTAACCACGGCCCTACATATTGAGCATGTACCGTGTATGAGGCACAGCACTAGGGAACCTGATCGCGTCAGCCCCATTTTACAGAGGAGGAAACTAAGGGCTAAAGGGAGAGTTGACTTGCTCAAGGTCTCATGGCCAATGATGGGTAGCAAACGTTTAAATCCAGGACCATCAGACTCCCAGATGAACATTCCTGCCACCAAGCTGTTTTTATGAATGCTTCCATCTGAGAGACTTTCTGAAAGGGCCCTGAGCTCAACGGCTCTCAATTTGTCCTTTGGAACTCAAGCAGGAGTGTGTGTGCCAGTCACAAGGGGCAGATTGAACCTCTATTTTGAAAGACCCATCAGGAGCTGGTGGAGGCCCTGCCTCTCTGGATGGCATGAAACCCTATCATGCCTGGTCCCTGCCCTGGGGCAGCCAGGGGGAGCAAAGGTTACGTCATCCCTGCATGAGGGAGCCAGAGGAGTCTCAGCTAGCATAAGGTGGGGTGGACGTTCCAAGCCTAGGTCTTCTCATGTGCCCAGGGCCTGGCTGAAATGGTGTGAACAGCAAGCTTGGCACGGAACTGGGCTCCTGCCTTGGGAGATGTGAGTTACTAAGAAACCAAGAATTCTAAGAGAGAAAGAAAGCTAGACTTAGTTCATTAGGGACACTTGGGACCTTTGTGGAGCCGCAGAGGCCTCCCTGCCCCTGGGCAGCTTTGTGTGTTGCCCAAGCAATAGTTCATGAAAGCAGCCCGGTGCTGTACCCCCGCCGCCCCCGCTCTGAGAACCGCTCAGAGGTGGAAGGCTAGCCAGGCCTGACCCTGGGAGGGCACAGCCGGGGGAGGCTTGCTTGCTGGGCCAAGACCCTCCTGAGCTCTGTCTGTGCCCAGGCACCCCTTAGGGTTCTTTGTACACACAGCTCCCCATTCTTCCGCTGGCCAGCCTTGCTCAGTTGGGCCTGGGCTTTCTCCTGTGACAAACTGGAAACTGAGGTCCCGGGAGGAGATTAGCCCAAAGCCCAGAGCTTGGGAGGAGCTGAGCCAGGACTGGAATCTAAGTGTGCTTGGTCCTGAGTGCCACAGCCCTGGGCACCGGAAGGCAGGCCCAGGCTTCTGGGCCTAAGTTGGACGGTGCCAGGCTGGTGCAGGGCAGGGCCAAGCGCGGGAAGCACGGGCACAGCCTGCCAGGAGGGAGAGCTGTGTGTGTTTGCGTGTCTTTTTGTGGGCGTGCGTGTGCCTGCGCGCTTGTGTGTGTGTGTGTCTCTCTCGGGCGGCTGTTCTGCTTCCTCAGCAAGCCTCTCCCTCCCCCTCCACTCGGGTTTTCTTTCTTCTTCTCCTTATTCCTCATTGTCGTCTTCTTTTTTTAATGAGACTTAATTAGCGTTGAGTTCCTCCTCCTGCTCCCTCCCCGCCCCCTCCCCGCCCCTGCCCTCCCCCCTCCCTCCCTCCCTCCTCTCCCTCCTCCCCCGAGGTACAGGCCAAGCGATCTGACAAATGCACTTGAGAACAAAGCACCAGGCTAATTCGGGGCCTGCTCAGGAAGCAGGAGCTGAGCTGAGATAATGGGTCTGAAATAGCCCAGCATGATTATGCTTCCTCAGCCTGTGGCCGGGCGGGTGCAGGCTCAGGCCAGCAGGCGGACGGGCGGGCGCCGGACATTACTTGCCCAGGGTGGTGAGGGCCAGGCTTCGGTGAGGGCCAGGCTTCAGCACCCAAGTCAGTCCTCTTCTGGCCTTCTCTGGAGCCTCTCACCTTCAGGGAGCCTTTCAGTCCTCAGTGAGGACAATCTGAGGGTCAGCCAGGATCACACACTCAACTACAGGAACCCCACAGGTTAAGAGCAAAGATGAGGCCAGAATCCAAGAAGTCAGGCTCCCTGGCTTCACTTCTCCTGACTTGGCCATGCTGTATCCAGTCTGAGTGGGTGGGAGGAATGGCTGGTGGATATACAGAACAGGGCCTGGGATCCCTAGAGGGTCAGGCAGAGCCCTTCAGGGTGACCAGGGAAAGGGCAGCTGGGACTGTTCTGGCATGTTGAGCAAGACAGAACATTGGCACGATGCCCATCAGAGAAACGGGTCAGATGTCACTTGGATATCCTCTGCCTTGGCTTCCTGGAGCTTATCCAGAGCTTAACACCAGACTTAGGGGGAAGAGGAACAGGCAGGAGGACGGGCCTAGGATGGGCAGGAATCCCCCTCCACAGGCCAGTCCTCCCAGCCTGCCTCCCCGTCCCCACTGACAAGCTCTGGCCCTGATGCCAATCATGACCTGGGGCCTGGCTGTGAGGATATCCGTGAACCTTTACTCCTTGACCCAGTTGTCAAGTTGACTGTCCTTCCGAGACCCAGGTGTGAACATGTGTCCACTTGGCTTCTCTCATCCACCCAATCCATTGCCTGCTCCTGTAGAGCCAGGCTCAGAGGCTCTTAGTTTGGTGGGAGTGACAAAGAAACTGAGAGAAACCATGTCTGTGTGGTGACACTTGGAGTCCAAGAAGTCATGGGAGCTGATAAGATGTCAGGGCTTGGCATTACGGAAGGCCTCGCAGAGGAGGTGATATTTGAACTAGGCTTGAAAGATCAGTAGGTGTAGATGACAGAGGATAGAAACGGGTTCCCTTCAGCCTTGGGAAAGTGGGAATATGTTTCGCTGTTCTAGTGATTATTCACAACTTTGGGATCCTGGGGCCAGAATAGGCACTTGCCAGACCAGGCACATGGGCTGGGCTGCACTTGAATGCAGACCCCGGTTCTCTACCACCTCGGGCAGTGACAGGACCTAAGACAGGACCATCAGCCTGACTTCCCTATTCCTTTATCAATCGTGGGCCCAGACCACCTGATGTGACCTAAAGTTCCACACTGCACAGACTCCCAAGTCTTCCTTTGTTTTCTTTTTTTGTTTTTGTTTGGTACTAGAGATTGAACCCAGGGGCACTTAAACCCTGAGCCACACCCCGGGGCCCTTTTTGCATTTTATTCAGAGACAGAGTTTCACTGAGTTGCTTAGGGCCTTGCTAAATGCTGAAGTTGGTTTTGAACTCACAATCCTCCTGCCTCAACCTCCGGAGTTGCTAGTACCATAGGCGTGTGTCACCGTGCCTGGCCCCAGGTCTTCCTTTGGTCTTCATTGTGAACCTTATCTCTGCCCATTGCTCCAATCTGTTCCCAAACCTGGACCCACTCTCTAACTACAGGAATTCCAGAGATGGAAGGCCCTTTCCATCTTCACATTTGTTTCAGATGCAGCCTGAAGATCACCTTCCTTTGGTGACTTTTCACCTCCTGAGGTGTTCCAGGACTTACTATAACCTTCTTGGATTTTTCTTGCCATAGGGACTCCAAGTGGAATCCAGTCCCAGTTTTCTGAGCATGCCTCCCTAGGCTCAGCCAGGGCCACTGTGGAGAGTGGTCCAGGTTGCAAACTGCACAAGGTTCCTGGCCAAGGGCGACTGGGGGCCGAAATCCGACCTGCCTTCTGCTTGCCAACCCTGTGCATGCTGGTCCAGAGGGCCTCTGCCTACAGAGGGTGCCCTTTTCTAATGAGCACAAAGGTGCTGAACGGGTGGGTGGGGCCCTGGCTCCTCTTCCCACTCCCATCCGCACACCACAGGGCCCCGGAGGAGGAAGGGGACTGGAGATGATGAACTCTTTGAGCCTGTCCCAGCTGAGAACCTGGGTTTGTGAGCTGCAACACAGATCTGGTGAGCGGAGCCAGCTCGGGACAGAGGCTGTTCCGGGCTGTGCAAAGGGACTGTGTGTGAGGATTAGTGAGAGGAAATGAAAATTGGGGATGGCCCTCGGGGGAATTGAGTACAGATGATGTCAGAGAGGAGGTGGCCTCCTGGAGAGCAAGGGACCCGGATGGCTGCAGAATGGCGTGGTGGGAGGGGGGCAGGAGGTGTGGGAAGGAGGGGCTCTCTCCACTGTCCCCAGCAGTGAGGCAGGCAGCTACCTTTAGGCCCCACTCAGACCACCTGGCTCTTTGACCCCTAGCCGCCTCCTAGCTCTCCTGGCGCCTGGGGAACTGGGGAGGTGCATTCCTGTGGAGGGCCTCAGGCTGGGAAGGCTGGGAGGAGGGGGACCTCAGGATGGCTCTCACCTTCTGGCAGCACACTTCGCAGCTTGCACAGGGCTGGCTTCTCCCCGCAGGGTCTCTGAGTCGCTTTGTACAGTGGGTCCTATCATTCCTGCTTTTCGGAAGAGGAAACTGAGGCTCAGGGAACTAGTAAGTCACCTCTTTCAGATCGCTCAGCTAGTCAGCTGCAGAACCCCTATTTGAACTCTGAACCCCAAGCTTTTTCTGTTCCATCTGCCTTTGGCCATGAACATGAGCTGAGGGCCAAGGGTTACCTATGAATGATTTCAAAAACTCCAAACAGCAGCCAGCTGGTGTTGCATGCCAGTAGCTTGGGAGGCTGAGGCAGGAGGATTTCAAGTTCAAAGCCAACCTCAGCAATGGCAAGGCCCTAAGCAACTCAGTGAGAATCTTTCTCTAAATAAAATACAAAATAGGGCTGGAGATGTGGCTCAGGGGTCAGTGCCCCTGAGTTCAATCCCTATTACCGCTCCCCTCCCCCCAAAAAAACCCCCAAACTCCAAACATTCTTGTTTGGAATGGTTGGCTCCATCTTCCAGATGAGGAAAAGAGAGGCTACACAAAATAAGTAAGTGGCAGAGCTCCAAGAGTTGCCAGGGATAGCCTTGGAGGTGTGTAGTGGAGGGGAGATATTGAGAAAAAGAAAATGTGTGTGTGTGTGTGTGTGTGTGTTTATGCACACGCGCATGCAAGTGCTCATGGACAAGGACCTGGGCTGCATCATGGAGTGCCCCTGCCAGCTGGGGAGAGGGATAGAGAGAGGGAGGCCCAGCTGGAGGTGGCTTCTGGATGGCTGGGAGGGGTGGCTAGTGCGTGTCTCTGTGGTGTGGCTAGAAGGGGGTGCTGTGGAGAAGGCCCGGCTCCATTTAACGAGATTTTTTTTTGCCCTGAGTTAGAAAATAGCTCTTTCTTCTTTTTCAGGGAGGCTGGGCTTTCTCTCCCAGGCACGGCCACAGCCTGCCCCCACTCTGGGGGCTCTGCCTGTCCCCAGGTCCCCAGCTGGAGCCCCCAGCCCTGCTCCCTAATTCCAGCGGGGCAGGCAGCATGCCCACATGCCCAATTGCCTCTCCCGGCACACACAGGTAATTCATCTCAGCCTCCCTCCCCGGCCCCTGCCCCCAGATGTGCGGCCGTCCCAGCAGCCAGAGGCCAGCTCACCCCACCCATATCGCCGGCCAGCTGCAGCCCCTCATTTCCCGGGGAAGAGAGAACTAATAAAGGACAGTCTCTGAGCTGCAGCATCCCCCCCCCAATTCTTTCTTGCCACAGCCGCCCCATAAAACTGAGGAGAGAGATATAAAGGGAACAAGAGGGAGTGGAGATAGAGTTTCCGTCTGAGGAGGGGAGTGCAGCCACGGGACGAGTGGGCTGAGGCTGGGGCCCAGGCAGAGGTGGCAGGCCCCTGGGCACAGCTGCTTGGGCCTGTGCTTCCTCTTCAGGAAGGGATAGCAGTGATATGGGGAAGAAAAGGATGGTAAGCCCAGTGGTTAGAGAACGCCAGGTGTGCCAAGGTGGTGGGCTTGACGTGGGCACCAGAGGTTGGGGGGCCTGAAGGTATCCTTTGTGGCTTCTCCTCCCTGATTCCCAGCTTGAGCCCAGCAGGAGAGCAGGAGCCCTGGCCTCCAAGCTGAGCTTTCCCACTGACCTGCTGAGTGACCTTGCTCTTTTCATCTTTTCTCTGGGCCTCAGTCTCCTGAGCTGTGAAATGGGCTCCAAGCACTCTGCCTTCCAAATCACCTGAACGTGGATGACTTAGGGCCAGGATGTGCTGTTGGCTGTGCTTCATGAAGTACAGGGGAAGCCCCCATGTTTCTCACCCGTTGGGCCTGGCAGGGCCTTTAGGAGAAGTCAGGGCTTTCCAGGGCTGTGCCAGGTGCTCTGCATTGGGCATCGAGTGTGAATTCTCTCTTTCTGCCAAGGAAAAGGAGGTGGGGAGATCTTAGGCTATAAAACTGTCTTCTTCCTCCTTATGGAGCTTCTCATATAACGTTGTCATTTATTGAACAGAATAATTATTTATCGAGTATCTTCTATGTGTCAGGCATTTTTGAAGAAACTAAAGACCAAGCAGTGAGCAAAATGCAAGAATTCTTGCCTTCATGGGACTGAGATAATAGGGGACAGAGAAATAGGAAGCAGGTGACGTTCCTTAATAAGCCAGTTCATCTGGGTAGGGGGTGCATACTTGCAACCCCAGTGACTCAGGAGGATGAAGCCAAAGGATCACAAACTGGAGGCTAGCCTCAGCAAGTTAGTAAGGTCCTAAGCAATTTAGTGAGACCTTGTCTAAATAAATAAATAAATAAATAAATAAAAGGGCTGGTGATGTGGCTCAGTGGTGAAGCATCCCTGCGTTCAGCAGTTAAAAGAAAAAAAAAAAAGCCAGAGTAAGGGTTGATGGCAGGAAGCAAGGCCAGGAGTCTCTGGGTCATGCCAGCTTCTCTCCTCCTGGATATTGCTCTCAGAGGGGAGCCCCTCTGCCCTTCCCCCACAAAAGCCCCTGTGCCCACACGAGGCCAGCCAATCCCTGTGTCTGGGTCCTGGAAGGAAAGATGGCCACATTCAGAACTGGGAACACACTCCTCCCCTGCTCACGGTGCTCTACCTGTTTGGAAGAGAGGTGCTGCCCTGGCAGGTGGCTCTGAGCGGGCCCCCATGTCTGTCCCGTGCTCTTTACCCCCGTTCCTGGTCACAGAGGGACTGAGCTGCTAGGGCCCCTGATGCCTGAGAGACATGGTGGGAAGACTGTGAATGAGGGCTCAGATGAGCCAGCTCTAACTCCTCCTGCCATTCACTCCCCAGCACACAGGGGGCAGGAGATGGATCACTGTTTACATTGCTTGTCAGGAAAATGGCGAATGCAATGATGTAGGAGAGACGACTTTGCAAATGGCAACTCTTCCAGACATGAGCGTCCATTAGCGTCTGTCCTTGCATTTTCCCAGGTTCTGTCTTGAAGTGGGACTTGCATAATTCTCTGTGGACTGAGTCCTTACTTTATGCAGCACCCCTGGGCTCCTTGGCCCAGAGCCCCTGGGTTCCCAATGCAGCTGGAGTGCAGACAGTCCAAAGCAGTGGGGTTTGCTCTGCAGACTTGACCCTTTCTTTGGATCTGCCATTTGCCTAGGTGTATGTCCTGGGCCACAAGTCCTTTGGCTTCCTGAAGCTCAGGGAATATAGAGCCATGTTTTGTCCTCCCTCAAGGTTTAATTGGGACAATTATTCCCAGGGCCAGATTCAGGAAGGATCTGGCACAGTGGGAAGGGGACTTCCCAAGAAGAGCCAGGCCTGGTGCCACCAGCCAACCATCCATTCTGTCGTGGCTCAGCATGGCCCCCAGACATGGGTCGAAATCCCTGAAAGTGTCACTGGAGCATGTTCCAAATATCCCTACTCACTCCAGGGAGAGGCGAGGTGAGGGTCAATCTCAGCCCTCACAGGGAGCACGAAGAGCAAGGGAGGGCAACTTGGAGAGGAGGCCAGATCCAGAGCTCAAGAGAGAAGAAGCCCCAGCCACTGAGAGACAGAGAAAGGTCAAGAAATGGGGGGTGGATGTGGGGAGAAAAAAATGGCATGAGGTGTACAGACAAGCAGAGACTGGGGGAGTTGGGAGACTGAGCGAGGGATCAAGGCAAGAGAAGGATCTGGAAGAATGTTATATACTGATGTGTGTGAGACAGAGAGATGGAGAGATGGGAACTCCTTCGAGTCATTTGTGCCATGGGGAGCAAGCATGAGTGTGAATGTTCCCATTAACCAAAGGCTGAGCTTGGCACATCTGTGCTTACTTGTAATCCCAGTGACTTGGGAGGTTAAGTCAGGAGGATCAAGAGTTCGAGTCCAGCTTCCAGCCTGTGTCAAAATAAGAAAATAAAAGGGCAGGGGATGTAGCTTAGTGGCAAAGTGTCCCTGGGTTCCATTTCTTTTTTTTTTTTTTTTTTTTTTTTTTTATTGGTTCCATTTCTTAGAAAAGACAAAACAAAACAAAAAGACAACAAAGTTAGAAAGCCCTGATGATGATTCCTTTTGCCTGCTTCTCGGTGCAGGCCCGGAGCACGGGTTCTGGGAAGCAGGCCTGGGCTGCGCAGGGCGGGGCCAGGTGGTGTGAGGAGTTAGATGTGGCATGCTGAACACTCCAAAATGTCCGACTCCCTGGTCAAGAGAAGCCCCTGGGACATGTGGTTGCATCCCACCACTGCAGTGAAAGATGGAGTGGGTGCTGGAAGGAAAACAGAGGTGGGAAGTGGAGGAGGGTAGAGCTTGGCACAGGTAGGGGACTCTGTAGGGTCAATTGTAGAGGTCCCTACCCCTCTGCTTGCAGGCTTTTTTGCAGGGAATGGGGAAATGGAGATTGAACCCGTGGGTGCTTTACCACCAGACTACATCCTTAATTATTTTTTTTTTTTGAGACAAGATGTCAGTAAGTTGCTAAGGGTTGCACTAAAATGCTGAGGCTGGCCTCAAACTTGTGATCCTCCTGCCTCAGCCTCCTGAGGGCCTGATTACAAGCTTGTGTCAGAGTGCCTGGTTCTGCTTGCAAGCTTTTTCAATGTTGCTGGAAAGGGGTTGGGATCTTCTGCCAGTGAATCTTCTTCCCCCCTGGACAAGCTGAGGCTTCTTCTAGGCTTAGGGCTTAGCTTCTGTGGGGCATGGTTTCACCCCCTGATTGACCACTTGTCCTAGCCACACTGATGTCAGTCACCAGGATCAGGAAGATGGTGAGAGTTTGTGGTGATTGGCAGAGTGGGCCAGGTGGGAGAGGCTGACAGCTAAACCCCAGCCCTGTTGTCCTGTTGCCAAGGAGGCCTGGAGGATACCCCAGCAGCTGTCCCTGAGTGCTCCTGACCCAGGACAGAGGATCCAACACTCTTACTTTCCAGGTTCATGAATGGAGGCCACAGAGAGATCCCAGCCCCACTCTTGTCACTGTCTTCACTTGGCAGGAGAAGGTTGTTCTGGTTGGCCTGGGGCCCCTGTCAGAGCATGCCTGTCCCCCAGAGGCTTTGTTTCTAGAAGGTGCTGGCTCCTTCCCCTTGGTTCTCCATCTCCCTTGAGGATCCAAAAGAAAAGTTGGTTCTGCAGCAAACACCAAGACATGTGATAGTGCAGTGCCCAGCATGGAGGTGCGAACACTGCGTCTCAGGGCCCGGGTGATGTGTGCACAGTCACACAGCCAGGGAGAGCTACAGCCAGGACAGAACCTCTGCTTGTGTCGCTCCAAATCTGCCAATTTTCTTGGTTGGTTGCTTTCTTTTGTTTCTTCATTTTTTTTTTTTGAGGGACAGAGGAAATGATAAAAATAATGCACACTTTCTATAGAGATTAGAAAACCACACACCAGGAAATAGAACCTAGAGTCCTACTAACCAGGGAAAGCCATTGGTAACTTTTTTTTCTTTTTATTGGTCTGGGTACTCAAGAGTGCACTACCATTGAGCTACATCCCCAGACCTTTTCATGTTGAGACAGGACTGTGCCAAGTTGCCCATATTGGCCTTGGATTGGTGCTCCTCCTGCCTCTGGAGTAGCTGTACTAACAGGCATGTGGCAATGCACCCAGCTTAACTTTTTTTTTTTTTTTTTTTTTTTTTTTTTTTTTTTGGTACTGGGGATGGAACCCAGGGGTACTTGACTACTGAGCCACATCCCCAGCCCTATTTTGTATTTTATTTAGAGACAGGGTCTCACTGAGTTGCTTAGGGCCTCGCTTTTGCTGAGGCTGGCTTTGAACTCACGCTCCTCCTGCCTCAGCCTCTAGAGCTGCTGGGATGACAGGCATGTGTCACTGCGCCTGGCTAAAATCTTCCATCTTGCAGGACTGAAACTCTATACCCATTGCACAGCAGCTCTGCATGCTCCCTCTCTGCCAGTCCCTGCAGCCATCCTGTTCTCTGATTCTATGAATTTGACTATTTCACATTCCTCATGTGAGTGGGATCCTGCAGGTTTTGTACTGTGTGTGGCTTGTGACACTATGTCCTCAAGGTTCACCCATGTTGGAGCATGTGACAGGATTTCCATCTATTTTAAAGTTGAATAATATAATGTTGCATTGTGAATGTGTGTATTTGAGAGAGAGAGAGAGAGAGAGAGAGAGAGAGAGAGAGAGAGAGAAGGAAGGAGAGAATGACGGAAACACGGAGAGAGAGAGAGAGTTAGTCTGTTTTCACATCTAGGGTTCCAATATGTTTGGAGAAATCTCCAGAAGCAGGCTTCCTGGATCACCTGGTCATTGTATTTTTGTTCGTGGAACCTCCATGCTGTTTCTGGGTGACTGCATCCTTGGACGCTTCCAGCCACAGCTCACGAGCCCTCCCTTTTCTCCCCGTCCTCCCCAGAGCTGGCCATCTTTTGCTCATTTTGATGGTGGCCCTCCGAACAGGGGCAGGGCGGTATCTGATGTTGGTTTTCAATTATGTTTCCCTTCCCATAGACCTGCAGGGCATTCGTTTCTCTTCTCTTGGACACCCCCTCTTGTACCCTGATGTTCCCATATGCCATCTACCACAAACATTTCTCCACATACTCTTTGCTCTGTGGCCGGGTGCAGTGGTGCATGCTGGTAATCCCTGCAGCAGCTCAGGAGGCTGAGGCAGGAGGACTGTAAGTTTGAGACCAGCCTCAGCACCTTAGAGAGACCCTGTGTCTAAACAAAATATTGTAAAAAGGTGGAGCTGTGTATGGCTTAGTGCTTAAGCACCCCTGGGTACCCCCAAACAAAACAAAACAAAAAACTAATACTGGTTCTATACAACCCTTTCCAGGAAATAGAAGAAGAAAGAACATTTCCCAATTCATTTTTTGAAACTAAAATCCTGATTCGAAGATCAGACATACACAGAACAAAAAATTAAAAACCAAAGAACAAAAATGCTGCCGGACACAGTGGTGCACACCTGTCATCCCAGCGGCTCAGGAGGCTGAGGCAGGAGGATTGCAGGTTTGAAGCCAGCCTCAGCAACTTAGTGAGGCTATAAGCAACCTAGTGGGACCCTGTCTCTAAAAAAGATTTAAAAAGGGCTGGGAATGGGGCTCAGTGGCTGAGTACTCCTGGATTTGATTCCCAGTACCAAAAAAAAAAAAAAAAAAAAAAAACACATTTTTTTTTCTTTGCCCCTTCCTTTACCCTGAAGGCAGGGATGTGAACTTGCAGAGCCTAGAAGCCCTGCGACGCCTCTGTCAGTTCTGGCACAGGGGCAGTGGGGTCAGGCTGCCAGGGGGAGAGGTGGGGATCAATCCAAGGCAGTCTCTGGAGCACTCAAGCTGGGAGGATCAACTCTGGTGGCAGACAATCCGAGGTTCAAGTCCAGATTTTGCCACTGGCAGGCTGCCCGGCTGTGGGCCAGTCCGTTTGCCCGCGACCCCTGGTTTCCCCATCTATAAGATAGAGATAATGGTGCCCTCCAGTTCCTGTCCCTCGCGTGTAGCCCTGCTTTAGCTAGTGCATGCCACAGCCTCACCCACAGGGAGGCCCTGTGGAAGTCAGCTATTCTTACTGTGGGAATGGCTCGGCCTGGCCAGTGCCCACAGCTCTCTTGCTCCTTTTCTTCACTCCTGCTGTTGTCATGGATGCGGTCTTTGAGGCCTGGTTTTCTCGAGATCTCCATGAACAGAGGCAGGAGGGAGGCAGGTGCTGTGGGCGGGGTGTTTCTGCCTATCTCCCCAATCCGTGTGGTGAAACCTTCACCTCCAATGTGATAGTATTTGGAGGTGAGGCCCTCATGAGGACATTGTCACCCTATGAAGAGACACCACCCTAAGGAGCTTGCTTCCTCTCTAACATCGTTCATGTGAGGATCCAATAAGAAGGCCATCTCCAGACCAGGAGGCAGGTTCTCAGCACACTGGGTCTGTCAGCACCATGGTCCTGGAGTCCCCGGCTTCCAGAACTGGGAGGTATCAGTCCACTGATGGGAGAGAGCCATGGGCAGAGATGGTAGGTGTGAGGCATGCAGGACCTGCCAGTCCTCCTTCTCCTTGTGGGTCAGCCTTGCCTCCAGCAGCCCGTGTCCCTGGGGTAGAGGCTCATCTAGGCTGTCATCCAGCAGTGACGTGGTGGGGCCTCTGGCCAGAGAAGGGCTAGGCTGAGCTCCACTGCTCTAGAGAGCCATGCTGTGGGTCTGGGTTCCATCCATCAACACCCCGGGGAATGCAAGCATTGGGTTTTGGCACCTGTTGGGAGAGTTACAGGAAAGGAGGAGGCCAGGGCCCCTGAGGCTGGGATGGAGCAGAACTGAGTTGGCCTCGCCCCATTTCAGAACCAGTTGCTGAACTTAGCTTTATAATGATAGAGGCAACATCTCATAAAGGATTACTGCCAGCTCTGCTCCCATGTTATAGATGACAAAACTGAGCTCAGAGACGGCAAAACACTTCCCTAAGGTCACACAGCTAGTCAGTAACCACAAAGCTGCAGACAACCATCACAGTACTTCCAGGCAACAGGGTCATCACCTTTGAGCTCACCTCTCTGAAGATGTTTCTGTTGTAACTGGGCCAAGGTCAGTCTTGGAAACTGGCCCTCCTCTGGCTCGCAAGAAGAACTTCAACATGGGAGAGTGCTTGGAATATGTTAAATCTAATTCTTCCCATTGCACAGTTAGAGACACTGAGGCCAGGAGAGGAGGAAGGATCAGTGTACATTGACCCTCACTTCCATGTCACCAGGTAGGATGCAAAGGTGAGTACTGCTCTAGCTTCTCTGGAGATCACAGGTAGAACTAAAGGGTACATGGGATATAGGTCAGATAAGAGGATGAACTTCCCTGCAAGGTCTATGATCATACAACCTCAGCATGTCCCCGCAAAAAGGAACCAGAGGAAGATTCTAAGGCATAAGTTTGAAAACAAGTTGCAGTCACTGCATCACTTGAATCCTATGCAGGGAACCCCACTCCAGCATCATTATCAAATAGCCTGTCCTGCACAGATACTTAGAGCTATGGCTCTGAGTCCATGTCCCGCAAGGAAGCATTGATTAGCCTCTTTGGGTATCCTTCCTAAGCACACTATGCCCTTTAACTGATCCCCTTTGGTCTCCCTCCTGCTGACCTGCCAGCTCTCTGAGAAAAACTCTTCCACTTTCTTTAGCGTTTCCCTCTAGTCCCTGCATCTCCTCATCCATTGCAAGAGTCTGAATGAACCCCGGGTGGCCGGCCAGCGGGCAGGGGATGGGGAGGGCACAAGCAGAGCCATGGCCAGGGCTCTGACAGCTGTGGCCATCTGGAGACACGGGCCTGGCTCCCCCTGCAGTCGTGGTACTGTGCCAGGGGAACTGCTCTTTGTCTTTAGGCCATAAGGTACACTAAGGCAGGACATGTCAGGAAGCTTTTCATTTCTCATCAAGTTCATTCAATTGCTTCCCCTCCCCGCCCCCTCTGGGCATCGAACCTAGGACCTCTGAGCACATGGGGCAAGTGTTCACCACTGGGCCACACCTCTCGCCCTAGGAGACCATTTTTCATCCTTCCTTCTTGAGGCCCAAGAGTGTCTGGGCCCCTTTCTCTGGGTAATATTCCAGGCAGAGAAGGAGACTAAATTGGACAAACTGAGCACCTAGTATGTGCCGGGTTTTAGGTTAGGGGCTTCTCTTCTATGTTTCTCTTTCCTCCTCAAACCCATGAGGCAGGTGTGATGGTCCCCTTTTACAGATGAATGACCCAAAGCCTACAGGGGCTGGACAGTCTTGTCTAAGGGCACCTGGAGCACACAGCTGTCCTCAAGCCTTCCCCCACCTCCACCGCCCCCACTAAGCAGGGAGACCCAGCAAGCTGCACGGGGAAAGGGGAGTAGGAGGAACAGGCTTGGAAGATGCAGAGAGCTGCCCCCAGCCCCGAAACGGCCAGCTCGGCCTCCTGCCCGGAGGGGTGTGGCTCTGGAGGGACCTTCTGGGAACAGAGAGAAATTCATTAGCAGATGTGCAAGTCCCAAAGTGATTAAAGATTTATACTCTGGGCTCCATCAGCAGGTGGTTTAGGTTTATTATCCAACTTGGCCCAAAGGCCACCCAGACCCACCTCTCCACACTTCTTTCCCCTCCTCCTGAGGTGCTCGGGCCCACTCCGTCTGCCTCCTCCCAGGCCTCTCTTTAATCCACGCAGCCTAGGCCAGTACCCAGGACAGACACACCGGGGATGGAAGTGGTGGGGAATGAGGGGTGGCAGGGTGCCAGGATTACCTCCTGAACAGCAGGCTCACTTACTAATCTGAGCTTTGTTCATTTCAGGGACCAAAGAGGACTTCATTTCCATTTTGGGATAGGCCAGAAGGAAAGAGAGTGGGGTACTACAGCAGGAAAGATAAAGGATGGATAATAAGAGGAACTTCCAGTTGCCATCGAGCTTTGATTCCTGAACTGGGGTACACGTACTGCTTGACTGTGGGAAAAGGGCTGGAATGGAATGACAGAGGCTGGGCCTGTAGCCAATGGGAACTTCCCCGTAGAAGATGCCACTTAAAAGTGTTATTAAACCCTCAGGACTCTTAAAGCGGAGAACAAGGGAACTAGGAACACCCTTTAAAGAGATATTGAGAGTTCCCAAGAGACGGCCGTGTCTTTCTCGCTTCCCCCTGCCTTGGGATAGACATGTGGCTCCTGCGACGTCCCCCTCCCACCAGTTTCTTCTCTGTCTTCCAGCCCAGCCCTACCCACCCTGGGGCCTTGAGCCAACAAGTCTGCATTGATTCAGGGGCTTCTCTGGAGGAGAGATAGAGGCTGAGCCTGGCCCCGTCTGCCGCAGTTGGATTCTACCCATTGAGTGGTTTTTGGGGAAGAAAAAAAAAAGCAGTAGTGACCATGGGCTTCCACCTCCAATCGGCAACTTCGACCTTGGGCTGGGAACATTCCTGGGTTCCATTGTCTCCAGACTAGTAGATTGGAAATTAGGTGGATGGCTACTCCTACAATCTTGGGAGCCAACAGAGAAATGTCAGCCCAGCCTCTCCTTGCCTAGCTCTCATGTTACTTCCCCATCCATAGGGCTTCCAGCTCTTCAGTGCAGGAGACTGCAGAGTGCACTTGGCTGGCCGCCTCTGTGGGGAGTCTCACATTCTGGAAGTCCTTCTTGATGTCTGACATGAAGCCTTCTTGCTGCAACCAGCTCATTTTTTTCTCCTCATTCTGTCCACAGAACTATAAGAGGGAGTCTTCTTGTTGAAGATCATGCTGTGAATGGAACTGAGAAGACTGAGAAGCATAGGCTGGACTAGGAAGCCTAAAGAAACTCAAGAGTCGGACTGGGGCTGTCACTCAGTTGTAAAGCACTTGCCTAGCATGTGTGACACAGTGAGTTCAATCTTCAGGACCACATCAAAATAAATAAAATCAAGGGATTGTGTCCATCTACATCTAAAAATAAAAGTTAAAAAAAATGAAGAGCAGAGTCTGCTAGCGTGGGAGCCTCTCCTTAGCTTAGTGACTTTGAACAATGCTAAGCCTACCGTCCTCGGCATTGGCTCCCGGTTCAGCATGCTGTCACTCAACAGTCTCTCCTGCTACCATTCGTCCTGCCTGTTAGTCAATTATTCAGCCAAGGGCTGTGTGCTCCTCCCAACGCTTGGCACTACTGGGGGTAGGGTTGGCACTGTCAAGGAGGGGACCCGTGCGGCCAGGCTGTACCCTCCAGGGGCTCCCAGCCTAGCGGTCCTTGCTGGCCTCACCTCTTCCTCCACCCAGGCTGGGGGTGGGGGCGAGAGGTGCTTCCAGCACAGCTGAATTGGGTCATTAAAATCACTCCTCTACCCCTGACCGATGACCTCCAAGGTCCGTTCCAGTCCTATGATTCCATGATTCCAGCTGGGGGGATCCAATTAACCCTTGTCATGCTCGGCTGGCGGTGTGGGCTATAGAGTGGGAAGGGGTGGGGTGGAAGAGGCCTGAGGAAGACCCCTCTAGCACACACCAGCATACACTGTCCCCTTTCTCCCGTCCCTCCCCTTCTGCAACAGGCCATGCTAGGGTGCTGGCCTGGGAATTCAAGTGCCAGAGGAAGGAAGGACAGGACTCTCAGTGGTTGTGCGTCCAGGCCAGCTCTGGCCATGTGTGGGCTGGACCAGGCCTTTGGATCAGGCTCAGGCAGGGGTGTCCCCACCTTTGAAGAACAGAGTTAGGAGGAGGTGGGGGCCTTGGAAGTAAAAGAGAGAGCAAGATCCCTGGCCAGTAAATGGGCCATCAAGGGGCCTGGCATCTTGGACCATGTGTCACCACCCATGCAGTGCGGGTGCCAGGTGGCTTCCTCCTGGTGGAACATTGTACCACTTCTCCAACGGCATGGCATTGGGCAAGGTTTAGATTCTGCTCAGGATGGTGGTGGAGCTATCCATGTACCAATGGTCAGAGCTGAGGTGGGCCCCAGAGACGGCCATAAACAGGCACCTTATGGGCCACTTAAAACCTTCTGAGTGTCTCCTTTGGCTCCCATCATGCCTACATCAAGAACAAATGATTGGCCATCATTGAAAATTCAGGAGTTTTCTACATAAAAATCCAGATTTATAACTTTGAAAAAAAAAAAAAAAACTCTGACAATCTAGTAATCCTGGGCTCACACTCACAAGGCCATAGACAGCTGGAGCTGAGTGGCAGCTGTCCCCTGAGCCAGGGCACATACTCTCAGCTTCTCCATGGCCTTCACCTGCTTGAGTTTGCTCTTCCTGGGGAGAATGGGGAAATCAAGGCCCACAGAGAAAGGAGGGCCCTCACTGGAGGTTACCCCAGGGTGAGAGACAACCTTCCCCCTTCACCTTCCTCCCCAGAGCTTGGCCAGAGGCTACAAGGCCCCTCTGCCACCACCATCCCCCTCTGCTTTGGAGGACCGGCAGCCTCTGTGGCCAGGCTTTGTCTGGCTGCCTTCCTGCATAGCCCCCTCAGCCGCCCGGGCCCCAGCCCAGTCCCAGGCCCCCTTCGGGTAGGAGCAGAGGCGCTGCGGGGCCTCCACGGCTCGGCCTCATCTCCTGCAGCTTGGAACAAGAATATCATTAAGTGCAGGGGGCGCCGCCAGGCCTGGGGCGCCCTGACCACAGAGCTGGGGCTTCCTTCTGCAAACAGCCCTGACTGGCCCAGCTGGGCCGGCCCTGTGTCTGTGAGCCCAAGGGGCACTGCGGCCACGCCTCCTGGCCACCCAGGCCTCTCTTGCCACCTCTGACTTCCTTGGCCCCTTCTTTCCTGTGGCCACCCCAGTCCTGTTTCTCTGTCTCTCTTCCCTCTGCTGCTCCTCCTTCTCTCTCTCAGCCAGGCTTGCTTTCTGCCTCTTTCTGTCTTGGTTTGGTCGTCCTCTCTGGCATGGGCCCTTGCTCTGTTCTCAGGGTCCTGCCTGCTGGCTGGGTCTGTCTGCTGCAGCGCCATCTTGCTGACCCACAGGAGTGCCTGCCCCGTGTCTGTCTCTTGCTCTCCATCTCTGAGCTGCACCGTGTCTCTCCAGCTCTGCTGTCCCTCAGGTCTCCTGCACTGTGGGCCTTTGAGTCACCCGTCTCTCCCTCACTCCAGCTCTCTGGGCCTCCCTCAGTCTGTGTTCCTGAGGCCATCACAAGGAGGGCTTCTGGGAGGTTGGCTGGGCTGGATAAACATGGCCCCAGCAGCAGGGTAGGAGGAATTCTGCTGACGGAGCTTTCCTCTGGGGCTGAGGAGGGGCAGTGTGAACCAGCGGCCAGGGAACCCAAGGAGAGGCCAGTGTCCTTTCCATGCCTGTGTCCCTTGCCCCAGACAGCTCAGGGTATGGCCCCAGCTGAAGAGAAGGAACAGCTTCCAAGGGGCTGCTCCCCATCATTGCTTCCTCACCACTGATGCCCCCCAGAATAGACACAGTGCACACACTCCCGCCAGCACCTCCATCCAGCACCAACAGGATGGAATTCAGGCGTGTGTTTCCCCTTGCCTGGCCTGCCTAGGCCTCGCTACCAGGGGCTCTGGGGAAAGCAAACCACCCAGGGGCCCCTGAAGCAAACCATTGGGTACAAAGAGCTCATGGCAGCTGACCCTCCTCCCCCAGATGACACCCTGCTCTTCACCACTCTTCTAGATTGAAAGGCTCTGCTCCTGAGGAGGAAAAGTGTGTTGACTTCCCCTCTCACCTATCTCTGAGGCCTGATGCTACTGTGGGGCAGCAGGTGCCTGAGCCAAACTGAAATCCTTCCTGCTGAGGTTCAGGTCAACAGGGTGTGTGTGTGTGTGTGTGTGTGTGTGTGTGTGTGTGAGTGTGTGTGTGAGTGTGTAATGGGGGTGAGTCCATGTGCCTAGACAGAGTGGAAAAGCAATGGTCAATGTGTGGCTATGTGGTAGGGACACAGGGTAAGATGGGGTATAGGGAACTCAGAGGAGAGATGATGGGTCCTGTGGCAGAGGGACGGAAGGGACAAGGCCTAGAATGGCAGGAACACCTGTGGACGCAAATGCAGAGAGAGGAAGAGGATGGAGAAGAAGATGCCAAATGATATAAGGCCAGAAGTTTCCTGAAGAAGAATCAGGAAGATTTGTGGGAGGAGTCTTCTACACCCCAAAACACTGTAGGAGTTCTGTGGGGTGGGAGAGAGTCTTCAGAGACACACAGTGGAACCTACTATTTGCATGACCAGTGTGTCCCAGCTTGCCAGGGACTGTCCAGATTGGAGAACTGAAACTCCCATTTCCCAAGAAACCCCTCAGGCCCCAGTGACCTAGGATGAGTGAGTCGCCCAGCTACCTGCCCCCCCTGCCCACCAGGCAGTGTGCGCTCGGGGACAGCTCATTTCCACCTCCAACAGCCCTGGGATCACAGTAGGCAAGCCCCATTTGACAGAAGAGACCCTGTGAAGACCTGGCTCTAACTTCATGTGGAGAGTGGCCGGTGTGAAGTCAAGGTCTGCTGTCTGTCTGCATTGGACTTTTTATCCCAGTCTCAGAGACCTTCAGGGACAAACTTAGTAACCTCCCTCCTCCCACACACACATTCCAACCTCAGCAGTTTCAAAGTCCTGACATGAGGCACTGTCATCTGGACCTACTGCCCAAGTTCCACTGGGCTGCGGCTGGGAATGGGGGTGGGCTAGGAGAAGGGGGGCCTTGGTCCCCTTCAGCCCAAGGCCTACCAGGGCTTCACTGTGGACTGCCACCTGTTGATTTTTTGGCTTCTCCCCCAGCTGGGGGCAGGACCAGCTGCTGGGGAGGGGGGGTGAGGGTGGGAGGCGGAAACTGGGGGGAGTGCTGGGGGGGGTGTCTCCAGGGTCTTGCTGGGTCCCTGGGCTCCAGGTGGTGGGTCTGGGGAGGGCTGGCCCAACATCTGAGAGCAGGCTGGGGGCTGGCCCCTGGAGTCCCACGCTGTTGGTCAGTGCCTCCGGTGTGCTGGGGTGTGAGGAAGCGGCTACAGAGCAAACAAACAGAGCCTGTGAGGACAGGAAGCAATTACGGACCACCCGGCCTAGGCTGCTGAGGAGCCTGGAGTGGGGGGGCAGGCTGAGGCCAGCCTAGGCCGCCAGCTAGGTGTGGCCTGGGGCAAGGCCAGCAGAGCACAGGGAGTAGGCTCTAGGCTGTTGAGATTCTGGGGAGGCCATAGCAGGTGTCCCCTGCCTGGGGATGAATCCCTTCCCCTTAGAAGCAACTCCAAGTAAGGGACTACCTTGGTGAACTTGGGATACTGGTTTCCTGTCAGGAGACCTCGGTCCTAGGTCTAGCCATGGCCTTCATGAGCTTTGGGGATTATCTGTTCTGCCCTCTGAGTCTTAGTGTGGCCAACTGTATAATGAGGTGATTGGAATAAACAATCCTGAACAGTTCTCCCAGAGTTCATAATCCATAATACCATAACGTTGCTGAGAGCTAAGGATTTTTTTTTGGCTACGGAAGATTTCTTGAGTGGTAGTTGGATGTATTCTCTGGCTTAATTGGCAGCATCAAGAGAAGGAACTATTTATCTATTTATTTACTTACTTATTTATTGGCAGTGGGGGCTTAATCCAGGGATGCTCCACCACTGAGCTACATCCCCATCCCTTTTTATTTTTTTTTATTTTGAGATAGGGTCTCACTGTAGGGCCTTGATAGATGGATGAGACTGGCCTCAAACTTGTGATCCTCCTGTCTCAGCCTCCTGAGATGCTGGGATTATAGGCATGTGACTCTACCTGCCTATAGGTTTAGGACACAGGCTCTCTCCTTAAAGAATGATGTTATCTTTAAAAATACTATATGTTAGGCCAGGCACAGTGGTGCACACCTGTAATCCTAGCTGCTCAGAAGACTGAGGCAGAAGGATCCCAAGTTCAAAACTGGCCTGGGCAAGGTGGTGACACTGTGGTGGTACAGTGCTTTTCTAGCATGTCTAAGGCCCTTGGTTCCATCCACAGAATGTAAAAAAAAAAAAAAGTCAATAGCTGCACAGTAACTATTTACATGGGCTAGAAGTTTCACTGAAGTGGTCTCATTGGGGAATTTTCTCCCAAATCCTGTAAAATGGGTATAATTATTATTGCTATTCTAGAGACAAAGAAACTATCACTAACAGGTGTTGAGTGATTTGCCTCAGTCTGCTGGTTGAGGAAGCGGAAACCACAATTGTACCTACCTCAACCAGACTCTAAAGGCAGCACTGTGAATCATGACTCTAAATGGCTTCTCTGGCCGATGAGGAACCAGTAACTGTCCACATTCGCTCTGGTGGACATTCCCACTCAGTAGCTTTGTTCAGCTTTACAATAGGCCCGTGCACCTGCCAAGATGATCCCCACTTTCCAGATACGGACACTGAGGAGCAGCAAGTGAAAAACCCAGCTGCCCTCTCCCTGTGTCTCCTGTGCATCGGGGTACTGCTATACTCCCTCCACCCCACCTTGTCCATGTGGCTCACACAGAAAGCCAGCAGCACTCTTAAAGTACCTGGGAAGTGCTTTGTCTTGTCACCTACCCCCTAGGCTACAGGTGGCCCAGAGCATTTCATGCTTCACTCTGGACTGTGTCCACAGTCTTCCCTTTTCTTCCTACCCCAGGAGTTTATTGAGCACCTACTATATTCCAGGCATTGTGGTGGTGTTTCCGTGAGTTATTCCCTTAAGTACCACAGTCACTCTGTGATGTCATTCAGACCTTCATTTTGTGGATGAGAGAGCTGAGGCTCAGAAGCTTCTGTGGATCCCTTAAGTCTTCTGGCCTCCTTCTGTCCCAGGCCCTAGGGCAGGAGCTAAAGGGCCCTTGGGGGCCTGTTCTTATAGCTCTGTCCCCTTCAGAGGACTCATTCCAGGAAGTGACTGGCCACAGTCAGATCTTCCTTTCAGCTCCTGGAAGTGAGTCCGGGGTGAGCGTTCTCACAGTGACCTCTGTCCCTGTCTCTATCACCTGCGGCTCCCGTTCCCCACTTGTCTGGAGCTGGGCTCAGGACTCGGGTGGAGGGCCCTTTGGGACACTGATCTGCAAGTGCTCATGTGCCACCAGGGCCTCATCTCATAGGTACTGTTCTAAGCTCTTTGACCCAAATTCCCTGATTTCCTATTCTGAGTAATGCAGTGAAGCAGATCCTGTTATTATCATCATGCCCATTTTCCAGATAAAGAAGTTGAGAGGCAGCCAGGTTCTCTGGATTGCCAGAGGCCACACAGTCAGCAAGTGGTAGAAGCAGGGAGCCTGCTGCGCACAGGCCCTTGGGCTAGTCCAGTCACATTTGTGCTAATAGGTAAAGATCCTTAAGTGCCATCCTCAAGGAGCATGCCCTTGACTGGAGGCAAGAGGAAATAATTGAGGGGCTTAGCCTAGGATGGACGTGATCTACTTTGCTTGTGACATCAATCCATCTGGCTACAGGGAGCAGGGGGCCTTGGAGGGACAAATGAGAAGCAGGAATGCTGGTGGGAAGACTGGAGTCGCTGCAGTCTCTGGGAGGAAGCCTGGTTCAAGGCAGTGACAATGGCGGTGGACATACAGGGCGGAGATGGAGACATTGTGGCCATGAAGCAAGGTCCCTGGTGTTCCTCACACTGCCCTAGAGGAAAGGAGCATCCACTCTCAAGAATAGGGACCCTCTGTTCAATTATGTGCCTAGAGGGACATGCTTTTCCAGTTGGCACTAGGCACCTTGTGGGCCAGCTCGGGGCTTTGACTGGACAGCCGACTGAGACAGAGGACAGTCGCCTAGGAGGGCAGAGGGAAGGGAGGATCCCAATGTGGACCTCCTCCCTCCTGCTCCCCACTGTTTCCTGGTGCTCCCACCAAAGTGAGGCACCAGGGATGCGACAATGTCCCCATGTGACAATAGGAGACATGCAACAGACCTAAAGGTGTGGGGAAAGAGAAGTCTAGAAGGTTGGACAAGAAACTTCCCAGTGGCTATGGCTGGGTATTGGTAGAGTGGAGGAAGAGAAGGGAATTTTGGCTTATGCCCTGAGGCGTTCTGTGGACGTTCTTACAAAGAATGTGTCTCATTGAAAGAAAAATAGAAATGTTTTGAAAAGGAATCATCCCCTCTCTTTGGTGGGGAGTGTGGATCTCAGTTAAGATTTCAGACAGCACTTGGCAAATTGAGGGGCTGGGATAATGGATGAGTGACATTTCCACCCCCCGTCTCGTGAAAAAGGCCCAGGCAATGTCCTCAGGCTGACTACCCCCCCAGCTCAGCACCCTGACTGACCTGAACCCTGGGAGGTGACCAAACTCAGCTTCCCTGGGCTCCTCAATTTACCCTGATCCCATCAGCCTCCTGGAGCCAGGCAGAGTTTGTACAAAAGGGATCTCGAGGTGTAGGCCTTTGCTGAGGCCCTGGGAATCAGTGACAAGTTGAATGGTATAATAAGTTAATTAAAGCTATCCCATATGTATGTGATACTAGGACAGAGGAAGAGTTTTGACCAGGAAATCACATGGGACACCTTGACCCCTGAGCCCCAGACTCCTTGGAGAAACTTAGGCCAGTTGCTCCCTGTGTCTGCCTCAGTTTCCCCATCTATACAATAAGGAGGCCGGAAGACATGGTCTCTTTAGGCCGTGCCAGCACTAACGTTCCAGGAGTCTCTAATTAAAATTGTCCCCTGTGTATTAATCTTCTTGTCAAGTTTTAATTAATGGCTGATGGAGTCAGAGCAGGCACCAGCTGCCACTCCCCTGCTGGGAGGCAGGGGACACCCACAGGATGCTTGACCTGATAATCACCGCTAAGTGGCCTTTATCCCCATACCCCCACCTCTCCACCTCAGACCTCTCCTCAAAGCTCAATGTTTTTTTCTACTATGCTATACCACCTAGGGTTTGAGGGATTGTGTGTGTGTGTGTGTGTGTGTGTGTGTGCGCACACGCACTTGGTTTGTGGAAAAGGGTCTAACTTTCATCTCAACTCAAGCTACTAACTAGTACTATGATCTTTTTTTTCCTGTAACTTAACCTCCCTGAGCTTTGTTTTCCTCTCCCATCAAATGGGAAGAGCATTTGGCCTCAAGTAAATAAAATAAAATAAAAGGCTTACATAATAAGCTCATTCATTATCCCACAGAAGAAGTCCTCCATGAGGGTGTTTCAATAGTGGGTTTATTCAGAATCCAGGAGTCCAGTTCCCTCCATCCTTCTGTTCTTGACTTCTGTCCTCAAGCCTGTCTCCTCATAGTCATAAAATGGCTAATCCGCTCCCAGGATGGCACTCTCATTCAATAAGACCCCAAGACAGGAAGAAGTCATGGCTTTGCTTTGGGTCACTTTTTCAGAACAAAGTGACCTTGCCCAGTACATTCCAGCAGCTTTCTGTTAAAGCCTCTCACTGTACAGAATTGTCACATGCCAAACTGAAGCCAACCACGTGGCAAAGAAGTTACAATTATCGTGGCTGACTGAGATCAGTACTCTCCATCCTGGCTACCCATTAGAATTTCCTGGTATGCTTTTAAAAAAAAATACCAGTGCTCAGACTGCTCTCCTGGACCAATTTAATCTTTGGAAGTAAGGCCCAATTACTACTATTTTAAAAAAACCTTTGCAAGTGAGTCAAATATGCAGCCAGGGGAATGAACCACTGGCTGAGACTAACCTAGATCAAGCCCCCATAGTGCAGCCTCCCACATGCTGGCCGCTCAGAAGTGGATGAACAGATTGGGGTCTGAAAGGGAAGAGGAAGTGGTGATGAATGGTTAGCTAGTCAATATCCACACAGCCCCTGCTCCCTTGTTATCACCAGAAGTAGGGTTGAAATTTGTGGAAATAGGTATCCTCCAGAGGTATTTCTTCCCAGGACTGGCCCTGTCTTTGGACTGGAAGACTCTGGCTACCCTAAGCAGTTATTTCTAAATCTGGCCACATGTCAGATTCTCCTGACATGCTTGTTAAAAGTAATGATCCCTGGGCTAGGGTGTGCTTCAGTGGTAGAGCACTTGCCTGGCATGCATGAGGCTCAGGGTTCCATCCCCAGAATTCCCAATGAAACAACAAAAACATTAGTCCTTTCTGGGCCTATCAATCATAGAGCCCAAACACACACACACACACACACACACACACACACACACACACACACACGTTAATTGCTCAAGTGGGTCTTAGGCAGCCTATCCATAGTGATGTTTTGAACTCACTGCTTCACAAATGTCCCTCATGGCCTTGAAATGGGCCTGGAACTCCATCATCAGGTCTGCTTTCCTAAGTCACCATTTCTATTACCAACTCCCCTGTCCCCAATTAACTCACCACATTCTTGATTTTTAAGGAAAGATAGTTGGAAAAATGCTGTGCCTCTCTTGCCTTTAGTTCTTTTTTTTTTTAAAGAGAGAGTGAGAGAGGAGAGGAGAGAGAGAGAATTTTTAATATTTATTTTCTAGTTCTCGGCGGACACAACATCTTTGTTGGTATGTGGTGCTGAGGATCGAACCCGGGCCGCACGCATGCCAGGTGAGCGCGCTACCGCTTGAGCCACATCCCCAGCCCTAGCTCTTTTTCTTGAAACGAGGGTCGCCTCATTTGTAATTGCAAAGGGCCCATGAAACAGTGGAAAGTAGTTTGTCACCAGAACATGCAAAGGGCTGGTGGGAAAATACTTGTGCCCTGGGAGACTGTAGGTCAATACTCCAGTTTTGTCCCCAGGTCACCTGGGGTCAGACCTTTCTGTTCTCCCAACCCCTAAGCCCCTATGATAATTTTACTGACTCATGAAGGGCTTGGTCTGTGGGTGGAGTCTTCTGTTTTGTGGCATTCTGAGTAACAAGAAGCCCCTCTTCTGCAGAAATCTTTTGGCACTTTAGCAAGTCGCCTTGCCCTGATGGGTAGGACAGAAGTCATCTGGGTTTCACAAGCAAGGGCAGAGGGGAAAGGCTGGACTGGGGAGTTCTTCTCAGGGGAGAAAGGCTGGGGAGGTGGTGGGGTCCAGGATGAGGACATTTCCAATGACCCATGTCCCAGGCCTCAGGATTTCTGCTAAGAGTCTGCGGGACCCTTAGCTCCATCCACTGGCATTCCTAATGTCCCTGTTCCAGAGGAAGATTTTTTCCTCCTTGTCTCCATGTGATCTATGGAACACCTACTATGTGCCAAGTTTTTGAGGGGTTCACCAGGTCTATGGATCCCAGCCGTAGCCCCCAGGCTCTGCAGCCCCCCTCAAGTCTCTGGATCTCCCATTTTCCCACTTCTCTTTGCTCCGCATCTGGCTCTGGGTCAAATGTGGATCTCCTTTCAGCCTGAGAGCGTCCATCTGTAGAGCCAGAGCCAGAGCCAGAGGCAGTCCAACAAGGAGCTCATCCATCAGCTGAGTCCAGGCAGGGGCTGAGAAAGACCACAGGGTGTCAGACCACCCAGGACGCTGAAGGAAGAGAGGAGCTTCTGGATCTCCTGGCCAGGAGGTTTGTTCTGGCCCAAACATCCAAGGAGTGGGAGGATCCAAGACGGAGCATGAGGCATCCTGAGTCTAGTTCTCAGAGGACCAATAACGCTTTGTGTGACCTCCAACATTCCCTGCCTCTCTCTGGGCCTCAGTTTCCTCATCTGTAGCATGAATAAGTGGAATTCAAATGCCAGAGTCATGGACTCTCAGGGTCAAAAGTACCTTTCGAGGTCATCTAGCTGCAGCCTCCACCCAGGGGTCAGTTGAGCTCTGCTGGCACACCTCTACTGATGGGAGGCTCCTTCCTTCCCCTGGCATTCTGGGATCAGTCATTCCAAGTGGTCTTCCTGTGGCTTCCACCAACAGGTTCAAACTAGCTCTGTCTCCTGTGGCTACACATGGCCTGTGCCCTGTGACAGCCCTTCAGATGGCTCAATCCCAAGTTGACTCTATTCCAAGCCAAATGGTCCCTTCTGCTCAGACTGTTCTCACAGAGCCTGCTCCGTGGTCCCTCACTGGTTGAGGCCTGTCACTGGACAAAGTCTCCCAGGTATGGTCTTGGCAAGGACTCAGAGGGCTGGAACATCACCTTGCTCCTTCCAGACACAAGAGGCCTTACAGCTTGTCACCTTTTTTAATCTTTAGTTTCTAGTTATTTTTATTTATTTATTTTTATGTGGTGCTGAGGATGGAACCCAGCACCTCGCACGTGCTAGGTGAGTGCTCTGCTGCTGAGCCACAACCCCAGCCCCAGTTTGTCACCTTTGGGGGGGTCTCTTTGGGGGTCTCTTCTAGCTTAATAGCTCCATGGAGAATGGTTTTCTGATTTCTGTCTGTTATCCCAGTGCCTGGTTTAGGTATGTGTTCAGACCTGTATTTGGAATGTAAGCAACTCCTGGTTCAATCCCTGGTACAACAACAACAATAACAACAAAAAGAGACCTATGAGAGCCGGAGGCCTGTGGGTGCATATGCTTGCCCCCAGAGGCAGCCTGAACTGCACGTGTGTACTGGGCCATGGAAGGCCCCAGACTACCCAGATACATCCAGGCAGCTCCAATACCTGCATTCCTGCTATATTCGTCACACAGTGAGGACCTGGAATAGGGGCCTGGTAACACTGTGTTCATCAGTTCCCAAGTCCTGAAGAGGCTGGTATCTATATATGCAGCCTGGGACCCAGAGTGTCCCTTGCAATTCTATGTGCAACTTGCCCATGTTGTTTATGTCTTCGGGAGGTGGCTGTGTCCCATCTGTTGGCAGGGGTGACGTGGAGATGTGTGTGAAGCTGTAGGAAATGACTGTGCCTCGTCAGTCAGCAGGCGTGTTCCTGGCTGGGAAGAGGAGGTAGGATGGAGGTGGAGTCCTGTCACTTGATAGGGGTATTCCCAGCTGTCTGCATTGTGGGGGCGGGAAGCTGCCCTGGCAGGCGACTGGGGGATCCTGTCCATGCCTGCTCTGACGTGGCTCATCGATGTGTGTTTGTGTCTGTGTGTCCTTGTGCCACTCAGCTGTCATCAGCCCCAATCACCACAAGAGAAGTCAGCCTTGCCAGAACTCAAGGTCATAAGAAGGACACTTCAATTATTCCAATGTCATCTGTCTGGGTCCCAGTGGAGAGGACAGACACAGGCTTCAGGGCTGGCTGTAGAGAGTGCGTGCCAGAGACGAACAGGGCAGATGAAAGGAAGAAGAGGGAGGGCCAGAAAGGGAGCCTATTGGCCATCTTGAGGCTGTCCAGACACACAGTCACAGATGGGGCATTCTCAGAGCCAAGTGACACAGTTGCTGGACTGGCAGGTGCAAGTGTGAGTTTAGGAGTCAGATAGTCCTGGTTCTGGCCTGGTTCTGCTGCTTCCTGACCACTTGGCCCTTTTCTCATCTGTGAAATGGGGTGGCAGGGCAAAGGTGTGGCTGTGGTACATGCCAGGAAATCCAAGGCCCCTTCCTGCCTTTCCCTCCCTCTGCGGCTCTCTGAGAGAGGCAGAGGGTGGCTGGCCATTGCCTTTTGGGGACCTCTACCACGCTTGTCTGCATTCTAGTCCAGAGTTTTGATTCTCTTGGCTCGGTCCCCTTGACTGGGAAGCCTCGTTGACATAGAATGAAGGAAGGGACCAGAGTCTCTGTGAGTGACTCCTTGGTCGTTTGGCTCACACTTGGGGATTACTGTCATTCCCCACGTGTAGGATCTTTCTAGAAACCCAGCCAAAAAAGGCTCTTTCTTCTTCCATCCCTTCCCCAGAGGGGAGAATGAGTGTTGGAACCAATGAGGAAAATGAGGCTGTGTTCAGTGAGTTCTCTCAGGTCACACAGCTGTGGGACAGACACAGGTTTCGAATCTACCAGACCACACCCATTGTCCCTTTCATCTTCTATATCATCACGCTACTTCCCCCATCCCACCCCCAGCATCCGAGGCCCTGGCCGCGACACACTGACTTCTCAGGATTTCCAAAACACTCCCGGTGTTTTCCTGCTTCTGTGTTTTTTCCTCACTCCGATTGTTTGGCCTGGAATGTTCGTTCACCCAGTGCTGCCCTGACCCCCTCCCCCCACTTCCACCCCTTCTCACCTCCTGGGCCTGTGCAAATCCTCCTTATTCTTCAGAGCTGCAACGCCTCTTCTGATTCCTGGAATCTGGGGGACTTTCTGGGCTCCCAGAGAGCTTTGCTCCTCTCTTCTGTCACTAGACGCCGTGCCCACAGAACAAGATGAATCTTGAAGATCACTGAGTCAAACCGTCTCTGTGCTCGGAGAAGAAACCCAGGAGAGCCAGGGAAAAGAGGGGGCTCAAGTACACACTTGCTCTTCTCCCCAACCCTCTGACCACTGTTTCAGTCTCTCACCTGTTGAAGGTCCTCAGGCCTCTAGGACCCCTCCCTCCTCTGCCTCCCTTCCCCCACCTCCCCTTCTCTCACCTCCTCAGCTCTCCTTTCCTTTTCCTACCCCTTCCTTTCTTCTTTCTCTCCTTATTGGAAGTTCATCTATGATCAAGGCCTTAAGGAAAGTATTTCAGGGGTCGGGGATACTAGGAATGGAACCCAGGGTTTCTGTACATCTGAGCTACATCTCCAGTTCTATTTATTTATTTATTTATTTATTTATTTATTTATTTATTTATTTATTTATATTTTGGGATGGGGCCTCTCTAAATTGCTGAGGCTGGCCTCAAACTTGTGATCCTTCTGCCTAGGCCTCCTAAGTTGCTAATGAGATTTTGAAGCACACACACATTTGGGCTCCAGCCAAGATAAATTAGAACAGAGCTTCTGGGCCTAGGACCCAGGCAATGGCATTTTGATAAGCTCTCCAGGTGATTCCAATGTGAAGCCAGGACTGAGAATCTCCTCTTTAGGGAAACTTTAGAAGGATAGACCCTGAAGGTATGTTCGAGTCACCTACCATAGCTTTTGCCTTAAATGTCTGTCCCCCTATCAAGCTCTGGGGCTTGCTGATCATTTTGGCAAGTCTGGCTGCTGAGTGTATGGGGTACCTCCCAGCCCTGAGAGGCCAGCTGTGCCCCCCTCTTCCCTCCCTTCCTTCCTCCTGCCCATCTTTGAAGGAGGAGGGGTGCTGATGCAGAAGAAGGGAGGGGGCTGAGAGCACAGCTGGGATTCCAATCACCTCCAACCACAAAAATCCATATCAAGCCATCTCTTCCCCCTCCCCCCAAGCTAGGCAGTACAGAAGCACCCCACTTCCTGAAAGCAGCCCAGAGGCCCCAAGTTGATACAGGGAAAGGGGCTCTGCATGTGGATATTAAGGAGAAGGGGAGGGAACCCCAGCTGTCCCTTGTTTGGGGGATGTGTGGGAAGCTCTCTGTGTCCCTTGAATCTGATCAGCCCCTAAGTCCACACAGCCTCCCTGGCCAAGGAAAGGAAGGCAGAGGGGGCCATGAGGGAAGGTGGGTTTCTTCACCATGGGACAAATGTCACCCTTCCATCTAAAACAGCGACTTCCTGGGAGCACATCCAGCTGAACTGGTTCCCTTCCTCTTGCCAAGATGGACCTGAGTATCTATCCTGGAGTGCAGACTGTCTCTTCCAGGAACATCCCTCCACCAGCCTCCTTTCCTTACCTTGGCTAGGCAAATCCAGATGACCAACTAGAAAATTCCATTTGATGCTGCTGGGTTACCAAGTGTTGAGAGCAAGGAAGGCCTGAGAAAGTAGGGGCACACTTTGATAGGACTCTTGGCCCAGGAAGATTTTGCAAAGCCAAGGGCTGCTGGGATTGGAGACTAGAGAAACCTCAGTTCATCCAGGGTCTGCTCAGAACCTGCAAGGAAATGCATAGGCTAGGCCTGATCTGGGCTTCAGGAAGATTCCTGGGGCCTCAATGGGCAAGCTGTTGCCAGAGGGACGGAGCACGGCAGAAACAGAAGGTGACAGGCAGATTCACATCTTTATCCTGAAAGCCGCTGGGAGGTACGGATGTGTAGGTGCTCCTTGACTTACAATGGCCAGGGCCCAATAAACGCGCTATAAGTGGAAAAGAATCCTAAGTCAAATATGCACTCACTGTGCCTCCAGAACATTGTAGCTTAGCAACACAGCACACTGTAGAGCATCAGTTGTTTCCTCTCATGATCATGTGACTGAGCAGAGGCTTCTGCTCACTGGCCCTGCCCAGCATCATGAAGGGTATTGTATTGCATACCACCATCCCAGAAAAAGATCACAATTTGAAGTGCAGTTTCTACCAAATATGTATCAGGTTTGCACCATCATAAAACCAAAAAAAAAACATTAGTTGAATCATCATAAGTTGGGAACTATCTGAACTTGAAGGACAGTAGATAAGTGAAATGAAAAATTGGAGATATATGTCTGGGTGTGCTGGTGCCCATCTGTAATCTCAGTGACCTGGGAGGCTGATATAGGTGGATTGCAAGTTTAAACCCAGCCTCAGCAACTTAGTGACAGTGGTCTCTAAATATAAAAAATAAAAAGGGTCTGGGATGTGGTTCAATCCCTGGTCCCATATTATATATATATATATATATATATATATATATATATATATATATAAACATTTTTTTGCCTTCATGGTTTTCTTGGTTGGAGGCTGGCTTGGGGCATGAAGGGTTGAAGACCTGAAGATGAAGTACCATCTGCAGACTGGCACAAAGGTCTCAGTTCATAAGGTTGGTGAGACAGCCATGAAAGAACTAGAATTTTTTTTTTTTTTAAGCAGAGATTGTACCCAGGGGTGCTTAACCACTGAACCATATCCCCAGCCCTTATTTATTTTTTTATTTTTAAATTTTGAGACACAGTCTCACTAAGTTGATGAAGTTGCCCTTGAACTTTAGATCCTCTTGCTTCAGCCTCCTGAGCCACTGCCCCTGGCTTAATGAAGCAGTTTGAATGTCAAGGTGAGGAAGACTGGGCAATATTTTGGATATTTATGGCACAGTTTCACTTGCTCACTTAACACGTTCTAATGGCTCCCAGCATTCTTAGGATACAGGCTAAATTCCCTCTAATAGCCAGTAAGGCCTAGGTGTTCAGGTGCCTAGCGATTTCTGCAGGCTCATCTCCTACCAGGTAAGACCCTATCCCCCAATTTATAGCTTTGCCTCTCTATATCCACAGCGTCATGTGATCAAGTTTCTCAATTGCTGAACGTTCTCTTTTACTTCTGGCCTTTGCACATACTCTTAGCTCTGTGAGAGGACTTCAATGATCCACATACAGGATTTGATTAGTTCCTTCCTTCCTTCCTTCCTTCCTTCCTTCCTTCCTTCCTTCCTTCCTTCCTTCCTTCCTTTCCTCTTTCCTTTTTTGGTAATGGGAATTGAACTCAGGGATACTCTACCACTAAGCTACATCCCCAGTCCTTTGTATTTTGTATTTTAAGACAAGAGTCTCACTAAGTTGCTGAAGCTGGTCTCAAACTTGCCATCCTCCTGTCTCAGCCTCTTGAGTCACTGAGACTACATACATGAACCATTGTGCCTGGCCTGATACTCCTCTTCTGGGTTCCCTCAGCCCCTGGGATTACACCCATCTCAACTTCTTGTCAACTGATCAGTGATTTTCTGGTTACTTATTGGATGAGACTATAAATTGAAGTGGGTGCAGGGATTGTGACTTGCTCACTGCTGTCTCCCAAAAATGATGTCCGGCTGATGGGTGGTGACATTATTCCTAGGGTTCAAGGATGAATTGTGTTTTAGGAGTGGGGCTGTGGGGGAGGGGGAAGAAGAGCTTTGCTTTAGAACCAGTTGAGCTGGAGGTGTCTGAGGGTCACCCTGGAGGACACGTGCAGCAGGCTGTCCACTCTGTGGGCCAGGAGCTCAAAAGGAGCAGTTTGGACTGGAATGGTCTGCCGAGAGGTGAGAGCTAAAACTGTGGGAATGAATTTGAAACTTGATGTTTTTGATTCCTAAGTCAACAGCCAGCCAAGAACCAGTATATTTTGAAACACTGGTGGCCAAGGACATGACAGGAAGAGAGGGAGGGAGGCAGTGGGAGGTGGCGCCCTCCCCCTGTGGGGTTCAGGGGGATCGCTCCTCTAGAACTGCCCCAGCTGTCACACACCTCTGCGGGGAGAGAGGGCCCGGCTGGGGAGGTGGCTTGGGAAGGGAGGCTGGACAGAGTAGAGGTCCTGCTGGCCTCTCTCTGTACTCCCCGCCCCTCCAGGTGCTCCCAGTTCTCCCTGGGTCCTTCCCCTGGCTGGAGCCCTGGAACCTGGTTGGCGGTGTGTTCCCCCATCTCCACAGGCTCCTGACACCCCTTTCCCTCCTGCCACTCCCCTGCCCTAGGCCAGCCTCGGTAACTCGATGCGCCTTCTCTCTCCTCAGCCGGGCCAGGAACCATGCCAAGCGCTGTGCTTCCTGGCCTGGGGATGACTCAGGCTTCCCTCCCCAGATCCCCCGCCCTCAGCCCCAGAGTCATGCCATACGCTGAGCAACAGAGGAGCTGAGGGCAGTGCAGACCCACGAGCCGGAGGGCCGTGGAGGCAGGCCCAGGCCCCCACTCCTAATGCCAGCCAGGTGGCATTCCAGTGAGGGGTACAAGGAACAGGGTCAGAGCTAGAGGTACTGCAGGCAAACTGTCAGGACTGGGGACAGCTCAGAGGCCTGGCAGGCTAGCATCAGCACATGACCATACCTTAGAAACCAAGGAGTCCAGAAGTACGCATTATGTTGCAAGGTCAAACTCATTTTGCAGCAGGCCAAGTCTTCTCCTGTCCAGACTCCGAGTTCTCCACTACCAATGAAGAAGACATTTGAGATCCATGGGCCTAACATCAAGTCCTGGTGCCACCTCTTTCTTGCTGGACAACTTGGAGCAAGGAAGTCACTTTGCTTGTGGAAACCTCAGTTTGCTCATCTGTACAATGGGGACAAGAATAATCCCTTCCTCCCAGGGTTGTTGGGAAGATGAGATGAAGAAGCATATGGGGAGTGCTTTGTAAACAGGGGCTGTCATAGGAGGGTGTTATATTTATCTACATAGCTTGGATGGAGAAGAAACAGGTGGCTTTTTGCTTCTCTGTCATCTGGGGGGCACATTCCCCAGTTCTTTCCACTTGATACACTGGGATTCCTTGAGGCCTTGGCCCATGGAGGGTCAGGACTCAGACGCTGGGTTCATGTGTGGATGGAGGATCTTCTGCAAGCAGCTGGACTCTTTGGAGCCCCCAAGAGGTGTACAAGGAGGGGCAGAGAGAGGGCGATCTTTCTCCTCTCCACTTCCCCTCCCAACTGCTCTCCCTCCTTGTGGCTGACATGATCAAAGCAGAGGTTCACACAGAGGTGAGGCTCAAAGGCCCAGCAATGCCCTTCCCAGATGTGGCGTGGGGAGGGGGTTGCAGAAGAAATGTGGCCACGTGGAGGGCTTGTGCATGCGTGATCAGAGAACAGGGCTGGGTGGGGCAGGGGCTGGGGGCGAGTTCCTTGCATTGCTGAGGGTTTGCTCTTTTCTCTTGGTTGCTGGGAGGCCTTGGTATTCACCCCTCCCCTGTGCTCCCTGCAGAGCTGTGCCCGCGGTCCCCACTCAGGCCCAGTAGGAAAGAAGAGCAGGCCATCTACCTGGCTGGCCCCAGAGTGCATTAGCAGGCCACCCACCTGAGCAACTGTGCAACTCTCTGCCCCCCGAGTGCCACCTTGCCTCTCAGTTGCATGTGCACCCACGGGGCCCCTTGATTCCTGGGCTGACCATTGGAGAACTCTTCTGCTGGCCCCTGATGGCACAAGCGTCTGACGTGTCCCACTGCCTGGGTTTTGCCCGCCCCTTGCGTGCATAAAAAGTGGCCTGTGCTAGGGAGCAGGAGTGTCGTCCTCCTGGCCCAGAACAGGGCCTCCTGTGTGGCAGGAGGGCTGTGCACTGGCCTGGGCTGGCTGGAGAGGCAGGGCTCAGCTCTGCAGCTCTAAGGCCTCCTGCAAGGGAAGATGGGAACAGAAACAGTTGCTTTGTTTTAGAGAAGAGGAAGAAAGATGCTGTCCCTCCTGGGTCCACTCCAGTGTCCCAGGAGCTTGTCTGCCAACTCGACCAGGAAATGGGCTTCCAAACAATGCCCAGGCCAGCCCACCCTATGCCCCACTTCCCATCCTTGGTGGAGATCTTGGGGGAGACGCCTCTGACCATTGTTTCCAGAGACAGCTCACTAGGGTCAGGCCTAGGACAGGCTGGAGTCCTCAGCCCCCACACCCTATAGGGAGGCACATGCTGTCCCAGAGAAACAGTCCTTCCAGCCTTTGTTCTTGGCTGGGCAGGAAGCCACACAGGACACCAGGGTTGGGTGAAAGGCAATTATTAGGTAGACAGTTTCCCTTTTGATTTCCCTTGGGAAGGGTTTTGAATGAGAGGAGACCAAGGTAAGGAGCAGATACTTGGCTCAGGATCATGGCAGAGTTAGAATGGCACCATAACATGGAAGGAACCCTAGAGTTGATTTAGTTACCCTATTGAGTTTTGGGGAATGGGTTTGTCTTGATCAGGGTTGTGTCCTCATAGATGAGAACCATGCCTGGCACAAAGTAAGTGTTCAATAAATATTTGTTGGGTGCATGACTCTCTCTGCATTCCAATCTGATTTTCCACTCACATCACCGAAAGCTGACAATTCTCCTGGTGCTCTAGACTGGGAGTTCTGTTATGTCCCTCCCTCCCTCCCTCCCTCCCTCCGCCCTTCCTTCCTTCCTTCTTCCCCTCCTTCCCTCCCTCTTTTCTTTTTTCTTTTCCGTTTCTTGCTCTTTCTTTCTTTTAGCACTGGGGATTGAGCCCAGGGGTGCTCTTCCACTGAGCCACATCCCCAGCACTCTTTATTTTTTATTTTGAGACAGGGCCTCAAAAAAAGTGGCTGAGGCTAGTCTCTAATTTGCAATCCTGCTGCCTCAGCCTCCCCAGTCACAGGCCTATGTCACTATGTCCGACTAGCCACATTACTCTCTAGAGAACATTGCTTTTTAGCTAAAGGACGGCAGGACTTGGTTTCTTTCTTTGTAAAATGGAGATAGTTGTTTCCATCTCTAAGTTGTTGAGAGTCATTTTCCTGAGGTACCTTTGGGAGTTGTCCTTGGTGCATAGTTTAAATATTATTCTTTCCCCTTTCTTCTCTCTGAGTCTTCTGTTCCAGCAGCCTTAGACATTCCTTATTATTTCCTTTGATCCTCACAACAAGCACTATCAGACGTGGTGTTGGCAAGATCCCCATTTTACAGATGTTAAAACTGAGGCCAGATGAGAGCCATTGTGGTCACACAGAATGGGCGAGTCAGGGTCTGAACAGCATTCTATCTGGTTCCTCATGTTATTCTCTGATGTAATACTTGCCCCTTCCCACAGATGATAGCTTCTGTCTGACTCTAGCCTTGGGATGTCAGGCTCTTCTCTATATTTCTAGGGCCTTGCTTTCTTCAGCTATCTGATGGGAACAATTATCCCACATGCCCCACCCTTGATGACAACCAAATTGGATTGACCACTGGTTGCCATCCCTCTGAGTGACTCGTAGACCATGTGCCTTGGACTGCCCTCCTCCAGGCATTCTTGGGGAGGTAGCTGAAACCCCCACCCTTTTGTGCTCTTTCCAGGAAATATATCCGAAAGCAAGGGAGTGAGAGGGACACTATTAGAGGGATAACGTTGGGTCAACTGTTGTTTATTAAAACAGCAGTAAATCATTTTAAAAACTATTAGCAACAAATGACTTTTGACACAGTACAACGGATGAGGACACCCCAGTGCACTGCAGCTCCTTAGGGAGAACTGCTGGTGTCTCTGATTGCTCTTTCGGGAATGTGTAAAGTCCCATGCAAATGCGAGCAACGACTAGCATTGTTCTTATAATTAGCATTGTTCTTATTCTGGGAGGGAGGGTATCCTGTAAAGATTAAGACCAGAGGCTCAGAAGCCAAACTGCTTGGGTTAAAATGCTGGCTCAGCCACTTCCTGGCTGTATAACAGCAGGCAAGTTACTTGTTAGCTTGAGACCTCAGTTTCTCCACCTGCTAAATGGGAATAATAACAGTATCCACTTACCAGGGTTGTGTGAGAATCAAATGAGATAAGCTAAAAGTGCTTTGCACGGTGGCTAGTTCAATGGTTCACAAACTACAACTGCCGGGCAAGTCTGTTTTACTGCCTGTGTTTATAAATAAAGTTTTATTGGACACAGCCATATTGATTAGCTTACCCATCATCCATGGCTGGTTTGTGCTACAACAACAGAGATGAGTGATTGCAACATTAACTCCATAGCCTGCGAAGCATAAGATGTTTATTCTCTGGTCCCAGGCAGAAAGAAAGTCTGCCAACCCTTGTGCTAGTTCATAGGTGAATTACCCAGTTAATATTAGCTGCTGTTACTCCACTTCATTTAATTCTTCCAACAGCTCATTCATTGTGAACATGAGGATCCAACTCCAGAGAGGAGAAGTGACTTGTCCAAGGCCACACAGTTAGGATGGTTCAGGACTGGGAGTTGAACTTTCAGCTCCAGGAACTTTCTAGAATGTGATACTGACCAGGGATTCTCCCATGCTTGGAGGCCTTGGGCTTTGAGTTCTTCCTAAATTAGGACTTAGGAGGAACTGGCTTAGCTCCCTAGGCCAGGAAGGCCCACTGCCAAGCCCAGGGACACCTCCTCCCTCTCTGTGCCAAAGGCTCTACCCAGCCAGCAGGCACAGAACAGCTTTTTTGCACCATTTAGGCCTTTCAACAGCCTTGTCTGCCTTCCTCTCCTTGGGCCCATGCCTTGCTAGGCTGGGCTGCAGGGGCCGCCTCCCTGGGTGATTGACGTTTCTGTTCCCCACTCAGGACTCTGGTATCTGCTTATTGGCCTTGCCCTTGTTCTTGTAATGGACTGGTCTGGGGCCATTTCCATTTCCTTTGGTGTGTTCTCCTGTCCGATAGCAACTATGACATAATTATGTTGTTCTCCCTTATCCTTAATCCTCTCAAACTGCCTAGTTATCTTTAATTTCCTGTCCATTTCCCATACCGGGGAGTTAAATGGAGCTAAGTCAGGCCCGCAGTGATGGAGTAGCGTGGGAAAGCTCAGAGATGCTCACCCTGGGTCCCTGGAGCCCAGAGAGGTAGCTTGGGCCCCGCAGCCTGTGGAGGCTGGCAGGATACACCACCCCCAGGCTGGACCCCCGCTGCTCCAAACCAGAAATCATTAGCAGACAGCAGATGGGTCTCTGGGATCTTCCTCCCACTTGGGCAGTCTAGGTTCTTTTGAACTAGTAGGATCAATAACCTCCAACGTTTCCACCTCCCCTAGCCACCTATATCAAATAACACACTCTCAGATACCTGTCCCAGTGTCCCTAAGTCTCATGGACCCAGCAGTGACAGGCCCAGGACAAATTCTACCTAGACTGTGCTGTGTGTGTGTGTGTGTGTGTGTGTGTGCGTGCATGCATATATGTGCAGTCTTGCACGTGTCCCCATGACCACAGACTTCCTTTGGCACAGAGTCTGGCATATGCTAGACACTCAGGGTGTGGCATTTCCTGCCTCTCTTGGGTGACCATCGTGCCTAAGGTTCAGCAGAACTAGTCAGATCAGCACACTGTAGATATTTATTAAATGACTAGATTGATGAGCGTGTTCTTCCTAAAAGTGTCCTCTGTGCGTGTATTCATGTGCATGTGTGTGCGTGTGTGTGAAATGGCTGCACCCTGGGCATGGAGTGTGTGTACAGTATGTGTTACATGTGGGCAGCAGTGTGCACGACATGCTGCTCTGTTTGTCCCCAGGGGGTTGGGTGCAGGCAGGAAAGCACAGTCATTCAGAATCTGGGGCGCATACTCAGAAGTCAGAGTGACCCATACTTGAGTCCCAGCTCTGCACTTTCTCATGGTATCACCTTGGTCCCTCAATCTATGGAAGTCCTAGCTTCGCTTCCTATAAAAAAGGGAAACACATTTCAAATACCAAACTCACAGGGATGTAGGGAGCTTTAAATGCTCCAGTGTAGATAAAACTCCTACTATGTGAATGACACATGCTGAGTGCCCTACAAGGGACAGTGGCTGATGGTGAGAATGATCATTAGGATGTGGAGCAGCTTGCCTGTCAGGGGCACATGGCGGTGCCCGAGTGGGAATGCAAGAGTGTGCATGTGCTTGCTGTGGTGGGATGTTGTATGATGATAAGTCTAGAAGGATTGGGTAGCCCCTGGGGACGCCCCTTGGGAAGGGAAACTCAAAAAGCAGGGGCACAGGTAGCTTCAGGCACAGGGTGATCTGGGAGCTGCTGAGACTTGGCTAGAAGTGTCTGCTGACCTTTTCTTTTTAATACTGTGACTTAATCCCAGAGACACTTTACCACGGAGCTACGCCCCAGTACCTTTTAGTTTTGAGACAGGGTCTCACTGAGTTGCTGAAGCCGCCCCCAAACTTGCCATCTTCCTGCCTCAGCCTTTCCGAGATGGTGGGATTCCAAGTGTGTGCCACTGAGTCCAGCAGCATCTGGTGACTCACTGACCATGTTCCCCCTGAGCAGTAGAAGGAATGGGGTGGAGTGGGAAGAGGACTGTTGAGCTGGAGACTCAAGAAGCAGCCTCCAGCAGGGCAGCCTGAGTTTCTCCCGAGGACCTCCGTGGCTCTCCCCAGAGCACGTCAAACCTGGGCTTATCCAGGAGAGGGAAGGAGAGCCAGAGAGGGCAGGCAGGCTGCAGCATGGGCTGGCAAAGGTGGAGAGTTTGCAGGGCTGCAGGGAGGAGAGACTGCAAGAGGCTGAAGAGCAACAAGGAGCAGCAGGGAGCAGGGGGTGGGGAGGAGACCGAAGGGAAAAGGAAGGCCCCTCCCCCTCCCCTTCACCTCTGCTGTCCCCTGTAGGCTTCCCTTAGAGCCCCTCAGAGCCACAGGGCCAGTCTTAAGGGCCACCTCCAATGCCTGAGCTGCAACTGAGAACATGGAAGGGAACCAGAACTGCAGGGTGACTCAGGGGTGCCAGAATATGTGGGAGACATGATCCTTAATCCAGAACAGAATCTGGGAGCCAGATACCTAGCTCTAGCCCCAGTTCTCCTCCAGGACATTGTCCCGCTGTCAGGCCCTCTCCTGGGGCTTCCATGTCTCAGGGCACCATCATCTAGCCTGACTATGGGCCCTCGTCACTTCTGAGGCTCTGCTGAGGGTCATCTGGGGTTTTTGGGTACTCTGGATGGGAGGCCACTGCCCTCACTGTTTGCAGTCCTGTCCCACTCTCATGCACTCTCCAGGATAGACCTGCACTCCGGCAAGGGATGCCTTCTTTGGCCATAGTTGATGTGGACATCAGAGGCCTCCATACTCCCCCACTCTGGGTCTTGACCCTCACTGTCTTTATTTTCTGTCTTAGAACCTATCAATTTTCTCTAGGCCTTTGAATGCAGGGGCCAAACTGATCTATCTCATTAATGATAAAAAATAGTGATGATTTTTGCCATTCTCAGGAATGACGGTGATTACCACCAATAAACATGGTGAAAGTGTCAATGGTGGTGATGAAAGTGTCAGTAACAATGGCATTGATGGTGGCGGTGGTGATGAAGGTCATGGTGAGGATAACAACAGAGTCAGTGATGGAGATGATGAGAGTGGTGGCGAGTGTGCTGATGGTAATGGTGTTAATGGACTTAATGTTGACAGAGGTAGTGATGATGGTGGAGGTGATGGTGGAGGTGATGGTGGAGGTGATGGTGGAGGTGATGATGGAGGTGATGTTGGTGGAGATGATGAAGGTAAAAGGGATGATAGTGGTGGAGGTGATGAAGGTAGAAGGGATGATGGTGGTGGAGGTGATGACGGTGATGTTAGAGGTAGAAATGGCAGCAAGGGAAAGGATGAGGGTGAAAACGATGATTGAGATAGTAACAACCATGGTGATGACAGACATGGGGATAAGAGTGCAGATGTGGTGATGGTGTCAATGAAGGTGGTGATGATGGCGGCTGTGGTGCTTGCTGTAGTAGCAGTGCTGATGGTGCTGACTGACGCACATGTCTGGGACATTGAGAGCAGTGAATGAGACAGTGTCAGGATAGTGGAATTGGAGGTGAGAATGGCAACGCTAATGGTTGTGATAGCAATACAAATGGCGATGAGGAGAGAAGTGGTAGTGGCAGTGGTGAAGACAAGCAGAGCAATCACAGAGGGCAATGATGGTGATGATCTGAAAACCGAGGATCTAAGAAGTCTACTTCCTACGCCTCTCATCATCCCTCTTCCTCTTCCTCCAGTGATTTTTGTCATACCCTGTATCTTACTTTGACTTTACTTTTCATGTTTCACAATCTGTGTGGAATTAGAAAATGGGCCAATAAATAAAGATACTGTGTAGCTGTTGGTTTTCAAAAGAGAAGCTGGGTTCCCCTGATCTCATTTGTTATTGCGGGCGTCTGAATTTAGGAAGTGGTGTCTCCCATTTCCACTAAAGTGAAAACAGAGAAGAATTGGCATCAGGGACTCAAGTTGGGGGTTATGAAGAGCCTCGTGATGGTGGGGCAGGCCACACTGGAAGGTGATGTCAGGAAGGCTATGGAATGTCTTGCCTTTGAGATGGCTCAGAACAAGAGAAGGTCCCCACTGGTGTCAAGGAAGCACGATGAATGGCTTTGGGAGTCTGAATATTTATGTTGCCAGGCAGGGACAGGAAGTAGATTTGTCTACTAAAACCTTGGGATGTGGGCTGGGGTGGTGGCTCAGTGGTAGAGCACTTACCTTGCACACGTGAGGCCCTGGGTTCGATCCTCAGCACCACATAAAAAACTAAATAAATATTCTGTCCATCTACAACTAAAAAAATATTTTAAAAAACTTGGGATCCGTCTCCAAGGCCAACAGGAAGGAGATGAGAAGAGGAGGTCAGGGAAGCCACAGGCAACACAGCCTCGTGGTTTGGAGAAATGCTGGAGTTCTTGTACAGATCTCTTGTGGTTCTGAGTGGGAGGCGACCCGGGATTTGGGCCTCTGTGGTGCTGCCTCTGGCCCTGCATCTGCCAAGAGGCCACCCTCCAGGGACATTGCTTTCATTCCCCTGGCAGGCTGCGGTCAGAAGGAGGGGAAGAGGAAGGAAAGAGGGAGGGGACCCTGCTGACAATTCCTGGGAGGAATCTGATTTCTCCCACAAACTCTCGGAGCTCTTGCCTCCCCCGCAGTTCCCCTTTCTAGGCCCTCACCTCAATTCTGAAGGCCACTCACTAGAGCCTTTGCAGCGACAAACTTTCTGTACCAAGTGGAAGCGTACCTAGGCAGCTGGTCACATGGCGAGGGTAGGGGACACCGAATCCTGCCTCAAAACATGGGTTTTAGAATCACAAGCAGGGCCAAGTCCTAATTCCAATACTTACTCACTGTGATTTCAGGCCTAGAAATGTCACTCTCTAAACCTCAGTTCCTTCCTCTGTAAAATGAGAGACTATCTTACTGAGTTTATCAGGATTAAATGAGATAATATACACAAGGTACCTAATACACTACTTGGCCCCTGGTAGACAGATGTTCGAGAAGCATTTGTCTTCGTTCCCATATTCCTATCCCTTTCAGAAGAGAGCAGGTATGCCTGAATCCCCTACCAGGCACCTTCCCAGGAGGGGATGCTGCCCACCTCACTATGACATCTGAGTCTCTTCCCCCTGAGTCTGGAAAAGTCCACATCCTAAGATTAAGAGGCCCAGGCATCCTTGTCACCCAGATGCTGGATTTGGAAGTGGTGGGTGGACTTGCTGGTGGTGTGACCTTGGTAATGGCTTTGCTTCTCTGGGCCTCCGTTTCCTCATCTGAAAATAAGGTTAATGCTCCCTGCTCTGCCAGCCTCCCAGGGTTATTATTGGACTTGAATGAGATCATGCTTTGGGAACTGGAAAATGCTGGATATGTGTGGGTGAGAGGGAGAGAGGGAGAGAGTGAGGGAGGTGAGGCTTAGTCCTTGGAGACTGTGTTAACACCCAACTCTGGGGATTTCCCCTTGGAGATAACATTGTCAAAGTATTTGGTGGTTCAGGGCTGGCTGGGGACATGGATTTAAAGTTCAGTTCTGAGACCATCTGTGTTCTGCTTGTGAGGAGTGGGACAGGAGAGTTCATTTATGTCCCTTGGCCTGTGTCACATGTATGTATGTCAATTATGGGGTTTGAGTCAACTGCCTGGAGACATCTTGAACCAGGAGATGACCCAAAAGGCCAAAGGCCTCCCTCCTTCTTGTCCTCCCACCTTTTGGTCCTACTGAGACCTGAACTTGATTTGGCCAGGCTGATCCTTCCCCACCCATCACAGGGCACTGTGGATCCCGTCCTTCTGGATGACCCAGAGTAGGAGGAGGGTTGTGTCCTAGTTGGGAGTTTGGAAGAGCTGCATATCTTTCTGGCATCCTCTGCCTGCAGGATGCACACAGGCCCTGCGTCTGAGGCCTGGCTGCTGTCACCATTAGTCCCCTTTCTCACACCTGTCCTCACTAATGGTCCACTCTTCCTTCACACGATAATGGCCAAGTGCTTCACACCTTCAGTTCTTATCAGTGGATCTTCTTTCTCCTGACTAATGTCTCATTCTCCACTGCAGCGTCTGAGCAACCAGAGTGCCCTCTGCCTACAATGTGCCCCCTTTGTAGGAGAGCACTCTGGTGGGGACATGTCCCATAGCTGCCAGTGTGATGGGAGTGTACTTAGAGACTTGGGTATCCCAGTGCTGGTGTGTGGTGGGGACATGCTGGCTGTCACCACTTTGCCTCTGAGTGCGTTTCTTTGTCTGCTGTCCCAGCCTCTCCCTGAAAGTCTCATTTGTAAACCTTGTCCTGTGCCACCTCACAGCCCTGGCTCACCCTGTCTCTCCTCCCAATCCCTGTCACTGTCATCCTCCTGTGGTGAGAACCTCGAGGAGCCTGCAGCTTCTCCTTCCACCCTGTCCCTCTGTCCACCCACCTTCCCGCCACAGCACCCCCCTCACCTCAGGACTCAGCTTCTGTCTCGGGCCCCTGCTGGCGAGGCCTTCTGAGGCTCCCCCATCCCCACCCCAGCAGCCTGAACTCTGGACGCCCCCTCACCCTAACTCAGCTTGGGCCCTGCCTGGTCCCCACCCACCCAGCTCCATCCAATCAGCCCTCCCCAGTGGGGTGTCCCGCCTCAGCCAGCTGCTGGTGGGGACCAAAGCCCAGCCACCCTTGAGCTGCCGTTCCAACGGGGACCTCCTAGCTGTGTTTGATCAGCTGAGGCCAAACCCACAGCCTTCTAGGAAATGGCACCCCCAGCTCAGCCCAGCTCTGGAGCTAGGGTCCCAAGGCAAGCCTGGCATAGCCCAGCCCCGGGGCAGCACAGGGAGGGGACAGCCAGGAGGGGGGGTGGGGGGGTGGGGGGGGTGTGTTCTTTCCCATGTGCGTGCATGTGTGTGCGTGCATGTGGCCAGGGAGCGGTGGGCAGGGGAGGTGGTGACGTGTGTGTTGTTCACTCTGTTGGAAACTGCTGGGTGCCACAAGGGTGTCTGCTGCACTGTCACTGTTAGGCACTTTTGGTATGTGCTGTGTGGCGGCAAACTGGAGTCATGCAGTGTGTTCATGCTTTGGGGATAGTGTGTGTGTGTGTGTGTGTGTGTGTGTGTGAGAGAGAGAGAGAGAGAGAGAGAGAGAGAGAGAGAGAGAGAGACGTGTGTAGGTCTGCTGCTACCCCATTGTAGGAGAGCACTGTGGTGGGGACATGTCCCATAGCTGCCAGTGTGATGTGGGTGTGCTTAGAGAGTTGGGTGTCACAGTGTGTGGTGAGGATATGCTGGGTGTCACTACATGTCTATGTCCGTGACCTGTGTGGCTAGAGGTTCATGAACCCCTGACCCAGTTCCCAGTGTGTTCAGCTTAAAGCCTGGAGTGTCCAATTTCAGGTGAATTGGAGCCAAATTTTTATATAAGTTGTCCCACTTCCCACCCCCTCCCCCTGGCCCACAGGTCGGGTCACTCTCAGTTCCTGTGGCTTAATCCAAACCATCAGCTGAAGTTCCCTGAATCCTCTGCTTATGATGACCAGAGCGGGAGGCAGAGAGAAAGAAGGAGGGGATAGGGGAGAGGAGGAGGAGCAGGGGACAGAGGAACAGGAGAGGAGACAGGGAGGGAGAGAGAGAGGAAGAGGGGGACAGGGAGAGAAAGAGAGAGACGGGGAGATGGGGTGGGGGGGACAGAGAGGGTGTGAGGGAAAGCAAGAGAGAGGGAAAAAAAGAGAGAAGACAGAGAGGGCAAGAAAAGAGAGACAGGAGACAGAGGGAGAAAAGAGAAAGAAGAGAGAGAGAATGAGACAAAAGAGAAAGGAGAGAGAACATGTGAGAGAGAGAGCAATAGAGAGAAAAGAGAGGGAGAGAGGGAAGGAGGGAGGGAGAGAGGGAGAGGGAGAGGGAGAGGGAGAGGGAGAGGGAGAGGGAGAGGGAGAGAGAGAGAGAGAGAGAGAGAGAGAGAGAGAGAGAGAGAGAGAGAATAATATCAGGGAGCCCATTAGAGGGACTGACCTGGCCCAGACACTGTTCTAGGCCCGCAGATGCAGTGAGCACCAGGGGCCAGGTGAGGCCCACCCTGTGGTTCTGGTGAGGCCCACTTTGTGGAGGAAGTGATGTTGGAGCTGATGTCTGCAGGTGTGAGGTGTGGGAAATCTTGTGACTTGAGCACTTGGGAACACTGGCACGCCCTTTCTGGGTTACCCAGGCTCAAGCTGAGGGTGTGAGGTTTGGACACTTCCTCTCCCCCCCATTCAACCGACTTGGCCGATGCTGCAGTCGCTCGTGTATTTAAATCATTCCCTCAACAAACACTCCTTGTGCCTGGACTCTGCCTGGCAGTGAGCCAGGGCTTGGAAATCAATCCGTCCACAAGCCAGCAGGTTGGGACGCCTGCTCTCCTGGCCTTTGCCTGTGCCTCCCAGCTGCCCTCCTGCCATCACAGCCCTGCCTCAGGCTTCCAGGCCTCCCCTGTAGAGGCCTTCCGCAGCCTCCCCACCACTCTCCTCACCTCCAGACTCACCAGCCCACTGTCCCAACTGTAGCCTGGGGACTTTCACATGAAGCTGTGCTTACTCAGCCAAAGTCACTGTGGTCCTACCGCAGGTCAGGCACAGTTCTAGGCACTCGGGAGCCATGAGTCGAGCAGGAAAATAAGCAAGACAATTTTATCGTTAGTGAAGGATGCAGTATGTGAGAAGCTGGCCTACACTTTAGAAAAATAAAAGAGAAATATAACAGATGCAGGAGTGTGAGGAACAATGTGGAACTACCTAAGTGAAATAAGCCAATCCCCAAACCAAGGCAGAATGTTCTCCCTGCTCTGTGCATGCTGACTCTCAATAAGGGTGGGGGGCAGAATACAAGTTCACTGGAGCAGACACAGGGGCAGGAAGGGAAGGGATGGGGGATGGGAATGGGAAAGACAGTGGAATGATTGGGACAGAACTTTCCTATGCCCATATATGAACACACACAGTGAAAGTCCACATCATGTCCAACCACAAGAATGGGGAGCTATACTCCATGTATGTATACTATGTCGAAATACACTCTACTGCCATGTGTATCCAAAAAGAACAAATAAAACAGAATTAAAACAAAACAAACAAAAAACCTCAAACTACCTAAATGGTCAGGGCAGGCCTCATGGAGAAAGTGCTTTTTGAACAAAGACTTCAAGGAGGTGAGAGAATGGGTCATGTGAGCATCTAGGGGAGGCTCATTCAAGGCAGACGGAACAGCTAGTGCCAGGGCCAGGAGGCAGGGCAAGCCTGCGTGCTTAGACAACAAGCCACAGCCCAGTGGCAGGGGCTGAGGAAACCTACCCTGAATGCAGACCTTTCTGTTCAGGACGTGCCTAGAGGCCCATCCCAACCTCGGAATGCATCCAACAAGATATTGTTCTTATTGCACATTGATCACTACTCTTTGGACTCCTTGCCAAGCACTGTCTTGCATACTTCACCCACAGTCATGTGCAGTTAACATTTGTGTCCTCACTTTACAATAAATAGGAACAGTAGCCGGGTGCAGTGGTGCATGTCTGTAATACCAGCAACTTGGGAGGCTGAGGCAGGAGGATCACACGTTTGAGGCCAGCCTGGACAATTTAGCCATACCCATTTGGAAAAAAAACAACAACAATGGCTGGGGATGTGGCTCAGTGGGAGAGTGTCCAGTATGGCAAAAAGATTACAAAACAAAACAAAAAACCAGCAATAATAATAGCTGCTGTTATTAAGTTTGGATACTAGGTTTGGATACTTCCTCTCTCCCACATTCAATCAACTTGGCAGATGTTGCGGTTGCTCCTGTATTTAAATCATTAAATGATAGATTTGGGGGCCAGAAGGCCCACTCTGTTGTTTACTTGCTGTGTGACTTTCAGAAAGTTGCTTAACTTCTCTGTGCCTTAGTGCCCCTATCTGGAAACTGGAAATGATAGTAACAGTATGTAACTCCTAAGCTCATATATTAAATGAGCCATATATGTAAAATTTATTTATTTATCCTTTCTACAGCTTTGTGTGTATCCTCATGACTACTGTAAGATAATATAAGCCCCATTATACATATGATGAAATTAAGGCATAGAGAGGTTGGATAACTTGCCCAAGGTCACACAGTTTGGTAAAACAGAGAGCCAGAATTCAAACTGAAGTATTCTGGCTCCAGATACCTGCTCTTAACCCTTAGGCTATCAGGAAATGTACAGCTCAGAGACGGAAGTGACTGGCCCAAGGTCACACACCAAATCACTGATGAAGTTTGCCTTTGTGTTAACCTTCTTGCCTCACAGCCCAGGATTCCTGCAATGTGCCCTGCTTTTCTTCAGCTTTTCACTCTAACACTGCAAGCTGACACAGACCGTGAAGGTCCAGTGTTATCTTTGGACTCTATTTTGAAACATTCTTCTCATCTTATCGCCTCTCCAACCGGCATGTTTCCAAGCAGACGCAGGGCGCTTTCACACTGGCTGTGCCCTGAATGGCAGAGGCCAAGAAAGGAGGGTGAGCTTCCAGCCAGGTGGGCGGCTTTTGCTGAAGGCATTTTTCCATTTAATGGAACCGGGAAGGAGTGACCAGAGGGAGAAGTGCTGCGGGCTAGCCTGGAACCATCCCTCCCTAGCCTCCCAGGAAGTGGCGCTGGGGTCTGAGTGTTCACGCATGCGCGTGCCTTATTCACGTGTGTGCCTGCCTGAAAGTGAGCAGCGAGAGACTGCGCATGCGTGTCTGGATGGATGGACGTCTAGGTGCATGTGAGTAACTGTGGCTGGTGAGTGAGGACATGGGAGTGTGTGCATGATAGAGGGCGTGCGCATGTGCAGATGGGTGCGGGGAATTCTGGGGCATGAGGCTAAGCACTGGGCCGCTCTCTGGATCTGGCTGGCCTTGGCTTGCCTGGCCCAGTGCAGGCACACCTGTTGGCCCAGTTCTGCACTCACATCAGAGATCACCTGGCGCTAGGCTTCAACTTCAGCCTTCTTCTCCCTCCTTGCCTGGCTCACAGCCTCTCCCTTGAGGCCTTCAGGGCTTGTCCTGGGGAAGCAAAGAGCATGGCGAGGGAGACAAGCACCTATGAGGCCCTGAGACTTAGCATGATGGTGTTCCTGGGGCCTGGACTCTCACCCTGGCTGCCCAGAATGAGGAGGGTTAACAGTCCTGAAATAATCTAACAACTCTGTTCTCCCCCATGGCACAGATGGGAACTGTCTGTCAGAGTGTTGCCAGGAAAAGCGGAACCAGAAGTCTTTTAGTAGAGGGAATTCCATCCAGGAGGGTTAATTCAGGTAACATAGGTTTGGGGGCCAGATGGCCTGACTCTGTTGTCTACTTGCTGTGTGACTTTCAGAAAGTTGCTTAACCTCTCTATGCCTTAGTGCCCCTATCTGGAAACTGGAAATGATAGTAACAGTATGTAGCTCCCAGGCTCATATATTAAGTGAGCCAATCTATGGAAAAGTGTTGAGAGCCACACTTGCCACACAGCAAGTGCGAGAAGCGAGCAGGATGGTGGCTGTGGAGTATGCATGGCATTTGGGGGTTTGTGGGATCTGGGCCCACCTTACGCAGGCACTTTCTGCTCTCTGGATCTCGACTTGCCCCCAGCATCTGGTCAGGAAACCCTTGCAGCAGCCCTGGACACCCTGATGGTATGATAGCAGAGACACACAGCGGACCGCACATTGCCACCTGGCCCCCAGCTAGGGTTTCTGCCATCTTTTTCTCAGAGCTCCTTGACCATTCCGCTTCCAGAAATGCCTGCCCATCTGGATGTACACCAAGCACTCAGCCCATTCCAGGCGTGGCCGCAACCCTGTAATCTCAGCTCCTTGGAACATCCCGGCACACCTGCACAGCGGATGATTCACAAAGGGTTCACCAGCCATTAGCTCATTTGGCAGGCATGACAGTCCTGGGAGACTGAATTTCTTTTAACCTTTTTTTTTCCCTTGCAGATAAAAGTTGAGTCTCCGAGAGGTTAAGCGACTTGCCCAAGGACACACAGCTAGTATATGTCAGAGCCAGGGCATAAATTCACAATTGTGTGACTCGAGACTCACATTCATAATCATGCCAATCATGGCCCTTGTAAGTCTGTGGACACATCTTCCTCTCCCAGGGAAGTCCAAGCCTTCCCAGATCTCTGCATCCCTTTTCCCAGCAGTGCCCAGCAATGTCTAGCACAGAGCTGAGTTCCCATTGGGTGCACAGTGGACATCTGCAGAATGTGAGTGATCGCCAACCTGCCTGACTCAACCTACAGTGATGTTTTGTTTACTTTAGAATGCTTCCAGGAAGCCGAGGATTAGTCACCAGGCTTACAAAATAAGGCCATTTGACATAAAAATCCGGATTTCCTGGTCTTCTGGAAAAATTCAGGAGTCCTAGCAACCTTAGACTTGTGTTCCAACATGGCGACACTCAACATTGTTTGTGGAGCAGCTGCTGCTGCAGACAGGGCACATGCTGGATCCTTCACAGGCCCCACCACCCTCTGTTGTCCCCACAGCTGCCACCCCTCAACCTACTTGTACTGTTTTTCTTGTCACTTGTTGTACTTTTTCACTTCCATCCCGGACTTTTTTTTCCCCCCCTTTGGTACCAGGGATTGAACTCAGGGGCACTTGACCACTGAGCCACTTCCTCAGCCCTATTTTATATTTTATTTAGAGACAGGGTCTCACTGAGTTGCTTAGCATCTTGCTTTTGCTGAGGCTGGCTTTGAACTCCCCATCCTCCTGCCTCAGTCTCCTGAGCTGCAGGGATGACAGGCGTGGGCCACCACACCTGGCTCCATCCCTTAACGGGCATCTGGGCTGGTGACCCCTGGAACAAAGTGAGCCCAAGAGAAACTCTGGAGGTCTAGGCAGATGTCCATACCACATAGGCTTTTCCTATGAGTAACTCTATTCAATAATCTGCTTGCTCACCTCTCCAGGCCTGTCTCCCTCCACCCTAGAGGCAAAGGACATAAGCCAGGGACTCAGACAGTTTCATTGCCCATAAATGAAGAGTTCAGGGCCAGGCACACTGGTGTGCGCCTGTCATTCCAGCAGCTCAGGAGGCTGAGGCAGGAGGATCATGAGTTCAAAGCCAGCCTCAGCAAAAGCAAGGCACTAAGCACCTCAGTGAGACCCTGTCTCTAGATAAAATACAAAACA